>NC_056748.1:426040166-426398916 GCF_019279795.1 Protopterus annectens | reverse complement strand
AGAGGTCATTGTTCCCCTCTACTCATCACTCATTAGACCCATTGTGGAGTACAACACCCCTTTTGGTATGCATCTCACAAGACATCTACAACAACTGGAAAGGCCACAGAAATACATCACAAAGAGGATTACCGGCCTCAAACAGATGCCCTACGCAGACCGTCTCAAAAAACTCCAGCTTTACTCTGTCGCATATCGCCTACTCAGAGGTGATCTCCGCCTAACATACAAAGCTATGTCAAACCCAGAGCTGTTGGACATGCTCCACGTAAAGAAATTCCAATCCCTCCGAGCTACATACTCTAGGGACCTAAACCCTTGTCACCACAATAAACAGAACATGCTGGAGGGATAGATTCCTGTCCCAGAGACTTCCCATACTCTGGAGCAAACTACCTATCTATATCAGACAAAGCTCCTCATTAGCACTCAAGAAAAATCTTGATGATTGGATGAGAGATAGGAAATTCACCCCTGGGATCACTTATGTGGCTCTGCTTGACACAGGCACAGGAAAATAATTTTCTTGGGTGGGCAAAAGCCAGGGTACCATTTGGCTAGGCTTATATAGGCCCTAGGGCCAATAGCCTAGTACCTACCTATGAACCTTCTTCAAGGCCTAAAACTCGACCCACACCTAGAAGACCGACGTCCAAGCCACATGTTCAGGTCCATACCTAAAAAACAAATAAGAATGGCTGAAGACCGTATTACTTTAATTAGGAGAAGCCAGCATTCACCCTCTAAGAGACCTAGAACTGATTTTCCTTCTGATTCTTCTGATCAGGTTTCTGAAATTTCTGTTTGTTTTGATTACCAGGATTTGCCCTTGTCTACCTGTGAGGATTCTGATACAGAGGACTCCATTCCATCTGCTTCCCCTCCAGAAGTTTTTTTTTTTTTTTGTTGAAACCTTGCACACACTTAGGGAGCATTTCCGCTGGGAAAGCCAGGATTACTCTGACTCCAAAAAAGGCTTAGGAAATGCTTACTCCTCCCTCAACACAGGCCTTTAGCTGTCTCTCATGTCCTGGACATTGTAGATGATGACTTCTTGGAATCTAGCCTGGCCCCAGACACTTTACCTCCAGCTCCCAGGAAACCTGACAGGTATTAGAATACCTGACTCTCTCAAGTTTCTCTTTAAGAATCCTACTGCGGATCCAGAGACAATTTCCCAAGGACCTAAAGGCATTAAGGCTTCTACTGCCAAAAACCCTACCCCCTCTGATAGAGATTCCAGGGCCTTGGACATATGGGGTAAGAAGGTATACACTTCTGCTACTTTAGACATTAGGGCCTTAAACTGCCAGTTTTATATGTTAAAGTATCAGCAGCATATTATGGGTCTGCTGAAACAGAAAATTATGTTGATTCCTGACTGCACTGAAAATAAAGAATTACAGGATTTAATGCATTCTGCTGAACAAGTTGGTAAACATACTTTGCAATGTGGTTTTGACTCTTTAGAAGCATCTTTCAGGGCTGCTGTCACTGGGTCTGTTCTATGAAGGCATGCTTGGCTTAAGGAGCAACATTTGCTAGATCATGTTAAAGCTAAATTACTGGATGCTCCATTAAACCAAGACCGCCTGTTTGGCAACAGAGCAGAAGTCCTTAAAAAGATGGAGGAAAAAGCTAAATCTATGCAGATTGTTAAAGATTTCCTGCAAGTACAGCCTCCCAGATTTAGTAGGCATTGGCCTTCTAAGAATTGGTCCTTTCCTGTCTCTTCCAGGCCTTCTCAGTCCAAACCCAGGAATAGCAGACCACCTAGGCTACAGTCTCAAGGTACTCACAGGCCTAAGCAGTGGGGGGGCTCCCACTTCCAAAGCTGGAAGTAGTAAGACACCCACCTATGGAAAAATGTCATAATGACTTAACCTTAAACCTTCCAAGTCCTGCTCAACTGCCTGCCCCCTTAGGGGGAAAGATCGCCCAGCATGCAGAAAACTGGGAACTCATTACCCAGGACAAATGGGGTTTAAATGTAGTTTTCCTAGGATATAGATTCCACTTCCACACCTTACCAACCCCAAATGGTTGGCCAGACCTACCCCCAAATCACTGGGCAGAGGCTCAACAGCAGATTCTCTCTCTTCTAAGTATCAGGGCTATTCAGCCTGTCCCAGCAGAAGAAAGGGGACAAGGTTTTTATTCAAGACTTTTCCTGGTACCCAGAAAAGACCACTCCTGGCATCCTATCCTGGACCTCTCTATTCTAAACACCTTTTTGGTAATCCCACAATTCAAAATGCTAACACTTAACAGCTGCTTTCTATGCTAGGCAAAGATGCCTGGTTGGCAACCTTAGACTTAAAGGAAGCTTACCTGTACATTTCCAATAAGGGAATCTTGCAGGAAATACCTACGCTTCAGAGCAGGCTTCATGCACTGTCAGTTCTTTGCACTTCCCTTTGGCTTATCTACTGCACCCAGGGTATTCAAGTGCCTAGCTTCAGTCATAGCATTTTGCAGGCAAATAAATATTCAGATATACCCATACCTGGACTATTGTCAAATTCAGGCAGAAAGCCAGGACATGCTACTAAAACATGTGGCATTTGTAAAGAAACTTCTGTCCTCACTGGGGTACACCATAAACAAAAAGAAATCTTATCTAGTACCCTGCCAACAAATTGTATTCCTGGGAGCAAGCTTGAACACAACTTCCCAGATGGCTTACCTCACACCAGAGAAACAAGTTTATTTGACAGCCTACTTCAAACTACTGGCCACAAAGACCCAGCTATCTGCAAGGAAAATCCTGCAAGCCCTGGGGTATATGGCCTCTTGCATTCTACTAATTCCATTTGCAAGACTGCATATGAGGAAACTGCAATGGTATCTAAAAAGCCTATGGTGTCAACATTTTCAGGACCTGGAATCAATGATTCCTATCATTCCTTGTATAAAGACAAGGTTCCTTTGGTGGGCAGAGGCCTGCTACCACAACAAGGGGCTCCCATTCACTCTACCCCCTGCTGGCCAAACCCTAACAACAGATTCATCAGACTATGCATGGGGTCTCACTTGGCAGGGCAGTGCATTCAGGGCAAATGGAACCAGAGTCAGATGCACCTGCATATAAATCAAAAAGAAATGTTAGCTGTGCAGAATTCCCTGACAGCCTCCAAGGACCACATTCTTCCAGGACAGATATTGGTAAAGACAGACAACACCACTGTTATGTGGAACATAAGCAGGGAGGAACCCACTCTTACCCTCTCTGCAAACTAGCCATGGCTCTGAGGAACACAGCCTTGAGCTACAAAGTGCACCTACAAGCTCAATTCCTGCCAGGCAAGCTAAATTCACTGGCAGACAACCTAAGCAGAAATCTCATGGACCCACATAAATGGAAACTGGAACCAAAGATATTCAACCTTTTGAGAAACAAATGGGGGAATCCAGAGGTAGACCTGTTTGCCTCCCCTCAGAACTACCAATTGGACAAATTCTGCACAAGGACTTCCCACAGTCAAGCTTGGAAAGTGGATGTCCTGTCCTTCACCTGGGAAAGCCTCTCACTGTATGCCTTTCCCCCTCTGCCTCTCCTCTCGAAAGTTCTGCTAAAGATCAAACAGGACAAACCAAGGACAAAACTGATTGCACCAGACTGGCCACGCCAGCACTGGTACCCCCTCTTGCACAGTATGTCACTGCTGGAACCATGGCACTTGCCTCAGACCCCTTCCCTGCTGTCCCAGCAGGAGGGCCATATTCTGTACCCTCAGCTTCAAACCCTGAACCTTGCAGCCTGGCTAACTTCTGGAGCTCCCCAATAGCATCCCTCAGTAAGCAGGTGCTAGATGTCATTCTGGAGGCAATAGTACTAGAAAATCTTATGCTGAAAAGTGTAAAAGATACTGTTCCTGGAGCCAGACTCAGGGGATGGGCACACTGGCGCCCAGCTTACCGCATATTCTTCAGTACTTAACAGAGATGCTCCACAAGGGCCTTTCCTTCTTGTCAGTTAAAATTCATGCCTCTGCCATTTCAGCACATAATACTGAACCACCCCTCTTTTCTCACCCCCTGCTAAAGCAGTTCCTCAGAGGGACCAAAAATTTAAGACCACCCAGGAGAGCCCCTGCTCCAGGCTGGGACCTTAACTTTGTGTTGGAAAAGCTCACTCTACCTCCTTTTGAGCCAGCTGCAACTCCAGAGTTGAAATTCCTTTCTTGGAAAACAGCCTTCCTTCTAGCCATCACTTCAGCAAGAAGAGTGTCTGAATTACAGGCCCTCATGGCAGTGGAGCCCTTCATCATCTTCCATGCAGACAGGGTGTCCCTCAGGACCAATCCTTCCTTTATGCCCAAGGTGTTGTCTAGTGTGGCCCTTAATCAGTCCGTTCATTTGCCTACTTTTTTCCCTAATCCACAGAACAAAGGAGAAAAAATACTGCACTCTTTGGACATGCACAGACAATTTAGATTTTATTTGGACAGGACTAAGTCGCTCAGAAAATCTGAACAGCTGCTAGTTGGCTTTGCTGCAGGGGCAGAGGGGAAGGCCATTTCAAAGCAAACCATTTCTAAGTGGATAGCCCATTGCATTCATTACTGCTATAAGCACCATGGAAAATCTACCCCACAAGGGGATAAGATCACATTCCATCAGGGCTGTATCTACCTCTACATTCTTTCTCCAAGGTGTCCCTACCAGGGACATCCTAGAAGCTGCTTACCTGGAGCTCTGTACATATTTTTTGTAAATCCAGAGCTGGTTTTGCCACTGCAGTCTTGCAGGGCTTAATAACTGGTCCTAATGCTCTCTAACTTCCTTCTCCCTTCCTTAACTTTGGGAATCAACCCAAATGTAATGACTGCAACAGTGAAACACGAAGAACATAGTACAGTTGTGTACACTTACCATAAATGTAGATGTTCAAGTGTATTCACTGTTGCAGTCCTGGTTACCCTTCCTCCAGCCTCTGACTTCTCTTGGCTATACTTTTCTTCTTGTTTAGTGTATTTCAGCTTTCTGGTATATTTGCTTTTTGTTGGAGGTGTAACCTAACATATAATCGCTTCCATTTATGGGGGCACCTGACATCTAGGGCAAGAAAAACTGATGTAATGGCATCGGCTGCATGTTTTATACCCCTGATGACCTGACGTCATGGAAGAAGAGACAGCATCCGACGCAGGGATCCAAGACTTTGATATTCAGGCCGGCTGAGGGCTACCTGCAGGCAGATAACCCAAATGTAATGATTGCAACAGTGAATACACTCAAACATCTACATTTATGGTAAGTGTACACAACTGTACTTTCTAAACTTGTATAAGTTACTTTCTCCAGTTGGCTTACAAACTGTACCAAGTTCTATTTATTTATGTATCCATCCATCCATCCTTTGTTGACCAGGTTAGTCCCACTAGACTAGTAGCCGCTTTTCAGGGAGGACCCAAGATGGTATTTATACTGCTTGGGGAAATTTGGGAACTTTTTCTACTCTTCATGGTTGTGAGTGGGACCATTTTGAACAAGCACTTCCTCTATCTGTTCCAAGTCCAGAGGCAGATGGTGAGAGAAGGAGATGGAGTGGTGAATGAAATGAAGGAGAAAACAAATATAGTGACTAGTTAGTATGTGCAGGATTCTGAGTAAATGTTTCAAAGAAACCTGTTTGATAGAGATGTCAGCAAATGATGGCTGTATAATTACAATCCTCCAATCAGGAGGGTTTGTGGGATGATTTACTTAAAAAAATGGTGGCGTAGAGTGATCCAGAAAAGGGGACATTATGGATAAAATAGAAAAGGAGGATGCAGAGAAAATCCTGAAGAATATGGGTGACATGTAAAAGAAAACATATGCAGAGAAAGTAAAAGAAGGCAAAAGTGGCGTAGCAGAAAAGAAGGCAGAAAGTGAAAAACATAAGTACATGGTCTGGATTAAAAGTAAAGAAGACAAAGAAATTTACGGGTATGAAGTGTGGGACAATTTAATAACTTCTTTGGGTGTAAAAGCACATGAGGTAAGAACATTTATTCTTATTAACAGAGTCATTTTGTAACATTATATTTGAAACTGTGTTTTCAGCAGAAAATTTTCTTGGAAAATATGAAAAAAGGACTGTAACCCATGAAATCTTTGTGATAAAAGCATTTAACAAGGAAACAAAAAACAAAGATTCACATTGAAAGGACATTTAAAAGCTTTTTCAAAGTATAGGACATTGCAAAAGTTTATGACAGAAGGGGTTCATGGACTGGTGACTGAGACTGTAATATTGTGTTAAAAATAGAGAAAAAAATACATATACCAAGCATGATAAATGTGGAGGGGTATAGGTGTTATGTAAAATACTGGGGGCAACCCAAAGTGTGTGTGTGTGTGTGTGTGTGTGTGTGTGTGTGTGTGTGTGTGTGGAAAAGGACATTTGATTAGTAACTATGACAAAAGAAGGTGTTTGTGAGGAAATGGAACATGATGCAAAAAAATGTGAATTGAAGTATTATAAATGTAACAAAATTGGGCATTTATGGATGGATTGCAAAAATGAACAAAGAAGAAATTTGAGAAGTAGAAATAGAAGAAAATTAGATGAGGAAAAATAATAAACATGGAATGTTTTAATACGTGATGAAGAAGATATATTTTGGGAGTTAGTAAAAGGAGAAAAAAATTCTGTCGGTAAAAGGCAGAAAAAGAAAATGTTAAAGGGTAAGTACGAATGAAAAAAAATAAAGGAAATGGATGAAAAAGAACATATACATTTAAAGACTGGGGCTTGATATGGTTACGGTGTTCGACTCACAGGCACAAGGTACAATGTTTGATTCTCACCTTTGGGAAGTAAACTGGTTAGGCATAGAATGGCCTATTAAGAAAGCTAGCCTAGTAAATAGCTATGAACTTGTAAAACCATGAATCTAAGGAAAAGGAAAATTAAAATTGTGGAGTACTTTCCATAAATGTGAGTAGAATTAAGAATATAGAGTGAAGAATAGGAATTTTGGAATGGTGTAATACATGATGTAGATCTAATTATATTAGAAGACACAAGATTTTTAACAAATGAACGATTACAGAGAAACTGTGGGGAGGAAAGATGATCTGGAATTTGGGAAATGAGAGATGTTCTAGAATAGCCATATTCTGTAGAATACCATAACGCTGTTAGATATAACTTTAGCAAAAATGGGAAGATTAACCATTGTACATTTAAAATGGAAAAAAGAGTATATAGAATTATAACATTATATGCTTATAATAATTGTAAAGCACAAAGGAAAGCTGATTTCATCAGATTTTAGACTGTAAAGATAAGTATGACTGTTATAACAGGAGATTTTAGTTGTGATTTAAGAGGCAAGTGTAAAAAGAAAGGACATATGATGTAAGACAAATGTTAGAAGTTATAAGATGTGATAAGTTAAATTTTTGAGACAGAAATTTATGGACTTACAAAGGGGTATGTATAGAACTGAAGTAGATTATTTTATAGTATCAAAATGTTTAGTTATAGGAGAAAGGGAAGTAATTGAAACAGAATTTTCTGATAATCTTGTAACATGGTTAGAGATAAAGGAAAGCAAGGAGTATATAAAAATGGGCAAATGAATAAAAAGGTTAAATGAGAAAGCATGGAATGAAGGAGAGAGATTAGTACTATAGTTATGGAAAGATATTGCTGTGAGCAAGTTTCATAAAAATTGGTGTGAATGGTTATTTAAGGAAAAAATATATATTTTACAGTGACAATATGATGTGAGAAAAGTAGAGAAAGAAAATTATAAAAGTATATGTAATGGTGCATTGGAAGATTAAGAACGTAATGATACAGTACTTTGACAAAGAAAAAGAATTGTATGAAAGAAATCGGGAAAAATACAGGAATTGTTATGTAAGCAGTGATATTTTTAACAAGGAAAAAGAAAAGCATTGAGTTAGTTAAACTGATTAGTAAAGGAAGATGGTAGTGTAATGAGGGATAAAAAAAGTATTACCGGAGAAATAGAATTCTGGAAAATATTATGAATATTGTAGTACAGTAAATATTTAAAGAAAAAAGAAAGTAGTGAAAAAACATAGAAAGTAATAAAAAAAAGTTAACAGAAAAAGAGAATAAAGAAAGAGTCAAAAAGGAGATTTCACTAATTGAACTAGATAAAGTGTTAGAACAAGTAAATATAGATTCTGCTGCAGGGCCAGATTGAATAGGGTATAACATGTATAAAAATTTAAGGGATTGGCAAAAATATATTTTTAAAGATATTGAATGAATGGTTTCAATAAAGATTTTATGTATAAAGAATTATGTAGTGGAATGCTTAAGTTTATATGGAAGAAGGAAGATAGAAGACAACTAAAAAACTGGAGACCAGTAGTATTGAATAGTAATGATTATAATATCCTCTTGAAAATAGTAGAAAAGAGATTTGAAACTAAAATGGAAAATATGGAAGATAGCATATAAAGCATAAAGGGAAGGGTTGTCAAGAAGTTGTGTATGATAATGTGAACAGAAAAGAAGCGAGAATCATAAATTGGACATGAAATCATATGGGTAATAAAGAATGTAATATAACTGAGAAAGTTAAAAAATTATGTGCGTCAGTGTACAGTAGTAATAAAGTAAAAATACTTGTAAATGGCTGGCTAAGCCAAGAGGTAAATATGAAGAGTGGTGTAAGACAGGGTTGTTCAATGAGTTGTATGCACTTTGCTTTAGTTATGAATGTGATAGTATGTGAAATAAATCACAAAGTGAAGGAAGCGGCATGTATAACACCTGAAGGGTTAAGAATTCCATTTCTGTTAACATATGCAGCTGACATAATTGCATTAAAACAAAATTTGGATAAAAGAAGTAATATTTTGCCCAAATGAGTGTCTGGAAATGAATGGCTTTATTTAATTAAAGAAAAAAATAAAGGTTTAGGTGTTGTAGTAAAGTTCGGGGGTATATATTTTAGAGTAAATGAAATTTCTGTGTTATATATAAAAATTGTGAATAAAGATGCAAGTAGATATTCATTGGGGGAAATAAAACAATAGAAGTAGTAAAACAAACCAGAATAATTTTCTGCAGAACATATAAATTATCATTCAGAAAAAAAGACGTATTTGATAAGTTCAGTACTGATGGGAAAAGAAGTATACTTAGCAGGTGTATTTATGTTGCCAACAGTATTTGAAAAGGAATGATTGTAGAAAAAAATAATTTACATATGGTTTTAGATTGAACCCAGTGAAAAGGGGAGTTTTGTATGTAAATGCAGAAGGTTTAAGTTTAATTAACTCATTGGTATATGCCGCTTCATTATAATTTGTACGTGTTAAAGTGGATAAATGAAAAAGATGAGAGATTAGTAGTAAAACTGTATAAATATATGTATGATAAATGTGGGGTATGGTAAAAAAAAGTGTAAAAGAGAAAAAGTGTGTATAAATAAAGAAATACAATGTTACCAAGGAAAAATATTTTTGTGGAAAATAAAAATCGATGATACAAAAAAGTATGGTATAAGAATGTAATGATAAAACATTACTTTGTAAAACCATGGGAAAATTTAACAGATGAAAAAATTAAAGCTGTAAAAATAAGAAGCAAATGGTGTAATCAGAAAGTAGAATGTCAAGATTTTTTTTTGTGGAAATTGGTAATAGATTGCCAGTAGAATGATGTATGCCTTATAAAATGAAGAATAATAGAGTAGGTTTACATTGCCAAGAAGAATAAACTATAGAACATGTTTTTGAAATGTAGAAAAGTTATGGGAAAAAAACATGTAAAGATTTTTTCAAAGGTATAACTGAAGTGGATAACATGGACATGATTAAATATGGATACTATAAGAATAGATGTAAAGAAAGTTAAAAGAATAGATAAATTATTTTATGTTATATGGGTGATATGGAATGAGGGAATAAATGAAATTATGTTTACTGATAAATAGATTTTAGCAACAATATTAAATAAAATCAGATGATGGTTATGGAAAAAGGAGTGGGGAGTCTGAGGGATGAAAATTTAGTTTGATTATAAAGGAAGTTATGAATATGTGTAAACAAATTTGTAAATATGTAAATATTTTGTAAATAAGAGTTATTTTTGTATGTAAATAAAGGACACCTACTCTTTTGTATGGGTGCCATGGAATCTTGTACATCCACATGAGCTACCACCAACTGAAACAGATGGGACTTTGGTTTAACATTTCATCTGGTTTAACATTTCATCTGAAAGATGGCACACTCTGGGGTGCAGCACCTGAAATGTTATGTTACGTAATAGTATCTGCAATCAATTTACTTGGTGTGGGAGTAAAACATACAACCTACCGCAACAAAGGTGAGTGTGCTACCTGTGGCACCACTGAGATTATTAAAGCGTTATAGTACCTTCTCTGCCTGCAGCACATTCAGCTAAAGCACTGGCTACATTCTCTGTCACTTTTCAGAAATGTATTCTTCGATGATAAATGTGCTCCTGCAGAGAGTGTGTTTCATTGAATGTTTTTAGAAGATAGAGTAAACTAAAGGTCTGGGTCTTTGGATCCACAGTGATTAAAGGTGTATTTGCTTAATGATCACCAGGAAATAAACATGGGAAATTCCTATGGTTTGATGACTATGGGACCTCTTTTTACAAAATTATGAAAGTTAAATTTATAACATAGTGGTGGATTTGGATGAGTTGGTCTCTTCTCATCAAAATAACCACCTTCTTCACCCTGCTACTTGGTAAATGTGATTAGAAGATGCTTTTTTGTCTTGGCAAACCTCTCAAACATACCGAATTCCTCAGTATTTACCGGTTTTGAGGGCAAAATAATGGGATGCCACGAATTCCCGAGCGGCCCCTTTAATTCCAGATTTTTTTAATTTATTTTTTGTATTACAAGTTGCAACAACTTTAACTAAATGGCTGATGTCACTACGTATCACCAGCCTACAGTGGGCATGCATGAGTGACATCAGCTTCCTTGGACTGTTTGGACCAAAAGTGCAGCAGCAGAACTGTTTGGCAGATGTCCTTCAAGGATGCATCTGCAGTCCTAACATATGGGTTGTCCTGCCTCAGGCAGCCCTTCGGTCGGCCGGATCCCAAAGTCTGGGTCTGGCCTCGGCTGATGTCGCACTTCACCCAACGTCATAGCTACTGTGAATTGGGTATAAAGGCATCAGCCGACGCCATTTTCCTCCGTCTTTCTTGCCGTGCGGTGCCTGAAGCAGAAGCTGTTCGCAAGTGCCGGTCGGTCAGATCCAGAGATTACTACTACCGAAGACTTCTAAAAAGCTAAGTACCCCGTTGGGGACTCTTTCTTGCCTCAGCCAATGTCAGAAAAAGTAAATAACTGTTTAACTTGTGGGAAGCAAATACCTCATAAGGGTTTCCACTCTTACTGCCTTCCTTGCTTAGGCCCAGACCATGACGTAGCAGCTTGTCTAGCCTGTGCTTCCTTCAACCGACGGACACTTAGACGTTGGTCGGAGTTTGCAGAGGAGTTTTTTGGTCCCGCTTTTGCTTACAAAATGCCGTCGGAGACTCCGACTTCACAATTAGTTAAAAAGCGTAAGGAAAAGGACCGACACTCACGGTCTGCGGTTTCAGCCGAAACCACGGGTAAGCCAAGCGCGAGTGTCTCGGTTTCGGCTGAAACCGAGTCCACGGTTCTTCCTTCGGCCGAGAGCATGCCTCCTATAGCCGAGGCCTCACACAGCATGGCTAAATCTGCTACTGAAATTTCCACTGCTGTTGCAGGTACCCAGGATTTATCAGATACTATTCCTTTAGACATATCTACTCCTGCACATGGAGCTGCTAGGCCTCCTGCATCTATGTCTATCAAGGCTTTTTCTAGGGCTAAAGCAGCTAAATCTTCTAAGGCCTTGCCTGCTAAAACCCCTTCACACAGGCCTACCTCTAGTTCCCAAATGCTCAGCCTGGCTGAGGATCTCATTTCTTTGATCAGGGGATCCCAACCTCACCCTGACAGGGCCTCTCAACCCCCTCCAGAGAAGAAGCCTAGAGCAGAGCCCCTCGATCCAGTTTCTACAGACTATTCCTCGGATGATTCAGAAAACTCAGAACCTCCAGAAGGCCCATATTCCCCTTATGAGGATTCTGATGCAGAAGACTCCATTCCTTCTGCCTCTCCTCCTGAGGAATTTTCTTTTGGGGAAATTTTACATGCTATGAGAGAGCATTTTCAATGGCAGGGCCAGGATTTTTCAGATTCAAGGAAAAGGCTAAGGACCTTTTTACATTCACCACAGCATAGGCCTTTAGCCATTCCTCCAGTACTAACAGTTGTTGATGATGCATATAATGATGCTTGTACTGCCCCTGACTTTCTTCCCCCGGCCCCTGCCAAGCCCGATAGATATTACAGGGTCCCGGACACACACTTTCACTTGTATAAGGCTCCTATTGCAGATCCTGAAACCATTTCACAGGACCCCAAAGCTGTAGCAGCTGCCTCTGCCAGAAACCCCCTCCCCTCTGAAAGAGAATCTAGAGCATTAGAGAGATGGGGTAAAAAAGTTTATACTTCTGCTACTCTTTCGCTAGGGCCTTAAACTGTCAATTCCACATGATTCAGTATCAGGAATTTTTGTTAGACCAGCTAAATAAAAAACTGTCCTCTCCTGAACCTATAGACCGTAAGTCCCTTCAGGATTTGGTACATAACACTCAGCAGGTCAGTAATCATTCCTTAAAATGCGGCTATGATGCACTGGAGGCTTCCTTTAGATCAGCTATGACTGGAACAGTGATTAGAAGGCATGCATGGTTAAAAGAACAATCCTTACCAGACCATGCAAAGTCAAAACTTCCAGATGCTCCCATGGAGAAACAAAGTTTGTTTGGTTCCCCTGCACAGCAAGTGCTAAAGAAGGTGGAAGAAAAAGCAAAATCTGTCCAAACAGTCAAGGATTTCTTACAGGTCCAGCCTCCAAGGTTTAGTAGAAATTGGCCTTCGAAGAATTGGTCCTTTCCAGACACCTCCAGAGCACAGAGAGGCAGAAATAGGAGCCCAAGAGGCAGAGGTCAATCCAGGGGTGCCTACAGGGGACGTCAGTGGCAGCCTAACAACCAGAGAAGTACTGCCACAGATCCAGCTGCGACCACTTCCACAGGACAGACACAATGACTTGGCTCTGATACCGCCTACCAGGGAACAACTGGAAGCACCCTTAGGCGGAAAGCTAGCCTTATTTTCCGAAAACTGGCATTACATTACAGGAGACAAGTGGATTTTACAGACAATAGACAAAGGCTACAGGTTTCACTTCCACACTCTACCAAAAAAAAGAGGAATGCCAAACCTACCACCAAACCAAAAAACAAACGCTCTAGAACAAATCAACCACCTACTAAGGATGAGAGCTATAGAAAAGGTACCTCCCATGGAACAAGGGCAAGGATTTTACTCCAGACTTTTCCTGGTACCAAGAAAAGAAAACCAATGGAGGCCTATTCTCGATCTGTCCGCTCTGAACACATATCTCATTGTTCCAAAATTCAAAATGTTGACCCTACAGCAACTTCTTCCCATGCTGGGCAAGGAGTCTTGGCTGGTGACTCTAGATCTCAAGGAGGCATACCTGCATGTCCCTATACGACCAGATTGCAGAAGATACCTCAGATTTCTTGCAGGATCAGAGCATTATCAATTCTCAGCATTGCCCTTTGGCTTATCTACTGCGCCCAGAGTATTCACGAAATGCCTGGCATCAGTAATTGCTCATTGCAGGCTACAGGGAATTCAGATTTACCCATACCTGGACGACTGCCTGATACAAGCGGACAACAAGACCAAATTAACAAAAGATTTGGAAAAGGTTATACAACTACTGCAAGCCCTGGGATACACAGTCAACATGAAAAAGTCAAGGCTGGTACCATCCCAAAGGATAACATTCTTGGGTGCAGAACTGGACACATCAAACCAGATGGCATTTCTCACAGCAGAAAAGCAAAAGCAACTACCACTCTATTTCATGGCATTAACAACACAGAACCAGCTTACAGCAAGGAAAGTCCTGCAAGCCCTGGGTTACATGGCATCCTGCATAATATTGATACCACATGCCAGACTGCATATGAGGAAGTTGCAATGGTACCTAAGGAATGTATGGTCTCAACACAAGCACAGTCTAGAAGCCCAGATTCCAATAATCCCATGCCTGAAACAAGAATTCCTGTGGTGGGCTCAGGCCTGTCAGATGAACAGAGGACTGCCTTTCCACAAACCTCACCCAAGCCAGACTATCACCACGGACGCCTCAGACCTAGGCTGGGGGCACACATGGTGGACAAGTGTATACAAGGCCTATGGACACAAGACCAGCTGAACCTTCACATAAATCTAAAAGAGATGCTGGCAGTGAAACAGGCACTACAGACATTCAGACCTTTTCTTCAACAGGGTCATTTGCTGATAAGGACGGACAGCACCACAGTCATGTGGTATATCAACAAACAGGGAGGAACACACTCATATCCTCTATGCCGGATGGCAATGGACCTGTGGAATGTGGCCCTGAACCTCAACATTCAACTCCAGCAAAATTTGTGCCAGGAAAAGAAAATATACTAGCAGACACATTAAGCAGAACTACCACGGATGCCCACGAATGGATGCTGCATCCAGACATCTTCAAAACCATTACAAAGAAATGGGGACTACCAGAAATAGACCTGTTCGCATCCCCACACAACCACCAATTGAGGAAATTCTGCACAAGGACATACCACCCTCTTGCTTGGAAGGTGGACTCACTATCCTTCAGTTGGGAAAACCTGACAGCGTATGCGTTCCCACCTCTTCCTTTGATGCACAAAGTGCTACTGAAGATCAAAGAAGATCACCCAAGGATCATCCTGATAGCTCCAGACTGGCCGAGGCAGCATTGGTACCCGCTACTGAGGAGTATGTCTCGGACACACGCATGGCTTCTACCTCTAGTTCCTTTACTGCTAACACAGAACAACTACAAGATCCTACATCCAAACTTGAAAACACTGCAGCTAGCTGCCTGGAACATTACATAAAACAAAATAACCCAGATTTATCTCAGAGGGTTAAGGACATTATCCTGGAGGCTCGCAGACCCTCCACAAGGAAGACTTATTCAGCCAAATGGAAAAGATACCTCATTTGGAGTGCAGCAAAAGGAGAAAATGCATCATTAGCAAACATAGCTAACATCCTGGAATACTTAGTAGAACTTTTCCACAATGGCCTGTCTTACTCCTCCATTAAGATTCATGCATCAGCAATTTCAGCAGAATACAACATGGATCCTCCAGTCTTCTCTCATCCTCTACTCAGGCAGTTTCTGAGAGGAATTAAAAATGTAAAGCCTCCAAGGAAGCCACCTTTGCCTACATGGGACCTTAACTTTGTGCTGGAAAAGTTAACACTTCCCCCTTTCGAGCCAGCAGCAACAGCAGAATTACAGTTCTTATCTTGGAAAACTGCTTTCCTGCTTGCAATCACTTCAGCAAGAAGGGTTTCTGAATTACAGGCATTAATGGCAGTACAGCCCTTCCTTATCTTCCATCAGGATAGAGTGTCCTTGAGAACCAACCCTACTTTTATGCCAAAAGTGGTCTCCAGGGTATCATTGAACCAAGCAATCCACCTACCAGCATTCTTCCCCAACCCACAGAACAGGGGGGAAAGATTACTACATACCTTGGATGTGCACAGGCAATTGCGCTACTATCTGGACAGAACCAAGACCAACAGAAAAACTGACCAGCGTCTGGTAGCATATGCAACAGGAATGGAAGGAAAAGCAATTTCAAAGCAGACAATCTCAAAATGGATAGGAAATTGCATTAGATTTTGTTATTCTTTTCATGGAAAGGCAACTCCAGAAAACATCAGACCTCACTCCACAAGGGCTACAGCCACTACTACAGCTTTCCTACGAGGAGTGGCTACCAAAGACATTTTAGAAGCTGCTACTTGGAGCTCCGTGCATACATTTGCCAAGCATTATAATCTACCTTTATACTCCAGATCCCGAGCAGGTTTTGCAACTGCTGTTTTGCAAGGGATCTTAACTACACCATAATCATCTTAGTGCCTCCTCCCCAGTTTGGCTATGGTATTCTACCCATATGTTAGAACTGCAGATGCATCCTTGAAGGACATAGTACAGTTTTGTACCTACCATAAATGTAGATGTCCGAGAGGTATGCATCTGCAGTCAGGATTACCCACCCTCCTTCCCCTCTGTGGTACTCCTAGGGTATTTGCCCATCTTGTAGCTAGCTGGGGGAATCTATTATGGTGTATTTGTTTGTATATATGTACATACATGCTTATATTGTTTGCTCTCTACTATTTGGAATCTTTTGCATTTATCCAAATTTAGCCTTCCTAGAGGGCACCTGGCATCTGGGGCAAGAAACACTGAGGAAAATGGCGTCGGCTGATGCCTTTATACCCAATTCACAGTAGCTATGACGTCGGGTGAAGAGCGACATCAGCCGAGGCCAGACCCAGACTTTGGAATCCGGCCGACCGAAGGACTGCCTGAGGCAGGACAACCCATATGTTAGGACTGCAGATGCATACCTCTCGGACATCCACATTTATGGTAGGTACAAAACTGTACTTTTAGGGGTGTGTGTCTCCGTTTGATACTGAGAAATCATATTGCTGCCGGTCCACAAATCTCTGCAGGCAGCCCCGTGTATTTAAGAAACTGTAGCTCTGTTCTCTGAAATCTCTGTTAAGAAACACTTGTGTGTGCAAACTGTAGCTCTGTTCACTTGTGTCAGAAATTTCTGTTAGGACTGCAAACTGTAGCTTAAATTAAGCAAGCATCTCGTCATTTGTGTGCGTCTCCATCCATGTGGCTAGCAACTGTAGCTCTGTGTTGTTGTGACTTTCGGCTTTTCCCAGTTAGGGGTCGCCACAGCGGAACTCCGGTCCGCTAATGATTGGCAGTTGATTTTTACGTACTGAGTTGCCAGCCCTGACACACAACCTTCAACGAAGGTACACCCATTCACGCGTATCTCCACACAGAAGACGCTCTAACTGAGAGTCGAACCGGACAGCGTCTTACTGTGAGGCGACAATGCTACTGCAGCACCACCACCGCAGATTTGCAACTGTAGCTCTGTGTATTACTTAGAAATCAATCTCTAAGAGTGTTAGCTCCATTTTAAGCACTGGGAAAGAAATCATCTTTAAGAAATGTGTCCATGTGCTTAGCAACTGTAGTACTCAGAAATCAGTCTCAGAGTACTTGTGTGCAAACTGTAGTTCCATTTTAAGCAAAAGGAAATCTCTGTAGCTCCATTTTAAGCACTCAGAAAGGGCTATATTTTAAGGTGCGTGTCTGAAAGGGCTCCGTTTTAAGGTGTATATGTCTGCAGTTAACTGTAGCTCCATTTTAAGCACTAGGAAATCTCTGAAGCTCCATGTTAAGCACTCATAAAAGGCTCTTTTAAGGTCCGTGTCTGCAATTAGCTGTAGCTCTATTTTAAGCACTAGGAAATCTCTGTAGCTCCATGTTAAGCACTCTGAAAGAGCTCGAATTTCATTTTAAGGTGTGTGTGTCTGCAATTAACTGAAGCTGCATTTTAAATCTCTGTCTGTGTAAGCAAACTGTAGCTCCATTTGAAATCTCTGTGTAAGCAAACTGTAGCTCCATTTTAAGCACTCAGAAAGGGGTGGGTGTGTGTATCTCTGTAAGCAAACTGTAGTAGCTCCATTCTGTGTGTGTGTGTGTGTGTGTGTGTGTGTGTGTGTGTGTGTGTGTGTGTGTGTGTAAAATGCCCCTGTTAATTATCTCTGGTGGTTAGTGTTGCCCAGGCTCGAACCCTATACCTTAGGTACAAGGAGCAAGAGTCTGTATTCCCTACCCATGCCAACACTTGTGATGTGATTCCATGTTTGGCTTATATAAGTTTTGGTCTGTTCCTCTTACATTTATGGTTTTGTAGCAAGTCAGTGAGAACTGAATTCACTAAATAATGATAGCCATTTAAATTTATGTCTTCTGTTTTTCAGGAAAGGCATGGTAACAGAAAACATCATATTCTAGCAACTTTCCAAGATTATACAAGCATTGTTTAAAATGTGTCCCTGTTTTTTTTTGGGCCACAGCCCCCCCCCCCCAATAAATTTTGTTTTTTTTTCGAGATCTCTTCTGCTGAATAGTTCTTCAAGGAGAGAGAAGTTTAGTGCTGTGTATGCCAAGTCTGTTTGTGTTGTTAGTAGTACAACAGGTAGAATACTTGCTTTGATGTAGAAGGCTGTGGGTTCTACTCCCACAGTATGTAGATGGATTACTGATGCTGTACTGTGTTGTACTTTTTAAGGGGGTGGATGCTGCAGTCCTGAGAATGTCCTCTTTGGCAGAGATACCTAGTAACTATGAACCAGTTATGAGTGCGCCAGCCATTTCCTATTGCAATATTACTAGCTTATCTTTTTTTTTTTTTTTTTTTTTTTTATGTAACATAGGCAATTTGTTCCTCAAGGGCAACAGACACTTTATTTCTAGATGAAGCAATGAAGTATAAAGTTGTTTGCTAGCAGCATCTTCTTCATTAGTTACAGATCTCTTTAATGCAGAATTATTTAGATGGCTTTTACTTCTGCATAGGTTGTGCATATTTACTGATACTGGTGGATTGCAGAAGTTTGAGTAGATGATGGAAATGTTCTGAATTGGGCAGTTCTGTCACCATTGGTTTATGCATTTTGTTTCATTGCTTACTGGAAAAATGTTCGAAATACTAAATTTTAAACACGCTTTAACAAGTGTGCTGTAGTATACAAGGAATATAATTTAATGCAGTCAGGAATGTGGATCAAAGAACATGAACACATGTATGTTTCGTGTGCAAGGGCCCTATGATTTGAAAACAACCCAAAGGCAATCTTTATCCTACACTGGCCAGATACATCTTCTTTGAATGTGGGTTTCAGTGTTGTTTCAAGAGCAGAGAAGTTTTAATGTTAAGTCTGTTTTCATTGTGAGACCGTATTTCTTTGTTTAGCAGATGTCTGTTAGTATTTTAAAAGTTTTAAATGAAATCAAATAATCATTGTAGAAGTAAACCAGTATGCACATTAGTGTTTATGGTAAATGGGGCGAAATAGCCAAGTAATGGGACATTGGAATGGCTGCAGGGGGGGGGGGCTGTGTATGGGGGGGGGGCATTCAACCATGATTTCGTGAGAGGTGAAGGGCGGCAAACTCCGACAGCCCCGGGCAGCACAAACTCAAGCTACACCACTGATTAGTAGGTCATGGAGAATGCCTTTTGGAGGTCCTAGCAAACTATAATATTCTTTTGCTAAGATTAGAATATTGCCTACCATTAAATGCCCTACTTTTACCACAAAACCCACATACTGCAAGTCACCAGAAACAAAATCCTAAGGTTCATCATCTTCTCTCTTCCCAGTGAACATCATTGCTACACATTTAAAAAATGGTTATCATTTACTACAGGGTCTGGGGCCATATTTTGGTACTGTTCTTCAGTTTGCTTTTGAAAGTTGGTATCCCACAAGTCCATTGGATTGGATGGGGTTACATAATTATGTATGCAAAGTTTATGTTAATCAGCGTACAGATTTGTACCTATTTTTCATGGGCCTTTGTCCTAATTTTTGATGTTTCCAAGTTGAAAGGTATGGGTCTTAGTGATTTTTTTTTCTAATCTGAGCACTTTGCTTGCAAGTGACGCACATCTTGTATCTGGAGAGAAGACTAGCTAGCAGAGTATTATGGTGGATTCGGAGTAAGTAACTTGAGAAAGTTTTAGATGTGGAGGTGATTTGGAAGCCTGCTATTTCAGTTGTACTGCTTAATCAGGTTGGGCCATGCTCAGTCCTGATCTATAATTACATTAGGCATAGAACGTTTGCATATTGTAGAGCTTACATTTGGGTATGTGTGTGTTTTATTTTGTACTTTAGTGTATTTTTATACAAGTGTGTGTGTGTGTGTGTGTGTGTGTGTGTGTGTGTGTGTGTAATATATATATATATATATATATATAAGCATGTGTTTTTGTAAAGTGCACTAACAGGCTTTCTCTTTTTTTTTTCTTAGATTGGCAATGAAGAGCAGCAGGAAAAACTACTTAGAGAATGGATGGACTGCTGTGTCACAGAAGGTGGAGTACTTGTTGCTATGCAGAAAAGTTCCCGTCGTCGCAATCACCCACTTGTTACACAAATGGTAGAAAAGTGGCTTGACCGTTACAGGCAGATTCGCCCGTGTGTGTCACTTTCAGATGGTGAAGATGAAGATGATGACGATGAATGAGGCAATGAAAATTGAAGTAGACAAGGCAGATGCACAGCTTCCAGCAGACAAAAGGTTTGCTATGGAAAAGCAGTGGATTATGGAGTTGGCCAGGTTCCACCATGATAGAAGTCTCATGTAACCTGGGTCTCAGGAAGAAAACTGACAAGCCTGTGCTGTGGAAGAAAGAGCTGACTTGGGTGGACTATAAAATAAAATATGCTAATTTACTTTAATATTGTCAAGAAAGAGATAAGCTTTGTTTTTGTTTTCCCAATTCTGTCTGTAAATGTACTGCATGTGGTTCTGTAAGAAGTTGTATAATAGGAAGAAATGTACCAAAATCAGCAAACTATTGGATCCTTTTTAAGGGCACTCGAGCGCATTTTACATTGCTTATTCCTTCCCAGTTTATTTTTGCTAAGGACAGTTTTTTTTTATTGGTCATATTTCCCTTACTGCATAGACAGCATTAAGTTTGGTGCCACAAGAGTTGAAATATATTTCCCCTGTATTAAAGAGATATATAAAGTGAACATTGGACCAACTGAAACTTGTTCAAGTCAGTTGGCTTGGTGTTTTTTTTTTTTTTTTATTTAGAACTACAGATAATTTAGATGATCTTGAATTTGTGAAACAATGCAGTAGCATCACAGTGTGGGAACAGTGTGGAACGTTTTTCTTAAATACTGTATTACAAGGCTCATATCAGTCCTTAAACATAAGCATTAATCAACACAGTGCTGTCTGTGTGAAAGGTGTGCAGTGCATAGGGAAACCGAGCTGAGTAAGAATCGTTAATGAACATTAAGATATGGTACAGCTGTGTGCACTAACAAGATCAAGGACATTACCACACAGTATTGCCAAAACCAGAATATCTTGGTGTTAGAATGTGGCATGCAGTATCAGATTTGCTGTGTACTTACAAGAATAAATATGTAATGCAGCCATATATCGTTCAAAATAAAACTGTCAAATAGCAATGATTCAGCAACTTTCTAAAAAAAAAAAAACTGCTGCAGTGACAAATTGATATATGTATGTTAAATTAATCCCCATCTCTGTGTTTACTCCATTTCCTCTTTTTGTGCAATATTTCTGTATAAAGTAGAAGTTGCCATTTGAAGTTAAGAATATGCAAATGTAGAGACTTTAGTGGGTCAGGTCTTAGTAATACACACACAGCAGCAGTAGCTCTAAGGCCTAAGCAGGGAATGGTAAGGGCAAGACACTGCAGCATTTTGAGCTATGCAGGTGATCCACTGAATAACTCCAAAAGGAGAATTTAGGGCATCATTGTTGTGGTAGTGAAGTTATTGGAATTGTGCACTGTTCAGAAATACTTTCTGTTTGATATTTATCAAACCTCAGTACTAAAAGTACTGTATTGATTTAGTTTATGTAAATCCAGAGCAAGTTGTGTTATGTATTTTAAGTTGATCCATGAATTGAAAGTTTTCAGAGACCAGACCCACCATGCAGTTCCTTAATGAAACTGCATTATTTGTCTTCCTTACTAAAGAAAAATTTTAAATCAGTTTCTTTTCCAGTGTAATGCAGAACTAAAAAAAAGTAACAAACAGTGAAGGTAACAAATAATTGTTTGAATGGGATTGATAGTTGTGTTTCAAGAAAACCTAAATTGTTTTGTGCACTAACATTTCACTTTGCATTGTTTTTCATTTTTTTAAGTATAGTTTTTCTGAACATTTATTTATTGTGTGAAAAAGACAGTGTGTTTTGAATACCTTATTCCCCATTTTACATTCTTAATTGACTTTTCAGTTTTGTTTTTTCATTCTTAAAAGATATTCAAGTTGCACAAATACATTCATACTGTTGCTGTGAAATGTACTTTTTATGTGTTGTGTTGTAAATTGTCAGCTCTTCTTGAATGGATGTTTTTAATCCAGAGATGTTTAAAATATTACATAAATACTTTAACACTAATGTAAGCCAGATTCAAAATGGCAGTTTTTACTAATTTCATGTTATTTGCTCATATTTTAGTCATTGAGCGTTAAGAATTACAATGATACTGGCCTTCAGAGAACAAGAAAGAGGAGTTTTCTTAGTTGCAATTGTGTTCTTTTTAGGCAGTTAATTTCTTCTGGTTACTTATGAAAGAAAATTGTGTGAACACTGATTTTTTTTGCAGCCATAACCTTTAGGGATTAGTGTCTGCAGGAACCAAATTGCCAACCTGACTTCCAAACCTTTTATATGTCTGTTTTATAAGTGGGGTGTCATCTTCATTTTTTTTTTCTTGCCACAGCAGGAGAAAGTGCACATTGTGTGCTAGCATCATCAGAAATGTGTTGGCTTGCTTCCACAGTTCAGTTAAGTTGCACTTTGGGGAAGTATTTCCTTATCTGTAAATTTCTGCTTGCTATTGGAGTCCGTTTAAATATCTTATTCTGAGTTTCAGAAAGTAAATAATTGTTTTGGGTATGGGAAACAGATTCCTCACAAGGATTTTCATTCCCATTGTTTATTCTGCTTGAACCCAGAGCACAATGAAGCCAGTTGTCCTCATTGTACATGGTTCAACCCAAGTCCAAGCGTATGTTGCTCTCAGTCTATAAAGGAATACCAAGCCCTAGGGAAAGTGTACACGTGGTCCTGTTGTGCCATAGTGGTAGCCAAATCCTTCACTAGCCACTCATCCAAGAAAAAGTATTTTTGCAGAAGTGCCTGTACAAAAGTATAGTGACTGATACCAGCTAGTCAGAATCGGAAGGAAACTGTAAGCCTAATGGATTTGATGTTGCTGAGATGCATTCTCAGCCCCATTGGTGTCAGCCACTACTGAATTCAAGAGCTTGACCCTTTTGAAGGCAGACACACTGTTGAATAGTGACATGCCATTGTTGATTTGATTCCGTCATGCACTCATTTGGTTCAGAGGCCTATCTTGGCTTCTATAATTCTGGTTCCCTAATTGTGGTAAGCGAAGTGAAGTATGGTGTGCACATGCTTTTTGCACAAGAGAAAGCTAGCAAGTAATGAATTGGGGACCCTTGCATTTACACAAGACCTGAAGCATTCAAGGTGGCTATCCTAATTGAACCACGGAAAAATGTCCAGACCTGAATGGACATTTGCCAGCTTGTCCCTGCTTGAGCTGAGTAGATTATTGTCCAGTCCTGCATCTTAGGATGCTTCTCAAGATTTATTCCAGCTGGTTCAGGGTTTTATGGATTTTTTGAAATCCAGGCAGCTGTCGGTAGACATGCTTTTAGTGTCAGGAGTTCCTTTCCCTTCAGGAGGATTCAAGCATTCCAGGTTCAGGAGTGGAAAACTAGCCATATAGACCAAATATCTCCTGTATTCTGTTTTGAATTAAACACTTGAGGACATATTATCTATTCCCCACAAGGGGGATGTCTCATTGCGGAATGTTTTTCATAGGATGATGGAAGCCTTCATTTGAAAGGAGTACCACCCCAGGCTCAGATAAGGTATACAAACTCAGTGGCCCTGCCTGAAGTAACCATCTCTCCCATCTTATAAGTACTAGAAAATGCATTTGTCTAATGCATCATTGAACCAGATTCCATAGACCCGGCGCTGAGGAAGCCTACTTGATTTTACAGGGTCTTGGACTGCCATATACCTTGTAAAAATCCACTAATCCTGCAGTGATGTCCCTGCATTGGCTGTTAAGATCCTCCTTTCTACTGGCAAGAAAAGCAAGATTCCTAATTCCTTTGAAAAGAAAGATCATACTTCTCCCACCCTGGCCTTTAGCTGCCTTTAACTTCCAGTCTTTCATGCTGATATACTGAAATCCATTTTCACTCTGTTCAAGTCAAAGGCAGAAGAGATTAAAGATAGCTTAAAGGAGGAAGATGCTTGAACTGTTCAATGTCAGTGTCTTGATTGTCAAGCACTGAATGAAATATGGCAATGAAGCATTATTTGCATCATGCAGGGGAACAGTTACAGGGTCTGCTGCTAATTACAACCAAAGTTATTTAACCAAAAACTGACTTCTGTACTCCAAGCAAGAAAAAGGTAAATCCCACATGAACATGAGAGGCCAATATAAGAAGATAAGGCATGCAAAACAGCAGGGAAAATGTGAGGCCCTCAGGGCCATGGCAGTTGAAGGGAACAATTCTGTCTCGGTCATGCTTTTCTCTCCTCCTCCAAGAAGTCCCACCCAACCCTCACTTCTTCCTCCATGTCCTCCTGTCCTTGCTGTATATGTAAGGATTGGTGACCATGTGGGTCTGTCTTCAAAAGAATGGGAAACAATTGCACAACTGGTGAGTGATTAAGACTGTAATTTAGGGGTGCAGGATACAGTTTCTCAAGACCCATATTCACAGGAATTGCTCTGGTTGTCAGTGAGTAGATAGACTTTGTTTTACTTTTGCTGAAAGACCTTCTTGCACATGCTGTAGTAGAGTACCAAAAAGAAAGAAAAGTGCAGAGTTTTACTAAAATAATATTTCTTGTTTTAAAAGAAGGATCTTGGAGAACTATATTAGATCTTTCAATCTGAAAGAAAAATTGTAAAAGTCTGTTTTCAAAATGCTGATATTATAGGGTTTTCTGCCTCTTGTGCTGCCATAGGCCTTTCTGGTCAGCCTGACTCTAAATGATGCTTACGTAAACTCGGGTGTATCCACTGCCAGTTTATTTCCTTGCTCTTTGTCTTCTCTGCTGCACCCAGGTGTTAACCAGATACCTGGATCCAGCAATTGCTTATTGCAAGACCAAGGAAATTCAGATCTATTTCTATCTAGACAACCACTCCATTCAAGCAGCTTCCCTAGAAAAGATTCATAAGGCACTATGTCTCACCCTTGCCTGTTTCCAAACCCTAGGTCTCTCTCTGTAACTCCCAAAATCTCACCTCACTCCTTCAAGGCAGATTTTATTCCTTAGGGGAGCTACTGGACATAGAAGAAGAGAGTTCCTCCCTGCAAATAAGGTACTCTCCTTGTCACAGTATCTCCAGTCTCCCAGCAAATCAATACAGCAATGAAGCTCCTTGGAGATGTTCAACATTAGATCACTTTGTGGTAGCCTAAGCTGTATGGGTTATATCCCGCCAAGGATATGACTGGCCTGCCAGCTTATCAAAGTTAAAGGGCACTTTCCATATGCTGTAACTGTTTGGAGCAAAGGAGATCCGTACAGATGTTCAACATTAGATCACTTTGCAGTACCCTAAGTTGTAGGGGTTATATCCTACCAAGGATATGACTGACCTTGACTGCTTATCAAAGCTAAAGGGCACCTTCCACATGGTGTAACTACCTGAAGCTCAAGAAGAACTCCATATAAAAAAAGAGTGCAAAACACTTTGACCCAAGAAAGGAGGCAAGAGCCTTAAAAGGAAAAATGCCAGGAAATGTGAAATAAAAGTAACCATGTACACAAGGATATAAACATCCACACCCTTTCAATACAAAAAAAAAAAAAAACTAAAGTGAAGGGATGGCTTCTACAACAGTGATCTACTAGAAAAAGTATTGTAATAGTAAGTTCAGTTACACTGTACTATGTTCATCATTAGATCTAGGTTGGGGTCTACTTAGGGGACTGCAAAGTGATCTAATACTTTTATTTCATATTTCCTGGCATTTTTCCTTTTAAGGCTCTTGCCTCCTTTCTTGGGTCAAAGTGATTTGCACTCTGTTTTGGCTGTTATTTGGGTAGATTGTCATAGCTTAGAACAAAAGGGAAGAATAAATAAATTAAGAATTCAGGAGCCCTTGAGTAATGGTCTTAGCAAAGCCTGTTCTGGACTTGGGAAATGGAAGCTCTGGGGTGCAAGGATTATTCTTATTTGTCTTAAAGGAAGGTTGGAAGATTTGGGCTACTCCTAAAATCAGCTTTCCCTTCTCATCAAGTCTCGTAAGCACTTCAGCTGCCAGCTGCAGAAGGGCCAATCGCAACTTTGTGTCCAGGGTAAAATTTAAAGTTTCAGTTTTTAGCATATTCAGGAAGACTATGTGAATGTAACCAAACAAATCTCATGACTAACCCACAATCAGCAGCCATGGAGACCATATTATCAGAGGCATAAGAACACTTTAAGGCATGTTTAATTACATGAGAAGCAGATACAAAAGAGGCAATCAAAGAATTTTTCATCTCAGAAGAGGGAAGGCTAACAGTTGACTTTTTCATGTTCTCAAAAAAAAACAGAAGTAAAAAAAAACTCACTTGTGTCTGACATTTTAAAATTCTGAATGATAAAATGACAGAAGAATTGTCAAATGTTGCAGACAAGCTGAGTAAGACTCTGCCAGACCTACAAAAGTGTATGCAAACAGGGATGTCTTTCTGGATTAGATCCACAGATGTGGTGTGCCAGAAATAACCATTTATTGTTCTTTAGACATCAGATGACTCAGAAAGCTTTGCACTAGGGCTCCAGTTATGAGAGCCTGGGTATGATACGCCTTTTCCACAGCATGAGCAGGTATATTTTTCTGCACATTCCTTCCTGTACTTATAACTGCATGGTGTTGCAGAAGGTAAAAGCGAAGCTAAAAATGCTGTTGATAGCTGCCTTTTCTCCCCTGCTTGGCAAGGTCAGAACTGATGCTGTTGGCTTTACCTTATGGACCTTTTAATTCAGAATAAAGCATCCCTACCACACCTGAATCAGAGAATAAGAATGTTGACATCTCGCCTGGTTTAGAATTTTTGACCCGTATGCTTTCATGTGTTCTTAAAATTATGAGGGAGGCTAGGAAGCAAACCGAAAGAAGTCCTACTTAGCTGTATAGAAAAGATTCTCCATCAGTTGCCCCAACAGGAGCCAAGACTCAGTTACACCGAACTTCTTTTAAGGGAAAAACCTGCAGTGTAGCATGGGGGGGTTGCTGCACTCCTGAGTGTGCCCATTGGATGAGACGTTAAACAGTGGCCCCATGTGCTTGAGTTGGTGGTATCTCAAGTGGATGTAAAAAGAATACAAGGCACTTATTGAAGAGAGTAGGGGAAGATGTTCATCATATTGACAACTGCTACAGTAGCCTTAGCTATATATGAGTTATAGCCTGCCAAGGATGTTAACAGCCAACCAGCATCCAGAGCTTCAGGGCACCTTCCACGTGCTGAAACTGTTAAGACAGTTTGAGCTGAGCTGCCTAAAATCACAGGTTTGAGCAGTAAGCCCTTCAGAGCTTCCCTAACATTGACAAGGGTGCTCCACTGCAGGCTTGCCAAGGATCAGTGGTCTGCTTGCGCTGTTCCTTTGTGCAGATGAGTTCCCCTTAAGGAAAAAACTTAACACACACACAGATATATATATATATATATATATATATATATATATATATATATATATATATATCTATATATAAAATTTAAATGTATTTTGCTCTGCCTAGGAAAGTTATTTTTAATCCAAGAATTTATTTTAATGGACTGTCATGAGAATTAACTGTATTTTTAAACAGGTGTGCACTTTTTCCCGTCAGTATAAAAGTTGTTTTACGTAGATGAAAAACATTTTTCTGTGCAATTGTATTTATTTTACTTTTTGGGCTGACTGTGTATTATAATGGTTTTTACTGAGTTTGTGTGAAAAAGTGATTTTTAACAACTTTAAATTTTTATCTGCTTATGCTGCTTCTTTTCCCAGGGAAAGAGGCATACTTTTCAACTTGACTGTGGGACAGACTACCTGTCCCACCATCAGTAGGCAAACAGCCTTTGCTACCACATCAGGCTAGCAATTTGCCTCAGCCTCACATGGGTGACTGCTGTCTTCAAAGCCAATTCCTCAGACCATGCATCTTTTACGCTGGATCCCTTTGCTGTAGCATCTACAGCCACTGTGGACCAGGAGTTAGCCATGTCATCTGCCGCAGTTTGAGTCCCCTCAGTGAGCAGTGGAGAGCCATTCTTGTTGGTCCTTGAAGAGGGAACAGGGAGGGCTTCCCTGTGTAGTCAGAATGTTGTGTTCATCCCTGGGGAATTTGCTGCTACCATTAACAACACTGTTTGCCCATTTTCCCTACCAAAATGAAACCGAAAACTAAACGTATAACTGCTCCTTCTCAAATTTCTCTAGATAAGAGTAGTTTACTAGAATTGGCTGTAGGTTTTTATTTAGGATGTTGACCTTTCTTCTAATGCCGACTCTGGTAAAAGAAAGAGGGAAGCCTCTTTTCCTGAAGAGATTCAAGAATCTGAATCTTAACAGGAAGATCAAGGGTCAGATGCATGGTTTTCTCCTTGGATTTATGATTCAGATTCCAGAGAGCACTGTATCTGATCCTCCCGGGGAAGGATCTCTTTCTCTAAGACTCTAGAATGTGCCAGTATTTGCAGTGGGAGAACACAGATTTTTCAGTTTCTCAAAACGTACTATGAGCTGTTACAGATGTAATTTCCAGAACCTTCACACATTTTCCAATACTGTCAGTTTTGGAGTATGTGTCACTGCCTGAAATTTTCCTGACAGCCTGCTGCCCCTAAAAAGATAAGAGAGAATGTATAAAGTGTCTCAGTATTTTAAGTTTTTAGATACTCATCCCAAACCTGGCCCAGCAGCTATAGCTTTAGTTAATCCTACTGCTGCTAAACATTTAGTTAATTCCAATCCTACACTTTCTGGCAAGGATGGGAAAATTGATAAGTATAGGGAAAACGTGTATGCTTCTGCAACTTTTTCAGAATTTTGAATTATCAAGCTCACAAGTTAAATTGTATTCTAATTGTGAAATTATGACAAATGTTTTATCTGCGGTTTCTTCTTGTGAGGAAAAATCTGCTTTAAATGGTTTAATTTTTTCCATTTGACATGTCACAACTCATTCAGAAGGACTCACCCAAGGTTATTGTGGTGGCTTCCTTCTGGCCCAAGCAACTGTGGATGGCCTTCTGTATCACTATAAAGAAACTGGTAATCCGGAGCCACGAGTAGGTCAAATGGTTTATTGCTAGTAGGAACTCTCGCAGAGACTGCTTCTTCAGGCATAAGACAATAACACTGTGAAAAATGCTCACATATATATATATATATATATATATATATATATATATATATACACACACATACACGCTAAACTAAAATCAGTTCATTAATTACCAATTAATTAATTAGGCACTTAAGTCCTAAAAACGATCATTCTTAAAAACAGTAATGTTTAAAAACAATAATTTGCATAATTTTGTATTTTATATTCTTTCATTTACAATGTAAATCTCTTAAAATTGGTTTTAAGCTAAAACCTTTGTTTAATCCAGGTGGGTAATGTGCCCTGAAGCATAAAATCCATTTACTTTCCTCTGTTTCAGTTAAATTATTGAGACCCCCCCCCATGTGTTGAGGTACCACTTGTAAAATCATAAACTTAAATATGTTTATTGTCTGTATTATGTATATGTTTATGTAAAGCATTGCTTTCAACTTTTAATTTAACCTCAAACATGTGACTACATATTCTTTCTTTAAATTTTTGGTTTGTTTTACCTGTATTGTATGCAGTACATTTACAACACTTGGCCATGTATACAATATTTTTCGTTTCACAGTTACCAAAGGCACGTAATGTAAACCTGTAGCATTCAGTGGATGTAAAAAGGTTTATCAGTATAAATAAATTTACAAAAACTGCAATTATTGCACGTAAAAGTTCTTGTTCAATCGGATATTTGTTTTTTCACTTTATTCTTTATAGCACAATTTATTCTTTAACATAGGGTTCTTCTTATGACTAAAAGCTGGTCCCTTCTCATAAATATTCAATTCAGACTGTTATAACATCAGCCTGTGTTTCTTAATATCCTTTATCATTGTAGTATTATAATCACACGTTAAAACACATCAGCAACTGTTATTTTTACTTTTATTTTTGTGTGTACCTTTCTTTGCTTATATTGTTTGTAGTTTGGTGTTCTGAGAAGATAGGCCTTAGTGGTCTGCCTACTTTCTATTACTTCCTTTTTGATATGTTATAACATTTCTAAGTGATATCCTCCATTGTTAAAATCAGTAATCATTTCTTCAAGCTGAGCTTTCATACAATCTTTGTGTATTTAACCTAACAAGCCGAGCCATTTCATTCCTAACAGTATTGCCAAACATGAACTTTGGATGCTTATTGTCCCTAGATAGGTATGTATATGTTTTAACTTCTTTTTTGTGTAAAGAAGTTCCCAACTGTCCATTAACATCCTTTTTTAGCATAATGTCCAAAAAATCATTTTGTCTATAATGCACATTTTTCTTAAAGGAAAGATGGTATGCAAATAAGAAATAATCATTTAGCTAACATAATGAACCATCCCATATAAAGAAGAGGTCATCCACAAACCTTCTGTAGAATGCTACACTCTAATGAAAAATATTTTGGGATTCAGATAGTACACGCTCATTTCCCCAAGAGTTCATAACAATGTTGGTGTTGTCTTGCCCACGGGGGTACCCATGGCCATGACAATAACTTGTTTGAACAGCTGTTTTTGGAACATAAGCATATTATTAGTAAGCACAGATATTCTTCGTGGTTCACTGTTGCAGTCATCACAATTGGTTTATCTGTCTGCAGGTAACCCTCAGCCGGCCTGAATACCAGAACACCTGAATACCTCTCTTTTCTCAACACCTTTTTGGTAGTTCCAAAATTCAAAATGCTTACTCTTCAACAGCTTCTTCCTATGTTAGCCAAGGCTGGCAACCCTAGACTTAAAGGAAACTTAACTGCACATCCCAGTAAGGGATTCTTAAAGGAAATACCTATGCTTCAGGACAGGCTCCATGCATCAGTTCTCTGAACTTGCCTTTGGCTTATCTACTGCGCCCAGGTTATTCACAAAGTGTCATGCTCCAGCCATTGCATTTTGCAGGCAGAGAAATAGTCAAATTTACCCATACTTGGATGATTTTCTGATTTAAGCAGAAAGCCAGGACTTGCTATTACAACACCTGGCATTCGTACAGAAACTTCTAACTTCTGTGGAGTACACCATCAACGAAAATAAATCTCACTTAGTACCCTGCCAGCAGATTGTATTCCTGGGAGCAAGCTTGAACACAACTTCCCAGATGGCATTCCTCACTCCGGAGAAACAAGTTTGACAACCTACTTCAAAATATTGGCCACAAAACCCCAGCTATCTGCAAGGAAAATACTGCAAGCCCTGGGGTTCATGGTCTCTTACTAATTCCATATAAACTGCATGTGAGGAAACTCCAATGGTATCTAAAAAGCCTATAATGTAAACATTCTCAAGACCTGGAAGCAATGATTTCTATCATTCTTTGTATGAAGACAGAGTTCCTTTGGTGGGAAGAGGCCTGCTACCACAACAAGGGACTTCCTTACACTCTACCCCCTGCCGCCCAAACCCTAACAACATACACATCAGACTGCATGGGGGGCTCACATGGCAGGGCAGTGCATTCAGGGCAAATGGAACCAGAGACAGATGCACCTGCATATCAATCAAAAAGAAATAGCTGTACAGAATGCGCTGACAGCCTTCAAAGACTGTATTTTTCCAGGACAACTATTGGTAAAGACAGACAACACCACAGTTATGTGGTACATAAACAAGCAGGGGGTAACCCACTCATACCCTCTCCGCAGACTAGCCATGGTTCTGTGGAACACAGCCTTGAGCTACCAAGTACACCTACAGGCTCAATTCCTGCAAGGCAAACTAAATTCATTGGCAGATGACTTGAGCAGAAATCTCATGGACCCACACAAATGGAAACTAGAACCCAAAATATTCAACCTCTTGATGAACAAATGGGGGGCTCCAGAGGTAGACCTGTTTAGCTCCCCTCAGAACTACCAGTTGAACAAATTCTGCACAAAAACTCCCCACAGTCAAGCTTGGAAAGTGGATGCCCTGTCCTTTAACTGGGAAAGCCTCTCAGTTTATGCCTTTCCCCCTCTGCCTCTCCTCTCAAAGGTTCTACTAAAGATCAAACAGGACAAGCCAAGGACAATACTGATTGCACCAGGCAGGCCACGCCAGTACTGGTACCCCTTCTTGCGCAGTGTGACACTGCTGCAACCATGGCACCTGCCTCAGATCCCTTCCCTGCCATCCCAGCAAGTGGGCCAGATTCTGCACTCTCAGCTTCAAACCCTGAACCTTGCAGCCTGGCTAATTCCCTGAGTTCTCCTCTAGCATCCCTCAGTAAGCAGGTGCTGGATGTCATTCTGGAGGCAAGAAGGCCTAGTACTAGAAAATCCTATGCTGAAAAGTGGAAAAGATACTGTTCCTGGAGCCAGGCTGGGATAGGCACAACGGTGCCCAGTTTACCTCATATTGTAAAGTACTTAACAGAAATGTTCCACAAGAGCTTATCCTTCTCGTCAATTAAAATTCATGCCTCTGCCATTTCAGCATATTATAATACTGAGCCACCCCTCTTCTCTCACCCCTTGCTAAAACAATTCCTTTGAGGGGCCAAAAATTTAAGACCCCCCAGGAGAGCTCCCACTCCAGCCTGGGACCTTAACTTTGTATTGGAAAAGCTCACTCTTCCCCCCTTTGAGCCAGCTGCAACAGCAGAGTTGAAATTCCTTTCTTGGAAAACAGCCTTCCTTCTAGCCATCACTTCAGCAAGAAGAGTGTCTGAATTACAGGCCCTCATGGCAGTGGAGCCCTTCAGTATCTTCCATGCAGACAGGGTTTCCCTCAGGACCAGTCCTTCCTTTATGCCCAAGATGGTGTCGTGTGGCCCTAAATCAGATCATTCATTTGCCTACTTTTTTCTGTAATCCACAAAACAAAGGTGAACGAATACAGCACTCTCTGGACATGCACAGACAACTTAGATTTTACTTGGACAGGACTAACCTCTCAGAAAATCTGAACAGCTGCTCGTTGGCTTTGCTACAGGGGCAGAGGGGAAGGCCATTTCAAAGCAAACCATCTCCAAATGGATAGCCCATTGCATTCATTTCTGCTACAAGCACCATGGAAAACCTACCCCACAGGGGATAAGATCACATTCCACCAGGGCTGCATCTACCTCTGCGGCTTTTCTCAGAGGAGTCCCTACCAGGGACATCCTAGAAGCTGCTACCTGGAGCTCTGTACATACCTTCACCAAGCATTACCACATGCCTATCTTTTCTAAATCCAGAGCTGGATTTGTCACTGCAGTCTTGCAGGGCTTAATAGCTGGCCCTAATGTCTTTAACTTCCTCCTCCATTCCTTAGCTTTGGGAATCAACCGAAATGTGATGACTGCAACAGTGAAACATGAAGAACATAGTACAGTTGTGTACACTTACCATAAATGTAGATGTTCAGGTGTATTCACTGTTACAGTCCTGGTTACCCTCCCTCCAGCCCCCTTATTTCTCTTGGCCCTACCTTCCTTCTTGTTTGGTATATTTATTTTTTCTGGTGTATTTGCTTTTTGATGGGGGTCTACCATACCATATAATTGCTTCCTATTGTGGGGGGACCTGACATCTGGGGCAAGAAAAACTGATGTAATGACGTCGGCTGCATGTTTTATACCCCTGACATCATGGAAGAAGAGACAGCATCCGATGCAGAAATCCGAAGACTCTGGTATTCAGGCCAGCTGAGGGCTACCTGCAGGCAAATAACCCAAATGTGATGACTGCAACAGTGAATACACTCGAACATCTACGTTTATGGTACGTGTACACAACTGTACTTTCTCAATAGCCTACATATCAATTCCACCTCTATACCATTGAGAGATGGTTGACTTAAAATATACCTTTTAACCAAATCTATACCTTCAGTGTTTGGAATAGAAGTGAACAGAGAATCGACATCTAAAATAAACATATAACAAGTAATGACATCATTCCCTTTGCTCCAATCAAAAAGTTGTTGACAAAAATCACTGTTGTCTTTTAACAATAGTGGAAGATGATGTTCTTCGTGTTTCACTGTTGCAGTCATTACATTTGGGTAATATGCTGGCAGGTTGCCCTCGGTCGGCCTGAATTCCAAAGTCGGTTGCTCTCGCCTCTTCCCTGATGTCAGAGCGCCAGGGGTATAAAAGATGCAGCCGATGCCATTTTCTTCAGTCTTTCTTGCCGCACGGTGCCCGAAGCATAAGCAGTTCGCAAGTGCCGGTCGGCCGACTTCTGAGATTTCCGTGTTCAAATTTCGGATCTGAAGTCTTCTTCAAAAGCTAAGTTACCCCATTGGGGAAACTTTTTTCTTGCTGCAGACCAATGTCAGAAAAAGTTAATAATTGTATTTCGTGTGGGAAGCAAATACCTCATAAGGACTTTCATTCTTACTGTATTCCTTGCCTAGCCGCTGAACATGACGTTGCTAGTTGTCGGTTTTGTGCTAGATTTAACCAACGCACTATTAAGCGTCGGTATGATTTTGCATTACATTATTTTGGCAGAAGATTTAATTATACAATGTCGTCAGATAGCCATCCGACTACCGGAATTCACAAGAAGCGCAAAGAAAAGGATAAGCATCCGAGGTCCAAAACCGAGGCGTCTTCTAAGCCAGTCGCCAGTTCTCAGTGAGGTGCCTTTGCAGCCCCTGACGCCCGCTACTTTACTACCGACTCCCACGTTGAGTCGACTAGGCTGCTGGAAGCTCAAGGTATTGGACCTTCAGAGACTATTCCCTCAGATGGGTCCGGAGCCATTGAGCAGGCATCGGCTTCTGAGGGTGTTTTCAGACCTACTCAATTATACATTAAAATGACTTCAGCTTCAAAGGCAAAGACTAAAGCACCTTTAAAGACAGAGAAACAAGTACAACAGCCTCATGGACAGGCCTTCATGCCCAAAAAACAGATGCTCAAAATGGCCGAAGACCTAATTACTTTGATCAGGGGTTCCCATCCCCCACCTGATAAAAGGCCTAGGCAAGAGACAGTATATGAATCTTCAGATCAGGTTTCCATTTCATCTGATTCCTCTTCTATCAGGAATACTCTCTTCCTCCCTATGAGGATTCTGATGCTGAAGAATCTATCCCTTCAGCCTCTCCTCCTGAGGATTACTCTTTTGAAGAAAGCTTGCATACCACGAGGGAGCATTTTCACTGGGAGAGCCAAGATTTTTCAGAATCTAAGAAAAGGCACAGAGACTTCCTTTTACTACCACAACACAGGCCCCTAGCTATTCCACCTGTGTTAGACATTGTAGATGATGTATTTTCAGAGTCCAGTCTGACTCCTGACTCCTTACCTCCAGCTCCTGTTAAGCCGGACAGGTACTACACGGTTCCTGACTCTCATAAATTCCTTTTCAAAAACCCTGCTGCTGACCCAGAAACAAAATCTCAGGGTCCCAAAGGGGTCAAGGCTTACACTGCAAAAAACCCTACCCCCTCAGACAGGGACTCTAGGGCTTTGCACAGATGGGGATAAAAGATTTACACTTCTGCTACCTTGGCTATAAGAACTTTAAATTGTCAGTTTCATATGCTCAAATATCAGCAATATATTATGTCACTGCTTAAACAGAAAATGTTGATAAATTCTGAATGTGCAGAAAACAAATAAATGCAGGATTTATTGCGTGCAGCTGAACAAGTTGGAAAACGTACTTTGCAATGTGGTTTTGATTCTTTGGAGGCCTCCTGCAGGGCCGCTGTTACGGGTTCTGTAATCAGGAGGCATGCTTGGTTAAAGGAACAAAATTTGCCTGATCATGTCAAAGCAAAATTATTAGATGTTCCATTACAGCATGATACCTTGTTTGGTGTTAAAGCAGAAGAGGTGTTAAAGAAAATGGAGGACAAAGCTAAATCTATGCAAACGGTTAAGGATTTCTTACAGGTACAGCCACCTAGATTTAGCAGACACTGGCCTACAAAGAATTGGTCCTTTCCAGTGTCAGACAGACCAAAAAGGGGCAGATACAGACGCCCAAGAGGCGAATCCCAGCCCCAAGGTTTGTGCAGGTCTAAACAGTGGGGTGCTTCTACCTCCAAAAGTGGAGAAGACAAATCACAGCCATACAGGAAACAGTCCCAATGACCTCCCCCTGCCTGCACCAAGCACTTATCTTCTGGCAGCACCTTTAGGGGGGAAACTAGCACTTTTTTCTCAAAATTGGCACATAATAACCCAGGACAAATGGGTCCTAGACATAGTGTCACAAGGCTACAAGTTTCACTTCCATACCCTGCCAAGGACAAACAGTTGGCCAGACCTGCCAAAACATCAATGGGCAGAGGCACAAAAGCAAGTCTCATCCCTCATGAACATGAGGGCCATTCAACAAGTACCAGAGCAAGAGCAGGGACAAGGATTTTATTCAAGACTTTTCTTGGTCCCAAGAAAGGACAAGACCTGGAGACCAATACTGAACCTATCAATTCTGAACACATTTCTGGATATACCAAAACTCAAAATGTTGACTCTACAGCAGCTTCTGCCCATGCTGGGCAAGAAGGCTTGGCTTGTGACTTTAGACCTAAAAGAGGTATACCTGCATGTCCCAATCAGACCAACATGCAGAAGATACCTCCGATTCAAAGCTGGCTCAATGCACTACCAATTCTCTGCACTGCCCTTTGGCTTATCTACTGTGCCCAGGGTCTTCACAAAGTGCCTGGCACCAGTAATTGCATTCTGCAAAGAGGCATACAAATATATCCTTACTTGGATGACTGCCTCATTCAAGCAGAGAACAAGGACATTCTACTACAGCATCTGGCGTTTGTAAAGAGATTTCTAACAGGCCTAGGGTACACAGTCAACGAAAAGAAATCAAAACTAGTACCCTCTCAAGAGATAATATTCCTGGGTGCAAGCTTAAATACAACTGCCCAGATGGCTTAACTCACGCCAGACAAACAAAGACAACTGACTACCTATTTCAAGCTGTTGGCAGCAAAGGCCCAGTTATCTGCAAGAAAAATTCTGCAGGCTTTGGGCTTCATGGCATCCTGCATTCTACTAATTCCATATGCGAGACTGCATATGAGGAAACTTCAGTGGTACCTAAAAAGTGTTTGGACTCAACATTGCCACAGTCTGGAAACAATAATTACCCTCATTCCCTGCCTGCAACAGGAGTTTCGATGGTGGGCGAAGGTTTGTCACCAGAACAAGGGGCAGCCATTCACCTTTCCCCCAGCCAGGCAAACATTAACAATGGATGCATCAGATTATGCCTGGGGGGCCTACATGGCAGGAACATGTATTCAAGGCACATGGTCCGCAAACCAAATGCATCTACATATCAATCAAAAAGAGATGCTAGCTGTTCAGACTGCCCTGACAGCCTTCAAGGACCTACTTCATCCGGGACAACTACTGATAAAGACAAGACAACACCATGGTCATGTGGTATATGAACAAGCAGGGAGGCACTCGAACAAGCAGGGAGGCACTCATTCCTACTCCCTTTGCAGACTAGCCATGACTTTGTGGGACACAGCATTGACTTACCAAGTACATCTGCAGGCACAATTCCTGCCAGGAAAGATAAATACTCTGGCAGACGAACTAAGCAGAAACCTCATGGATCCCCACGAGGGAAATTGGATCCGCAAGTCTTCAAAATGATAACAAGGAAATAGGGATGCCCAGAGATAGGTTTATTTGCCTCTCCTCACAACTACCAACTAAAAAGATTCTGCATAAGGGCTTATCACAGACAAGCATGGAAAGTGGGCGCCCTATCTTTCAGCTGGAAAAACGTAGCAGTATATGCCTTTCCTCCACTGCCTCTCCTCCCCAAGGTACTCCTAAAGGTCAGACAAGAGAAGCCAAAAATGATACTGATTGCCCCAGACTGGCCCCGCCAGTACTGTTATCCAATTCTAAGGAACTTGTCTCAATGCCTGGCTTGGACCTTGCCTCAGATACCTCATCTACTATCCCAACAAGACCATTTGATCCTGCACAGCCAGCTAAAGACCTTAAACTTGGCAGCATGGTGGATAATGTAGTCATACAAAATGCGTCCCTCACTAAAGCTGTGATGGATGTCATTTTGGAGGCCAGAAGGCTTAGTACCAGAAAATCTTAAGCTGGAAAATGGAAGAGATTCTGCGCTTGGAACCAGGCACAAGGAATTGACACAGCTGTACCAAATATTCCTCAGATTTTGCAGTACTTAACTGAGATGCTGGACAAAGGCCTATCCTTTTCATCAATTAAAATTCATGCCTCTGCTATTTCAGCTCATTACAATACAGAGCCACCAATCTTTTCTCAACCTTTGTTAAGGCAGTACCTCAGAGGAGCCAAAAACTTAAGGCCCCCAAGGAGATTACCAATACCTGCATGAGACCTCAATTATGTCTTGGAAAAACTCACCCTGCCTTTTTTTGAGCCAGCCACTACAGCTGATATAAAGTTTTTATCTTGGAAAACAGCTCTGCTCCTAGCAATAACTTCTGCAAGGTGAGTCTCAGAGCTACAGGCACTCATGGCTGTGGAATCTTTTATCATTTTTTTATCCAGATAGGATTTCTCTGAGGACAAACCCGACATTCACGCCTAAGGTGGTCTCCAGTGTGGCCCTTAACCTAGCTGTTCATCTGCCTACTTTCTGTCCAAACCCACAGAATAAGGGGGAGAGAATTCTGCATTCTTTGGACATACACAGACAACTATGCTTCTACTTGAACAGAACCAAAGCTTTCAGAAAGACGGAGCAACTACTAGTGGCATTTGCTGCAGGATCACAAGGAAAGGCTATCTCAAAGCAGACCATTTCTAAGTGGATAAGCCACTGTGTTCGTTTCTGCTATTCACAACATGGCAAGCCAGTGCCTAAGGGCATTAGGCCACATTCAACTAGAGCAGCAGCCGCTTCAGCAGCCTTCCTCAGGGGAGTACTGACCAAAGACATTTTAGAGGCTGCTACCTGGAGTTCAGTGCACACCTTTACAAAGCACTATCATTTACCACTCTACTGTAAATCCAGGGCAGGCTTTGCCACTGCAGTTCTGCAGGGCCTCTTAGCATTTCCTAATGCTATATTAGCTCCAGCCTTCCAACCATAGCTTTGGGATTCAACCCAAGTGTAATGACTGCAACAGTGAAACACGAAGAACATAGTACAGTTGTGTACACTTAATAAATGTAGATGTTCGAGTGTATTCACTGTTGCAGTCCAGGTTACCCACCCACCATCCCCCATCTCTTTGCTGGAACTTATCTGCACTTTTCTAATCTATACAACCTATGTGGTGTATTTGCTTGTAGATGAAGGTATATTATATTTTGGTGCATGCATGTTTTATTGGCATATTTTTTAGCCTACCCTTTTGGGGGGCACCTGACTTCTGGGGCAAGAAAAACTGAAGAAACTGGTGTCGGCTGCATCTTTTGTACCCCTGGTGCTCTGACTTCAGGGAAGAGGCGACAGCAACCGACGCCGGACCTAGACTTTGGAATTCAGGTCGACTGAGGGTAGCCTGCCAGCAGGATAACCAAAGTGTAATGACTGCAACAGTGAATACACTCGAACATCTGCATTTATGATAAGTGTACACAACTGTACTTTCACAAGTGCCGGTCGGCCCACTCCTGAAATTTCCGTTTTCGAGTTTCAGAACTGAGGTCTTCAAACTAAAGCTAAGTACCCCATTGGGGAAACTTTTTCTTGCTCCTTACCGATGTCAGTAGAAGTTAATATTTGTATTACTTTTGGGAAGCAAATACCTCATAAGGATTTTCATTTGTACAGTATTCCTTGCTTAGGCCCTGATCACAATGTGCCTTGCTGTCATTTTTGTGCTAAATTTAACCAACGCACTATTAAGCATCGGTATATTTTTGCTTCTGTATACTTTGATTCAAGATTTAACTATCCTGAAATGTCATCGGTTAGCAATCCGACTAATGGAATTAACAAAAAACGCAATTAAAAAGACAGACCGTCAAGGTCCAAAACCGACGACGAAACTTCCCCTAAGCCAGTTGCCGGTTCGCCGGTACTCAGTGAGGTGCTTTCGCAGTCCCTGATGCCTGCTACTTTTGAGTCGCAGGCCTCTACCGAGACCCATTCGGAGTCTGGTATGCCGCGAGATTCTGCAAGTATTGAACCTGCGGATGTCTCTCCCTTGGATGGGTCTGGAGCCGCTGAGCAGGCACTGGCTTCTGAGAGTGTTTTCAGGCCTCAACATTTGTATATTAAACTGACACCATCATCAAAAACAAGGCCAAAACCTACATCTATGTCTAAAAAACTGATGCATGAGCCACGTGCTCAGGCCCCTATGCCTAAAAAATAAATTCTCAAAATGGCTGAGGATTTAATTACCTTGATCAGGGGTTCCCAAACCCCCCCCCCCCCCGCTAAGAGGCCTAGGCAAGGCTCTGATTATGAATCTTCAGATCAGGTTTCCATTTCTTCTGATTCCCATTCTGATCAGGAATTTTCTATCCCACCTTATGAGGACTCATGCACAGGAATCCATCCCTTCTGCTTCTCCTCCTGAGAATTACTCTTTTGGAGAGACTTTGCATACTTTAAGGGAACATTTTCATTGGGAGAGTCAGGACTTCTCAGAATCCAAAAAGAGGCTTAGGGATTTTCTTCTTCCTCAGCATAGGCCTCTGGCTATACCTCCAGTATTAGACATTGTTGATGATGTTTTCTCAGAATCCAGCATGGCTCCTGATTCCCTGCCTCTGGCTCCTAGTAAGCCAGACAGATCTTACAGGGTTCCTGACACCCACAAATGTCTTTTCAAAAATCCTGCTGCTGACCCTAAAACTATTTCTCAAGGTCCCAAAGGTGTTAAGGCTTTTCCAGCCAAAAATCCTACGCCTTCAGATAGAGACTCCAGGGCGCTGGATAGAAGGGGTAAGAAGGTTTATACGTCTGCAACTTTGGTAATCAGGGCTTTAAACTGCCAGTTTCATATGCTTAAATATCAACAGCATGTTATGGGCTTACTGAAACAGAAAATTATGTTGATTTCTGATTGTGGAAAATAGAGTTACAGGATTAATTGCATTCAGCAGAACAGTTTGGAAAGCATACTTTGCAATGTTTTGATTCCTTGGAGGCCTCTTGCAGGGCCGCTGTAACTGGATCTGTGATAAGAAGGCATGCTTGGCGCAAGGAGCAAAATCTGCCCGATCATGATAAAGCTAAATTGTTGGATGCTCCTTTACAACAGGACAGTCTGGTAATAAGGCAGAAGAGGTTTTAAAAAAGATGAAGACAAAGCTAATTCTATGCAAACTGTAAAAGTTTTCTTGCAAGTGCGGCCACCCAGGTTCAGTAGACACTGGCCTACTAAGAACTGGAAAGGACCAGTTCTTAGTAGACACTGGCCTACTAAGAACTGGTCCTTTCCAGTTTCCAACAGAGCCGCTCAGGCCAAACCCAGACGTTCCAAAGGCTCCAGGTTTCAGTGACAGGGATCTTACAGGTCAAAACAATGGGGTGCCCCAACCTCCAAATCAGGAGGTAGCAAAGCACCCCCCCCCTACAATAAACAGTTTCAATGACTTTCCTCTGCCATCTCCTAGTACTTATCTTTTGGCAGTCCCTTTTGGGGGACAACTAGCACTTCATGCTCAAAATTGGCTTCTAGTTACCCAGGACAAATGGGACTTAAATATAATATCCCAGGGGTACAGATTTCATTTCCACACATTGCCAATTCCAAACGGATGGCCGTATCTGCCACCAAATCAGTGGGCAGAGGTCCAGAAGCAAGTCATGTCCCTCATGGATGTGGGGGCTGTTCAACCAGTACCAGAAAAGGAAAAAAGACAAGGGTTTTATTCAAGACTTTTCCTGGTACCCAGAAAAGACAAATCATGACGTCCAATTCTGGACTTGTCCATTTTTAATACTTTCCTGGACATTCCAAAATTCAAAATGCTGACTTTACAACAGCTACTGCCTATGCTAGGCAAGAATGCCTGGTTGATAACTATAGACCTAAAAGAGGCATACCTGCATATCCCAGTCAGGGAATCTTGTAGAAGATACCTCTGCTTTCAAAGCAGGCTATTTGCATTACCAGCTCTCTGCACTGCCCTTTGGCTTATCTACTGCACCCAAGGTCTTCACAAAGTGCCTGGCACCAGTAATTGCATTTTGCAGACAAAGAAACATTCAAATTTATCCATATCTGGACGATAGTCTCATTCAGGCAGAGGACAAGGACACTCTTCTTCAGCATCTGGCATTTGTAAAAAGGCTTCTAACATGCCTAGGGTACACCATAAACAAAAATAAATCACAACTGGTACCCTCTCAAATAATTACATTCCTGGGTGCAAGCTTGAATACAACTGCCCAGATGGCTTACCTCACACCAAACAAATTCAATTGACAACATACTTCAAATAAGTGGCAACAAAAACCCAGCTATCTGCAAGACAAAATCTGCAGGCTTTGGGGTACATGTCATCCTGCATTCTACTAATTCCATATGCAAGACTGCATATGAGCAAACTTCAATGGTACCTTAAAAGCTTATGGAGTCAACGTTGTCACAGCTTGGAAACAATAATTCCTCTCATTCCCTGCCTGCAACAGGAGTTCCTTTGGTGGGCAGAGGCATGTCACCAAAACAAGGGATTGTCATTCATTCTACCCCCTGCCACCCAACCCTAACTACAGACGCATCAGACTATGCTTGGGGGACCCATCTGACATGGAGATGCATTCAGGGCAAATGGAGCCCAAATCAAATGCATCTACATATCAACCAGAAAGAAATGCAAGCTGTACAGAATGCTTTGACAGCCTTCAAGGACTTCCTTCATCCAGGACAACTACTGATAAAGACGGACAACACCACATTTATGTGATACATAAACAAGCAGGGCAGTACCCACTCCTACCACCTTTGCAGACTAGCCATGGCCTTGTGGAACATAGCCTTGACTTACCAAATACATCTTCAAGCTCAATTCCTGTCAGGAAAGCAAAATACTCTGGCAGACGACCTAAGCAGAAATCTGTTGGACCCACACGAATGGAAATTGGATCCACAAATCTTCAGCATGTTAACACGAAAATGGGGGAGCCCCAGACATAGCTCTTTTTGCCTCTCCCCAAAACTATCAGTTGGACAAATACTGCACAAGAGCTCATCGCAAAAATGCATGGAAAGTGGATGCTCTATCCTTCAGCTGGAAAAACCTATCAGTCTATGTCTTTCCCCCTCTGCCTCTATTCTCCAAGGTCTTACTAAAAGTCAGACAGGAAAAACCAAAAATGATTCTGTTTGCTCCAGTCTGGCCTCACCAACACTGGTACCCGCTTCTAAGGAATATGTCACACCTTCCTCCATGGTACTTGCCTCAAACACCTCATCTGTTGTCTCAGCAAAACTATCAAATTCTGCACACTCAGCTCCAAACTCTGAATCTTGCAGCATGGCTAATAAACTAATTTCACCAATCACATCTCTCAGTAAACCTGTGATGGATATCATTTTGGAGGCTAGAAGGCCTAGTACTAGAAAATCTTATGCTGATAAATGGAAGAGATTTTGTGCTTGGAACCAAGCACAAGGAATAGACACAGCAAAGCCTGATATTCCTCAGATTTTGCAGTACTTAACTGAGATGCTTCACAAGGGCCTATCTTTTTCTTCAATAAAAATCCATGCCGCTGCCATCTTGGCTCATTACAAAACAGAGCCCTCCTCTCTTTTCTCATCCCCTGCTAAAGCAGTACCTCAGAGGGGCCAAAAAGTTAAGGCCTCCCAGGAGAGCACCGACTCCTGCTTGGGACCTCAATGTTGTGCTGGAAAAACTCACCCTACCTCCTTTTGAACCAGCTGTTACTGCGGATATAAAATTTCTTTCTTGAAAGACAGCCTTTCTTTTAGCAGTCACTTCAGCTAGAAGGGTTCCAGAACTACATGCTCTCATGGCAGTGGAGCCTTTCATTATCTTTTACCCGGACAGGGTGGCCCTCAGGACCAATCCTTCTTTTATGGCTAAGGTGGTATCCAGTGTGGCTCTTAACCAGACCATTCACCTGCCATCTTTTTTCCCAAATCCGCAGAACAAGGGGGAGCGGATTCTGCATTCATTGGATGTACACAGACAACTAAGATTCTACTTAAACAGGACAAAATATCTTAGAAAGTCTGAGCAACTACTGGTGGCATTTGCTGCAGGAACAGAGGGGAAGGCTATATCAAAGCCGACTATTTCAAAATGGATAAGCCATTGTATTCATTTCTGCTACTTGTGCCATGGTAAACCTGTACCCAAGGGGATCAGATCCCATTCCACCAGGGCTGCTTCTACTTCTGCAGCCTTTCTCAGAGGGATTCCTACCAGAGACATTCTAGAAGCTGCTACTTGGAGCTCAGTTCATACGTTCACAAAGCATTACCATTTACCTTTCTTTTCTAAATCCAGGGCAGGCTTTGCCACTGCAGTTCTGCAGGGCCTTATAGCTGCTCCTAATACTGTTTAATTCCATCCTCCCATCCATAGCTTTGGGATTCTACCCAAATGTAATGACTGCAACAGTGAAACACGAAGAACATAGTACAGTTGTGTACACTTACCATAAATGTAGATGTTAGAGTGTATTCACTGTTGCAGTCCGTATCACCCACCCGCCAGCCCCCTTTTTTCTCTATTATTATAACTCTTCTTTCCTTCACTATGCTCAAAAGCCTTTGTGGTGTATTTGCTTTTAGCTGAAGGTAAATTTTTTTGTGTTATAAAGTACGTGTGTGTGTGTGTGTGTGTGTGTGTGTGTGTGTGTGTGTATATATATATATATATATATATATATATATATATATATATATATATATATATATATATATATATATATATATATATATATATATATATATATATATGCTCCCCATTTGGGGGGCACCTGACATCTGGGGCAAGAAAAACTGATTAAAATGGCGTTGGCTGCATGTTTTATACCCCTGACGACCTGACGTTAATGAGGAGGAGACAGCAATTTACGCAGGACCCAAGACTTTGTTATTCAGGCCGACGGAGGGCAACCTGCCAGTAGATTACCCAAATGTAATGACTGCAACAGTGAATACACAAAAACATCTACATTTATGGCAAGTGTACACAACTGTACTTTTCCAAAACAGTTTTCAATTGCCCTTCCAAAAATGTAGATATAAATTCCGTAACCCATCCCCTAGCTGACACAGGCATAGGGGAGGTTTCTCCAAAGATTTGTATATATTTGGTATCCTGTAAATTATGGGAATAACTGTGTTGGTATACTGTATGCCCTAAGGATCCTCAAAGGGAATGGCAGCAGTTTACTTAAGGCCTATTAAATGCTTTAATGGCCTTGAAACCTCCTCTAGGGGTTTCTGTGCCTACTCTGTTGGACTTCTTCCAAACAGGTTAGGGAACCCAATACCGCAGATGAGGATTCAGAGTATGATGATGAGTCCCTGTCCTCTTCTCAGATTCCTTCGCCTTTTGCTTATGGTTCTGATGAAGAAAAGTCTGTGAGTCCTGAGTCTCCTTGTAAGGAATTGTCTTTTGGAGACATTTTAACTAGAATGATGGAATACTTTGAGGGATTCTTCTCAAGTGTCTGATATCCAGAAAAGATATTATGAGATGCTTCAGGTGGACACACAACCTTCTGCAGTACCTCCTGTGCTGACTGCTTTGTTAGACACCTTTGTAGCTGCCCCTGAGTCTCCTGGTTCTCATCCTCCTGCTTCAAAGAATCCAGATAGGATTGTAAAGTCTTACTTGGTGTCCAGCTGTGGATTCCATCTCCTCTTACAAGCCTGCTAAATGTTTGCCCTCTTCTAATTTTCTGTCTTCACATAAGGATAGTAGGGTAATAGAGGGAATTGGTAAGGAGGTTTATACTGATTCTACTTTGACCTTTCAGGGCATCACTTATCAGACCCACATGATCAGATATGCTTTGGCCTTTTTCCCAGGCTTGTCAGGTTATTTCCAACCTTCCTGACTCTGAAGCAAAATCTTCTGCTCTGTCTATTTAAGGTTCTACCTCTCTAATAGTTTGAAAGTCTATGAAGTTTAGCTGTGATGCATCTTTCAGAGCTGCTGCTAATTTTGAGCCTGACTTGAGGAGTTAATACTTGGTTTCACTTTCAGTGTTTAATTGAAGATGTTAAGGCAAAGTTGCTGGGTGCTCCTATAGATATTAAAAATCTCTTTGAGACTGCTGCCACTGCTATGTGCAAGTCTGTTCAGGAAAAGGTAAAGCTTTGCAGGATTTTAAACATGATTTTGTATACCCTATTCCTAAGTTCAGGGGAACTATCTGACTTGAGCTGCTTTTGTTTGAAAGCAACCTTGTCAGCCCACCAAAGGCAGGAAGTGTGGTAGGACAGCTCCTCCTGCTATGTATTTTTAGGCTTATGTGGCTCAGAAGCATCCTTTGTCTGATATGCCTGCTTCTGTTTGACTTCTTGCTCCCAGTATACCTTGGCCAGGTTCCCTTGTTCCTTTAGCTGTCCCTCTGTCTTCCAAACTGGCATATCATTGCCTCAGATTCTTGGCTTCTGTCTGTCATCCACCAGAGTTACTTCTTGGTGTGGAAGCCTTTCCCTTCTTTTTCAGAGATTCCCCAACCTCCTGGAACAACTTCCTCATCTCGGAGGTTCTTTGGTCCTTGTTGGCCCAGGAAACTATTCAACCTGTCCCTCCTTCACAAATACAAAAGGGATTTTACTTCAGGATGATGATCTTCGTGTTTCACGGTTGCAGTCATCACACTTTGGTTATCTGCCTGCAGGTAGCCCTCAGTCGGCCCGAATACCAGAGTCTTGGGATTTCTGCGTCGGATGCTGTCGCCTCATCCATGACGTCAGGTCATCAAGGATATAAAACATGCAGCTGATGCCATTACATCAGCTTTTCTTGCTGCGCAGGAGCCCGAAGCAAAAGCAGTTCGCAAGTGCCGCTCGGCAGCTACCTGAAAATTTCGTTTTTCGAGTTTCAAAGTGGTCTCAGCCCTGAAACTAGTAGCTTATTGGCCATTTTGGGTCAATTCTTATCTCTTTCAGTCTCCCTGCTTTAAAACCCGCATTTGCTTGGTTTTGCATGATTTTGCACATAGCGCAGCATCGGGCAGCGCCGCTTAAACGGGTTTAAACTATTCCCGGCTCCACAAAGTCTGCTCTTCACTTTTTCCCTTAGAACTGTTCTAAATCTCAAGGTAAGCACTCTATTTTCAGTCTAAAGCCCTGCAGTTGCTCATGTAAGTAATCTTATAAGTAAGCACTAATAAACTAAAGCACTATACCCTCTTATACTCCCTTTAAGTACTTGGCTCCCTATTGGTCCTTTTTGATCAGTCAAAAAGTAGTTCCTTATACTATTTTGGCATGTCCAAAAGTCAGTTTTGGGTTTACTTCCCAGTCCAGCTGGTGAATCTTGAGGCAATGTTACAACTGCCTTATGTACACAGACCACCCTCTCCTCCTCCCAACAAGCTGAAATATATGTGAGAGATACAACTATATTGCCAAACTGGAGGCTGAGCTCTCTCAACCCAGTACTGGCACAGTCAGTCAGGAGAAGAAGGTAACCCCACACACCACAAATCCAGTCTCACGTAGACCTATCACAACAGCAAACCAAGCACATAAACACACAAAAACACACTCGGAAGCTCTAAATAAAAATCTGCACAAGAAGCTGAGACCTCCAAAGCAGACATCCAAGCAATTGCTACCCCACAACAATACCCACGTATCACATAGTTCACAAAGTCAGTGTGCCACACAGTCACAGCCCTTAAGGCTAAACAACACACCTAATACACTTGTAATAGGTGACTCTATTGTCGTCCCACCCACCAGGCTGAACAAGGAGAAGGTCACTGTAAGCTGCCTGTCGGGTGCCAGGATCCGCCACATAACACAAGCACTCAGGGTTACAGAATTTATATTTACATTTTTGGAAGGGCAATTGAAAACTGTTTTGGAAAAGTACAGTTGTGCACACTTGCCATAAATGTAGATGTTTGAGTGTATTCACTGTTGCAGTCATTACATTTGGATAATCTACTGGCAGCTTGCCCTCAGTCGGCCTGAATAACAAAGTCTTGGGTCCTGCGTAAGTTGCTGTCTCCTCCTCATTAACGTCAGGTAGTCAGGGGTATAAAACATGCAGCCGACACCATTTTAATCAGTTTTTCTTGCCCCAGATATCAGGTGCCCCCCAAATGGGGAGCATATATATATATATCTATGCACACATACACATGTACTTTATAACACAAAACATTTACCTTCAGCTAAAAGCAAATACACCACAAAGGCTTTTGAGCATAGTGAAGGAAAGAAGAGTTATAATAGAGAAGAAAGGGGGCTGGCGGGTGGGTAATCCAGACTGCAACAGTGAATGCACTCAAACATCTAAATTTATGGTAAGTGTACACAACTGTACTATGTTCTTCGTGTTTCACTGTTGCAGTCATTACAATTGGGTAGAATCCCAAAGCTATGGATGGGAGGATGGAATTAAACAGTATTAGGAGCAGCTATAAGGCCCTGCAGGACTGCAGTGGCAAAGCCTGCCCTGGATTTAGAAAAGTAAATGGTAATGCTTTGTGAACGTATGAACTGAGCTCCAAGTAGCAGCTTCTAGAATGTCTCTGGTAGGAATCCCTCTGAGAAAGGCTGCAGAAGAGCCACACTGGATACCACCTTAGCCATAAAAGAAGGATTGGTCCTGAGGGCCACCCTGTCTGGGTAAAAGAAAATGAAAGACTCCACTGCCATGAGAGCCTGTAGTTCTGGAACCCTTCTAGCTGAAGTGACTGCTAAAAGAAAGGCTGTCTTTCAAGAAAGAAATTTTATATCCGCAGTAGCAGCTGGTTCAAAAGGAGGTAGGGTGAGTTTTTCCAGCACAATATTAAGGTCCCATGCAGGAGTCGGTGCTCTCCTGGGGGACCTTAAAGTTTTGGCCCCTCTGAGGTACTGCTTTAGCAGGGGATGAGAAAAGAGAGGAGGCTCTGTCTGGTAATGAGCCGAGATGGCAGAGGCATGGATTTTTATTGAAGAAAAAGATAGGCCCTTGTGAAGCATCTCAGTTAAGTATTGCAAAATCTGAGGAATATCGGGATTTGTTGTATCTATTCCTTGGGCTTTGTTCCAAGCACAAAATCTCTTCCATTTATCAGCATAAGATTTTCTAGTACTAGGCCTTCTAGCCTCCAAAATGACATACATCACAGGTTTACTGAGAGATGTGATTGGTGAAATTAGTTGATTAGCCATGCTGCAAGATTCAGAGTTTGGAGCTGAGTGTGCAGAATTTGATAGTTTTGCTGAGACAACAGATGAGGTGTTTGAGGCAAGTACCATGGAGGAAGGTGTGACATATTCCTTAGAAGCGGGTACCAGTGTTGGCGAGGCCAGACCGGTGCAATCAGAATCATTTTTGGTTTTTCCTGTCTGACTTTTAGTAAGACCTTGGAGAGTAGAGGCAAAGGGGGAAAGGCATAGACTGATAGTTTTTTCCAGCTGAAAGTTAGAGCATCCACTTTCCATGTGTTTTTGCGATGAGCTCTTGTGCAGAATTTTCCAACTGATAGTTTTGGGAAGAGGCAAATAGATCTATGTCTGGGCTCCCCCATTTTTGTGTTAACATGCTGAAGATTTGTGGATCCAATTTCCATTCGTGTGGGTCCATAAGATTTCTGCTTAGGTAGTCTGCCAGAGTATTTTGCTTTCCTGGCAGGAATTGAGCTTGAAGATGTATTTGGTAAGTCAAGGCTGTGTTCCACAAGGCCATGGCTAGTCTGCAAAGGTGGTAGGAGTGGGTACTGCCCTGCTTGTTTATGTACCATATAACCGTGGTGTTGTCCGTCTTTATCAGTAGTTGTCCTGGATGAAGGAAGTCCTTGAAGGCTGTCAAAGCATTCTGTACAGCTTGCATTTCTTTCCGGTTGATATGTAGATGCATTTGATTTGGGCTGCATTTGCCCTGAATGCATCTCCATGCCAGATGGGTCCCCCAAGCATAGTCTGATGCGTCTGTAGTTAGGGTTGGGTGGCAGGGGGTAGAATGAATGACAATCCCTTGTTTTCGTGACATGCCTCTGCCCACCAAAGGAACTCCTGTTGCAGGCAGCGAATGAGAGGAATCATTGTTTCCAGGCTGTGACAATGCTGACTTCATACGCTTTTTAGGTACCATTGAAGTTTCCTCATATGCAGTCTTGCATATGGAATTAGTAGAATGCTGGATGACATGAACCCCAAAGCCTGCAGAATTTGTCTTGCAGATAGCTGGGTTTTTGTTGCCACTTATTTGAAGTATGTTGTCAATTGAATTTGTCTGGCGTGAGGTAAGCCATCTGGGCAGTTGTATTCAAGCTTGCACCCAGGAATGTAATTATTTGAGAGGGTACCAGTTGTGATTTCTTTTTGTTTATGGTGTACCCTAGGAATGCTAGAAGCCTTTTTACAAATGCCAGATGCTGAAGAAGAGTGTCCTTGTCCTCTGCCTGGATGAGACGATCATCCAGATATGGATAAATTTGAATGTTTCTTTGTCTGCAAAATGCAATTACTGGTGCCAGGCACTTTATGAAGACCTTGGGCACAGTAGATGAGCCAAAGGGCAGTGCAGAGAACTGTTAATGCAAATAGCCTGCTTTGAAGTGGAGGTATCTTCTGCACGATTCCCTGACTGGGATATGCAGGTATGCTTCTTTTAAGTCTAGAGTTACCAACCAGGCATTCTTGCCTAGCATAGGCAGTAGCTGTTGTAAAGTCAGCATTTTGAATTTTGGAATGTCCAGGAAAGTATTAAAAATGGATAAGTCCAGTATTGGACGCCATGATTTGTCTTTTCTGGGTACCAGGAAAAATCTTGAATAAAACCCTTGTCCTTTTCTGGTACTGGTTGAATAGCCCCCATATCCATGAGGGACATGACTTGCTTCTGGACCTCTGCCCACTGATTTGGTGGCAGATACGGCCATCCGTTTAGAAATGGCAACGTGTGGAAATGAAATCTGTACCCGTGGGATACTATATTTAAGATCCACTTGTCCTGGGTAACTAGAAGCCAATTTTGAGCATGAAGTGCTAATTTTCCCCCCAAAGGGGCTGCCAAAAGATAAGTGCTTGGAGATGGCAGAGGAAAGTCATTGAAACTGTTTATTGTAGGGTGGTGCTTTGCTACCTCCTGATTTGGAGGTGGGGGCACCCCATTGTTTTGACCTGTAAGATCCCTGTCACTGAAACCTAGAGCCTTTGGAACATCGGGGTTTGGCCTGAGCGGCTCTGTTGGAAACTGGAAAGGACCAATTCTTAGTAGGCCAGTGTCTACTGAACCTGGATGGCTGCACTTGCAAGAAAACATTTACAGGTTGCATAGAATTAGCTTTGTCTTCCATATTTTTAAAAACCTCTTCTGCCTTATTACCAAACAGACTGTCCTGTTGTAAAGGAGCATCCAACAATTTAGCTTTATCATGATCAAGCAGATTTTGCTCCTTTAGCCAAGCATGGCTGCTTATCACAGATCCAGTTACAGCGTCCCTGCAAGAGGCCTCCAAGGAATCAAAACATTGCAAAGTATGCTTTCCAACCTGTTCTGCTGAATGCAATAAATCCTGTAACTCTTTATTTTCCACACAATCAGAAATCAACATAATGTTCTGTTTCAGTAAGCCCATAACATGCTGTTGATATTTAAGCATATGAAACTGGCAGTTTAAAGCCCTGATTGCCAAAGTTGCAGACGTATAAACCTTCTTACCCCATCTATCCAGTGCCCTGGAGTCTCTATCTGAAGGGGTAGGATTTTTGGCTGGAAAAGCCTTAACACCCTTGGGACCTTGAGAAATAGTTTTAGGGTCAGCATCAGGATTTTTGGAAAGAAATTTGTGGGCGTCAGGAACCCTGTAAGATCTGTCTGGCTTACTAGGAGCTGGAGGCAGGGAATCGGGAGCCATGCTGGATTCTGAGAAAACATCATCAACAATGTCTAATACCGGCGGTATAGCCAGAGGCCTATGCTGAGGAAGAAGAAGAAAATCCCTAAGTCTCTTTTTGGATTCTGAGAAGTTCTGTCTCTCCCAATGAAAATATTCCCTTAAAGTATGTAAAGTCTCTTCAAAAGAGTAATCCTCAGGAGGAGAAGCAGAAAGGATGGATTCCTGTGCATCAGAGTCCTCATAAGGTGGGATAGAAAATTCCTGATCAGAACAGGAATCAGAAGAAATGGAAGCCTGATCTGAAGATTCATAATCAGTGCCTTGCCTAGGCCTCTTAGCAGGGAAGGGTTGGGAACCCCTGATCAAGGTAATAAAATCCTCAGCCATTTTGATAATTTGTTTTTTAGGCATAGGGGCCTGAACACATAGCTCATGCATCGGTTTTTTAGACATAGAAGTAGGTTTTGGCCTTGTTTTTGATGATGGTGTTGGTTTACTATACAAATGTTGAGGCCTGAAAACACTCTCAGAAGCCGGTGCCTGCTCAGCGGCTCCAGACCCATCCAAGGGAGAGACATCCGCAGGTTCAATACTTGCAGAATCTTGCAGCATACCAGACTCCGAATGGGCTTGGCAAAGGCCTGTGACTCAAAAATAGCGGGCATCAGGGGCTGCGAAAGCACCTCACTGAGTACTGGCAAACCGGCAACTGGCTTAGGGGAAGTTTCGTCATCGGTTTTGGACCTTGACGGTCTGTCTTTTTAATTGCATTTTTTGTTAATTCCATTAGTCGGATTGCTAACCGACGACATTTCAGGATAGTTAAATCTTGAACCAAAGTATATAGAAGCAAAAATATACTGACGCTTAATAGTGCATTGGTTAAATTTAGCACAAAACCGACAGCAAGGCACGTTGTGATCAGGGCCTTGTCGAGGAATACAGTACAAATGAAAATCCTTATGACGTATTTGCTTCCCACAAGTAATACAATTATTAACTTTTACTGACATTGGTAAGGAGCAAGAAAAAGTTTCCCCAATGGGGTACTTAGCTTTAGTTTGAAGACTTCGGTTCTGAAACTCGAAAACGAAAATTTCAGGAGTGGGCCGACCGGCACTTGTGAAAGTACAGTTGTGTACACTTACCATCAATGTAGATGTTCAAGTGTATTCACTGTTGCAGTCATTACACTTTGGTTATCCTGCTGGCAGGCTACCCTCAGTCGACCTGAATTCCAAAGTCTAGGTCCGGCGTCGGTTGCTGTCGCCTCTTCCCTGACGTCAGAGCGCCAGGGGTACAAAAGATGCAGCTGATGCCATTTTCTTCAGTTTTTCTTGCCCCAGATGTCAGGTGCCCCCAAAAGGGTAGGCTAAAAACTATGCCAATAAAACATGCATGCACCAAAATATATTATGCCTTCATCTACAAGCAAATACACCACATAGGTTGTATAGATTAGAGAAGTGCAGATAAGTTCCAGCAAAGAGATGGGGGATGGTGGGTGGGTAACTTGGACTGCAACAGTGAATATACTCGAACATCTACATTTATTAAGTGTACACAACTGTATTATGTTCTTCGTGTTTCACTGTTGCAGTCATTACACTTGGGTTGAATCCCAAAGCTATGGTTAGGAGGCTGGAGCTAATATAGCATTAGGAGCGTCTAAGAGGCCCTGCAGAACTGCAGTGGCAAAGCCTGCCCTGGATTTACAGTAGAGTGGTAAATGATAGTGCTTTGTAAAGGTGTGCACTGAACTCCAGGTAGCAGCCTCTAAAATGTCTTTGGTCGGTACTCCCCTGAGGAAGGCTGCTGAAGTGGCTGCAGCTCTAGTTGAATGTGGCCTAATGCCCTTAGGCACTGGCTTGCCATGTTGTGAATAGCAGAAATGAATGCAGTGGCCTATCCACTTAGAAATAGTCTTCTTTGAGATAGCCTTTCCTTGTGATCCTGCAGCAAATGCCACTAGTAGTTGCTACGTCTTTCTGAAAGCTTTGGTTCTGTTCAAGTAGAAGTGTAGTTGTCTGTGTATGTCCACAGAATGCAGAATTCTCTCCCCCTTATTCTGTGGGTTTGGACAGAAAGTAGGCAGATGAATAGCTTGGTTAAGGGCCACACTGGAGACTACCTTAGGCATGAATGTCGGGTTTGTCCTCAGAGAAACCATGTCTGGATAAAAAATGATAAAAGGTTCCACAGCCATGAGTGCCTGTAGCTCTGAGACTCGCCTTGCAGAAGTTATTGCTAGGAGTAGAACTGTTTTCAAAGATAAAAACTTTATATCAGCTGTAGCGGCTGGCTCAAAAGGAGGCAGGGGGAGTTTTTCCAAGACATAATTGAGGTCCCATGCAGGTATTGGTGATCTCCTTGGGGGCCTTAAGTTTTTGACTCCTCTGAGGTACTGCCTTAACAAAGGATGAAAAAAGACTGGTGGCTCTGTATTGTAATGAGCCGAAATAGCAGAGGAATGAATTTTAATTGATGAAAATGATAGGTCTTTGTCCAGCATCTCAGTTAAGCATTGCAAAATCTGAGGAATATTTGGTACAGCTGTGTCAATTCATTGTGCCTGGTTCCAAGCACAGAATCTCTTCCATTTTCCAGCATTAAGATTTTCTGGTACTAAGCCTTCTGGCCTCCAAAATGACATCCATCACAGCTTTAGTGAGGGACGCGTTTTGTATGACTACATTATCCGCCATGCTGCCAGGTTTAAGGTCTTTAGCTGGCTGTGCAGGATCAAATTGTCTTGTTGGGATAGTAGATGAGGTATTTGAAGCAAGGTCCAAGCCGGGCATTTAGACAAGTTCCTTAGAATCGGATACCAGTACTGGCGGGGCCAGTCTGGGGCAATCAGTATCATTTTTGGCTTCTCTTGTCTGACCTTTAGGAGTACCTTGGGGAGGAGAGGCAGTGGAGGAAAGGCATATACTGCTACCTTTTTCCAGCTGAAAGATAGGGCATCCACTTTCCATGCTTGTCTGTGATAAGTCCTTGTGCAGAATCTTTTTAGTTGGTAGTTGTGAGGAGAGGCTTATGCTGAAGACTTGCGGATCCAATTCCCACTCTTGGGATCCATGAGGTTTCTGCTTAGTTCGTCTACCAGAGTATTTATCTTTCCTGGCAAGAATTGTGCCTGCAGATGTACTTGGGTAAGTCAATGCTGTGTCCCACAAAGTCATGGATATTCTGCAAAGGTGGTAGGAATGAGTTTATATACCACATGACCATGGTGTTGTCTTGTCTTTATCAGTAGTTGTCCTGGATGCAGACCGCCCTCTCCTCCTCCCAACAAGCTCAAATATATGTGAGAAATGCAACTATATAGCCAAACTGGAGGCTGAGCTCTCTCAACCCAGTACTGGCACAGTCAGGAGGAGAAGGTAACCACACACACCACAAATCCAGTCTCACATAGACCTATCGCAACAGCAAACCAAACACATAAACGCACAAAAACATACTCAGAGGCTCTAAATAAAAATCTGCCCAAGAAGCAGAGACCTCCAAAGCAGACATCCAAGCAACTGCTACCCCACAATACCCCCCACGTATCACATAGTTCACAAAGTCAGTGTGCCACACAGTCACAGCCCTTAAGGCTAAACAACACACCTAATACACTTGTAATAGGTGACTCTATTGTCAGACACACTGACGTCCCACTCACCAGGGTGAACAAGGAGAAGGTCACTGTAAGCTGCCTGTTTTTGCCAGGATCCGCCACATAACACAAGCACTCAGGTCACTCCAAAGCAAGTACAAATATGACTCCGCCATTGTCCATGCTGGTGTGAATGACCTGAGATGTACCTCCCTGGACTACATGAAAAGAGACATAGAGGAGCTCTCTGATCATGTAGCCCAGGTCGGTATGACCCTGACCTTGAGTAGCATCTTACCCTCACCAAGAATGATGCCACAGTACAAAGACAAAATTATCAATTTTAACAATTGGCTAAAGTATTGGTGTCATTCAAAGGGGATCCAGTGTCTGTCAGCCTGGGATGACATGCTCGACAAGCCACATTGCTTTGCTAGGGACAGCTTGCACCTGTCACCCCTGGGCTTTCGAATATTGGCTAAGGCTCTTGCCACCCCCCATAGTGCCTTTTTTAGGCAAGGCTCAAAAGACAAACCCACCTCCATAGACAACACTAGGAAAGAGAAACTAAGGGTAATGCTGCTCAATGCTAGAAGTCTAAACCTCAAGATGCACGCACTCGAGGCTCTCCTCAATTTGGAGAATATCGATATCTGTGCAGTAACAGAAACCTGGTTCAAGGCTCCCGAGAGCACCCCAGCAGTACCAGGTTATATCTCATACCATGCTTTTTGGCCCCAAAACTTGGACCAAACCACAAAAGGAGGGGGGGTATCCATATTCATCAGAGATACCCACACCTCCAGGTTAGTGGCACTGCACAAAGCATCGAAGACCATCCATGTGCAACTAACAGTGGGCAAAACTGCCTTTCAATTTGTAGCCTGCTACAGACCACCCTCCCAAACTCAGGAACCCCACTCATCTTTCCTGAGAACACTGGAGACTATGAAGGTCTCTCCAAACACCATCATATTGGGTGACTTCAACTACCCAAATATAGACTGGAAGCACTACTCAAGCCCCAACACCCTCGCCCTACGGTTCCTAGAATTTATAAACACAAATGCTATGGAACAACTGGTCACCACTCCCATAAGAGGGGAAAATATATTGGACCTGATAATCACCAACATGGGGACTCTATGTTCCATACCAGAGGTATACCCCTCATTGGTAAGATCTGACCATAAATTAATCTCACTGGACATCCATATCCAGTCCCCACCCCCAGCCAAGGAAACCGTGGTGAAGAAGTTCTCAAAAGCAAACTTCACACTTCTCCAAACCGAGGTGGAATCCTTCAAAGCTCCTGGGCCAGTGGAAAATACGGCCCAAACTGCAGAATCCATTACAAACGCATTCTATGGACACCTACAGGAATGCATGGATCATGCTATCCCAAATAAAACCAAGACTCACTCATCCAAAGGCAGGAGACTTGTCTGGTGGACCCCAGCCATAAATAAGCTATACAACAGAAGGAGGAAGCTACTACATGATAGAGCAAAATCCCAAAAAGGGAAGGCATCTCTGATCAGTACTAGCAAGAAACTACGATCCCTCATAAAATCATCTAAGGCCAGCTTTGAAAGAAAAATTGCACAAGACACTAAAGATAATCACAAGGCTTTCTTTAGTTATGTCAGGAACCTGGGTGGCAACTCCCAGATATGCTCTGAGTTAGTGCAAAATGACAAAAAATACACTGAACCCACAGACATTGCCAACATCCTGGCAGACAGGTTCAGTGCAAACTTCTCCCCCCTTCCCCCCCAAAAGAGCAAATGTCTATCCCAACAGAGTGAAGCCTCCCTGACATCACAGATGCACAGGTGAGAGCTGCCCTCTCCAAAGCAAAAAACATAGCATCAATGGGACCGGACGGTGTCCCGGGCTGCGTCTTACATGAGCTCCAAGAAGAACTGAACCCTCACATAAAGTCACTGTTCAATCTCAGCCTTACTTCAGGATATGTACCCAAGGAATGGCGTACAGCAACAGTGGTCCCACTCCACAAAGGTGGCGCCACAATGGACCCTGGAAACTACCGCCCTATAAGCAAAGCTATGGAGCGTATCATCATGGAACTCTCAAACAAAGACATTGGGAACCTCCAAACACTGGATCCTACCCAATTCGGCTTTGTTAAGGGCAGATCTTGCCTCTTGAACCTGGTCGACTTCTTTGAAACAGTCACCAAGGCCATAGATGAAGGGAAGGTGGTCCACACAGCCTACCTGGACCTCGCAAAAGCCTTCGACACAATACCCCACTTGGGCATCATAAATAAGCTCACCAGCTTAAATATCAACCACTATGTCACAATATGGGTTGCAAACTGGCTCAGGGATAGAACCCACATGGTCAGAATTGCAGGTGCCATGTCAGATTCTAAACCAGTTACAAGTGGCATCCCACAAGGCTCAGTCCTGGGACCTCTCTTGTTCAATATATATTTCTCTGAGGTACAGGCTAACACGGGAGGACTATGGCTGACCAAGTTCGCAGATGACTGCAAACTGGGTGCCATAATCGACTCACCGACTGACGCAAGCATCCTCCAAAAGGGTCTCACAGAGACGGATAACTGGTGCCAGAGCCATGGCCTAAAGCTAAATGCCAAAAAGTGCATAGTCATCCCCTTTAGGAAAAACAAAGTGCCCACAAATTACCACATAGGTGGTAATCCATTAAGTACGGAAGAAGTAATTAGGGATTTGGGGATCCAAGTAGATAGCAATCTCTCCTTTGACAATCACGTTGCCAAAGTGGTTAGAAAGACCTTCTATATAGCCCACCTTGTCATGAAAGGGCTCACATCTAGATCAAGAGAGGTCATTGTGCCCCTCTACTCATCACTCATCAGGCCCATAATTGAATACAATACCCCATTTGGGATGTACCTTACCCGACACCTGCAGCAACTGGAAAGACCCCAAAAGTACCTCACCAAGAGGATCAAGGGACTCAAACAGATGCCCTACGCAGTTAGGCTAAAGAAACTCCAGCTCTACTCAGTTGCTTACCGCCTACTCAGAGGCGATCTGTGCCTGACGTATAAAGCCATGTCCAAACCAGAATTAATGAACATGCTCCACCTCAGGAAATCCAAATCCCTTAGAGCTACACGCTCCAGGGACTTAAACCTCAGCACAGAAATAAATAGGACATGCTGGAGGGACAGATTCATATCCCAGAGGCTCCCCTCACTCTGGAACAAAATCCCAATCCATGTTAGGCAGAGCCCCTCAATGACCCTCTTCAAGAGAAATCTTGATGAGTGGATGGGAGATCGTAGGTTTACCCCTGACATCTGTTCTGTGTCCCTACTAGACAGAGGCACAGTAAACTAACCTTAAAAGGGCTATCTTCTGTCACCTACTATACAGAGGCACAGTCAACTAATCTAAAAGGGTGGCGAAAGCCAAACACACTCTGGCTAGGCTTATAAATGCCCCAGGGCAGATAGCCTAGTATCAACCTATGAACCTATAAAGCTAAGTACCCCTTTGGGGATCCTTTTTTGTTGCTCTAATCGATGTTAGAAAAAGTTAACAATTGTCTTGCCTGTGGAAAGCAAATACCGCACAGAGATTTTCATTCTTACTGCGTCACCTGTTTAGGCCCAGACCATGACGTCCCTTGCTGTCATTTTTATGACTTGTTCAATGCCCGAACTATTCATCATCAGGCTATTTTTGTCTAAATTCTATCGTTCTCTCGATGTCCGTATTGTGAAATGGCTTTGGTAAGCCATCCGACTACCGATCTTCTGAAAAAACACAAAGATAAAGACAGAGACAGAACGCATAGGTCCAAAACTGCCGATAACGCTTCCATTAAGCTAGTCGCCAGTCCGCCTGTACTCAGTGAGGTGCTTTTGCAGCCCCTGTTACCTGCTTCTACACATTCGCAGGCTTCTACTGAGACCCATTCGGAGTCCAGTATGCAGCGAGATGCTTCTTTGACTATGGAACCTGCGTATGTCTCTACCTTGGATGGGTCCAGAGCCACTGTGCAGGCACTGGCTTCTAAGGGTGTATTCAGACCTTCTGATGGTCGTATCAAACCGACTACTTGATTAATGACTAAATCTACCAAATTCTCAGGCCCAGAGTTTGCACTACGCCTAGGAAACTGATGACCAAAGCACATTCTCAAGCACCCATGCCACAGAATCAAATGCTTAGAATGGCTGAAGACCTTATTACTTTAATTAGGGGAAGCCAGCCTTCCACCTCTAAAAGACAAAGAATTGATTTTCCTTCTGATTCTTCAGCATGAGTCTGATGACTCTGACCCCTGTGATTACCAGGGTATACCTTTATCTACCTATGAGGACGCAATTCCTTCAGCCTCCCCCCCAAGAGGGCTTTTCTTTCAGTGAAACCTTGCATACCCTAAGAGACCATGTCCGCTAAGAACGTCAGGACTACCCACAGTCCAAAAAGAGACTCGGGGAATTTTTAGACTTGCCTCAGCATAGGCCTCTAGCTATTCCCCCTGTCCTGGATATTGTAGATGATGCCTTCATGGAATCCAGCCTTACCCCTGACACTTTACCACCTGCTCCTAGAAAGCCTGACAGATGCTACAGAGTACCTGACCCTCACAAATTTCTCTCTCAAAATCCAACTGCAGTGCCAGAGACCATTTCCCAGGGACCTAAAGGTATTAAGGCTTCTACAGCCAAAAACCCTACCCCTTCGGACAGGGATTCTAGGGTTCTAGACAGATGGGGTAAGAAGTTTTATACCTCTGTAACTCTTGCCATCGGCTTTAAATTGCCAGTTTCACATGTTGAAGTACCAGCAGCATATTATTGATCTAATTAAACAAAAAATGTTGATTCCTGATTGTGCAGAAAATAAGGACTTACAAGACTTAATGCATTCTGCAAACCAAGTTGGTAAACATACTTTGCAGAGTGGTTTTGATGCCTTAGGAAGCATCTTGCAGGGCTGCTGTCACTGGGTCTGTTCTAAGAAGGCATGCTTGGCTGAAGGAACAAATCTTGCCAGACCATGTCAAGGCAAAATTACTTGATGCCCTATTAAACCAAGTATGTTTGGCTCTAAAGCAAAAGAAGTTCTTAAAAAGATGGAGGAAAAAGCTAAATCCATGCAAACTGTTAGAGATTTATTATAGGTACAGCCACCTAGATTCAATAGGCATTGACCTTCAAAAAACTGGTCCTTTTCAGTCCCTTCCAGACCTTCTCAGCCCAAACCCAGGGGCAACAGACCACAAAGACTACATACTCAGGGTATGCACAAATCTAAACAATGGAGTGCTCCCGCCTCAAAAACTGGGAGTGATAAGCCACCCCCTATGGAAAAAATGCTCAATGATTTGTTCTTAATCCTTCCCAGCCATGCCCAATTACTTGCACCTCTAGGAGGAAAACTCACCCTGCATTAAAAAAACTGGAAGTATATTACCCAGGACCGATGGGTTTTAAACATTGTATCCCAGGGATACAGTTTCTGTTTCCACACACTGCCAACCCCAAGCGGATTGCCAGACCATCCTCCAAACCAGTTGACAGTGGCCCAAAACCAAGTACTTTCTCTCCTCAGTATCAGGGCTATTCAACCTGCGCTAACAGAGCAAAAGGGGACAGACTTTCTACTCCAGGCTGTTCCTGGTGCCCAGGAAAGATAACTCTTGGCACCCTGTTCTGGATCTGTCATCCCCACACAGCCTACCTGGACCTCGCAAAAGCCTTCGATACAATACCCCACTCGGGCATTATAGATAAGCTCACCAGCTTAAATATAAACCCCTATGTCACTAGATGGGTTGCAAACTGACTCGAGGACAGAACCCACATGGTTAGAATTGCTGGAGCCATGTCAGACTCCAAACCAGTTACAAGTGGCATCCCACAAGGCTCAGTCCTGGGACCTCTCTTGTTCGGTATATATTTCTCGGAGGTACAGGCCAACACGGAAGGACTGTGGCTGACCAAGTTCGCAGATGACTGCAAACTGGGCACCATAATCGACTCTCCAGCCGATACAAGCATCCTCCAAAAGGGCCTCATAGAAACAGACAACTGGTGCCAGAACCATGGCATCAAGCTAAATACCAAAAAGTGTATAGTCATCCCCTTTGGCAAAAACAAAGTGCCCACAAATTACCACATAGGTGGTAATCCATTAAGTACAGAAGAAGTAATTAGGGACCTGGGGACCCAAGTTGATAGCAATCTCTCATTTGGCAACCACGTGGCCAAAGTGGTTAGAAAATCATTTTATATAGCCCACCTAATCATGAAGGGATTCACATCTAGATCAGGGGAGGCCATCGTGCCTCTTTACTCATCCCTCATCAGGCCCATAATTGAGTACAATGCCCCTTTTGGGATGTACCTTACCAGACACCTGCAGCAACTGGAAAGACCCCAAAAGTACCTCACCAAGATGATCAAAGGGTGCAAACAGATGCCATATGCTGCCCAGTTAAAGAAACTCAAGCTCTACTCAGTGGCATACCGCCTGCTCGGAGGTGATCTGTGCCTGATGTATAAAGCCATGTCCAACCCGGTATTAATGGACATGCTGCACCTCAGAAAATCCAAATCCCATCGAGCTACGTGCTCGAGAGACTTGAACCTCAGCACTGAAATAAATAGGACATGTTGGAGGGACAGATTCATAACCCAGAGGCTCCCTTCACTCAGGAATAAAATCCCAGTCCAGGTTAGGCAGAGTCCCTCATTGACTCTCTTCAAGAGGAATCTTGATGAATGGATGGGAGATCGTAGGTTTACCCCGGTTATCACTTCTGTGTCACTGTTAGATGCACAGTATACTAACCTTGAAAAAGGGCATAGCAAAATTAATTTAAAATGGGTGGTGAAAGCCAAACACACTCTGGCTAGGCTTATAAATGCCCTAGGGCAGATAGCCTAGTATGAGCCTATGAACCTAAACACCTTCCTGGTGGTACCAAATTTCAAAATGCTTACACTACTGCAGCTCCTTCCTATGCTAGCCAAGGACTCCTGACTAGTCACCCTATCCTTAAAAGAAGCTTATCTGCACATCCCCATAAGGGAATCTTGCATGAAATATCTACATTTCAGGGCAGGCTCTATGCACTATCAGTTCTCTGCACTTCCAATTGGCTTATCTACTGTGCCCAGGGTATTCACAAAGTGCCTGGCTCCAGCCATTGCTTACTCCAGGTAGAGAAATATTCAGATTTACCCATACTTGGATGATTGCCTGATTCAGACGCACAATCAGGAATTGCTACTGCAGCACCTGATGTTTGTAAAGAGACTCCTAACTTCTCTGGGGTATACCATCAACGAAAAGAAATCACATCTGGTACCCAGCCAAAAGACTATTCCTGGCAGCAAGATTGAACACAACTTCCCAGATGGCATTCCTCACTCCAAAAAAGCAGGTTTATTTGACAACTTATTTCAAACTACTGGCCACCAGAACCCAGCTCTCTGCAAGAAAAATGCTGCAAGCCCTAGGGTTCATGGCCGCATGTATTCTACTGATTCCATATGAGGAAACTTCAGTGGTACTTAAAATGTCTCTGGTGTCAACATTCCCAGGACGTGGAAACAGTGATTCCTATCATTCCTTGCCTAAGGACAGAGTTCCTTTGGTGGGCAGAGGCTTGCAACCACAACAAGGGACTCACTTTCTCACAACCCCCCGCCATCCAAACTCTGACAACAGACGCATCAGATTATGCATAGAGGGAGGGGGGGCTCACATGGCAGGCAAATGCATTCAAGGCAAATGGAGCCCAGGACAAATTCACCTGCATATCAATCATAAAGAAATGTTAGCTGTACAGATTGCACTGACAGGCTTCAAATACCTTATCCTGCCAGGACAACTCCTGATAAAGACAGACAACACCACCACAGTTATGTGATACGTAAGAAAGCAGGGGGGAACTCACTCCTACCCAATCTGCAGGTTAGCCATAGCTCTGTGGAATACAGCCTTAAGCAACCAGGTGCACCTGCAAGCTCAATTCCTGCTAGGCAAACAAAATTCACTGGCAGACGACAAGCAGAAATCTATTGGACCCACACAAGTAGAAACTGGAGCCAAACTTATTCAGACTTCTAATACACAGGTTGGGGACACTAGAGGTGGACCTCTTAGTGTCCCCCCAAAACAATCAACTAAACACATTTTATGCCAGAATTCCCCACAGCCAAGCTTGGAAAGTGGATGTCCTATCCTTCACGTGGGAAAACCTGTCAATCTATGCCTTTTCCCCTCTGCCTCTCCTTCCAAAAATACTCCTCAAGATCAAACAGGACAGGCCAAGGACAATCCTTATTGCACCAGACTGGCCACACCAGCTCTGGTACCCACTCGTATGCAGTCTGACAGCAGTGCCACCCTGGCACCTAAATCAGACCTCCTCTCTGCTGTCCCAGCAGGAGGGACAGATTTTGCATCCTCAGCTGCAAACCCTGAACCTGGCAGCCTGGCTTATTCCCTGAATACATCATCAGCAACCCTCAGCAAACTGGAGCTGGATGTTATCCTTGAGGCCAGGAGGCCCAGTACTTGGAAATCCTATTCAGAGAAGTGGAATCGATATTGTTTTTAGAGCCAGTCTCAAGGGAAGGACACAGCCTAAATTACCTAGCAGAGCTGCTCCACAAAGGTCTATCCTTCTCATCAATTAAGATTCATGCCTCTGCTATCTCAACTCATTACAATACTGAGCCACCACTCCTCTCTCACCCTCTGATCAAACAGTTCTTGAGAGGAGCTAACAATTTAAGACCCCCAAGGAGAGCTCCCACTCCTGCCTGGGACCTTAACTTTGGACTAGAGAAGCTCACACTTCCCCCCCTTTTGAGCCTGCTGCTGCAGCAGAGTTAAAATTCCTCTCTTGGAAAACAGCCTTACTGCTAGCCATCACTTCAGCAAGAAGAGTGTCTGAGTTACCGGCCCTTATGGCTGTGGAACCCTTCATTATCTTCTGTGTGGACAGGGTTTCCCTTAGGACTAACCCATCTTTTATGCCCAAGGTGGTATCCAGTGTGGCTTTAAACCAATCCATCCATTTGCCAACCTTTTTTCCTAATCCTCAGAATAAAGGGGAAAGGCTCCTGCACTCCTTGGACGTGCACAGACAGCTCAGGTTCTACCATGACAGGACTAAACCTTTCAGAAAATCTGACCAGCTGCTAGTCAGCTTTGCTACAAGGGCAGAGGGCAAGGCCAATTTGAAACAAACCATTTCTAAGTGGATAGCACACTGCATCCATTTCTGATACAAACACCATGGAAAACCTTCTCCACAGGGGATCAGGCCTCATTCCACTAGGGCTACCTCAACCTCTACAGCTTTTCTTAGGGGAGTCCCTACCAGGGACTTCCTGGAAGCTGCATCCTGGAGTTCTGTACACACCTTCACCAAGCATTACCCCTTGCCTATATTTTCTAAATCAGAGCTGGATTTGCCACAGCAGTCTTACAAGGCCTGCTAGCCAGCCGTACTACTTCTTGACTGCCTCCACCCTTCCTCAGCTTTGGGAATCAACCCAAGTGTGTTGACTGCAACAGTGAAATATGAAAAACATAGTACAGTTGTGTACACTTACCATAAATGTAGATGTTTGAGTACATTCACTTTTGCAGTCCTGGTTACCCTGCCTCCAGCCCCCTGTCTTTCTATACTTTCTACCTATCCTCTTTTTTGCCCATATCTTATGGAAATCGTATTTACTTTTTACTGGAGTTGTTCCACACCATTTGATTGCTTCCTATTTTGGGGGCTCCTGACATCTGGGGCAAGAAAAACTGATGTAGTGGCATCGGCTGCATGTTTTATACCCCTGACAACCTGACGTCATGTCATGGATGAGGTGACAGCATCCGATGTCGAAACCCCAAGACTCTGGTATTTAGGCAGACTGAGGGCTGCCTGCAGGCAGATAACCCAAGTGTGATGACTGCAACAGTGAATACACTTGGAACATCTACATTTATGGTAAGCACAACTGTACTTTCCTGATCCCTTAAAAGAAGGATACTTTGAGACCTATTTTTGAGATCTCCTTGCTCAAAATCTTTCTCAAGGTTCCTTCATTTCAGATGCTTACTTTTCAAACCTTATTTCCTCCTGTTCTCTCCCAGACTTTTGTCGTGTACTTGGATCTGAATGATGCTTATTTTCGTATTCCTATTCACCCTCTTTTCAGGAAGTTTTTACATTTCTCTGTTTCTTCCTCTCAATTTCAGTTCTCTTTTTTTGTCCTTTGGTCTCTGTGCTGCCTCAAGTGTATTCGCAAAATGACAAGCTCTTATGATTGCTTTTACAGGCTCAAGACGTTCATATTTTCCTTATCTAGACATCCTGCTGCTTCAGCCATCTTCTCCTAGTCACCTGTTACAGGGCCTAGAGTTCACCATCTGTCTCCTCCAAAGTGTGGGGTTCATTATCAATTTTCAAAAGCCTGTCCTCCTGACTCCCTATTAGGACCATGTTTGTCTGGGTTGCAGGATTCAGACAGTGCCAATGTTGGCTTCTCTTCCACCTCCAAAACTACTGTCCTTGACAGCTTTCTTTCATTCTCTTCTTTCTGTGCTTAGTATTCCAGCCAGAGAGTTTCTTCAAGCCCCGGTTTTCATCTCTTCTGTTCCAATGCTCCCTCTTGCTAGACTGCACATGCAGAAGCTCTAGTGGTACCTCAAGTCAGTTTGGCTTCAGCATTGCCGTCCTGTGTGTTTCTGGTGTGCCTCTCCTTCTTTGTCTAAAGTGGGAATTTAAGTGGTGGATTCATCAGCTTTCCCCTCAGTCAAGGCCTGTCCTTTCAGCCTTTGGTTCCTTCCCAAGAACTGTTCATTGACTCTTCAGACACAGGGTGGTGAGCTTCCTGTGGTCATCTGAAAGGTTAGGGTCATTGTCTTCCCCATTAGAAGTCAGAGCATATCAACATCAAAAAGATGAGAGCTCTGATTCTGCCACTTCTGACATGTTCTTCGTGTTTCACTGTTGCAGTCATCACATTTGGGTCATCTGCTTGAAGTAGCCTTCAGTCAGCCTGATTAACAAAGTCTTGAGTCCTGTGTCGGTTGCTGTCCCTTCTTCCATGATGTCAAGTCATCAGGGGTATAAAACATGCAGCCGATGCCATTACATCAGTCTTTCTTGCCGTGCGGTGCCCAAAGTAGAAGCAGTTCGCAAGTGCCGGTCGGCCAACTCCTGAAATTTTTGTTTTCGAGTTTCAGAACCAAAGTCTTCAACTAAAAGCTAAGTACCCCGTTGGGGAAACTTTTTCTTGCTCTAAACCAATGTCAGTAAAAAAATAATTGCATTACTTGTGGAAAGCAAATACCTCATAAAGATTTTCATTCATACTATATTCCTTGCCTAGGCCCTGACCACAATGTACCTCGCTGTCAGTTCAAGGTTTAAATAAGGCATAAAACAATCAGTCGTCGGTATATTTTCGCTTCTAAATATGTTGGTGCTCAGTTCAATTATCCTGATATGTCTTCGGTAAGCCATCCAACTACCAACATTCTGAAAAAATGCAAAGATAAAGACAGAGACAGGCCGCCTAGGTCCAAAGCAGCCAACATCGCTTCTCCTAAGCCAGTCGCCAGTTCACCGGTACTCAGTGAGGTGCTTTTGCAGCCCCTGATAACCGCTACTTCAGATTCGCAGGCCTCTACTGAGACCCATTTGGAATCCGATATGCTGTGAGATGGAACCTGCGGATGTCTCTACCTTGGATGGGTCTGGAGCCGCTGTGCAGGCACCGGCTTTTGAGAGTGTATTCATGCCTACTGACTTACGTATTAAACCAACACCACCTTCTTCTTCAAGGCCTAAAACTCAAACCATGCCAAGAAAACTGACTCCCAGACCACATGGTCAGGCCTCTATGCCTAAAAGGCAAATGATAAGAATGGCTGAAGACCTAATTACTTTAATCAATGGACGCCAGCCTTCCTCCTCTAAGAGACCCAGGACTGAGTTTGCTTATGATACGTCTGACCAGGATTCTGAATTTTCTCTTTCCTCTGATGACCAGGAAATACCCTTATCTACCTTTGAGGATTCTGATGCTAAGGACTGTATTCCCTCTGCTCCCCCCCCCCAAAGGATTTCTCTTTTTCTATCTGCAGACCCTGTGAAAGTTTGCATGGACACCACAGTGATGTGGTATGCCAACAAACAAGCAGAAAGTCTTGCCTTCTCTGTAGGTTGGCACTTCAGGCCTGGGATCTGGCTCTCGGTTATTTGTTAATGCTTCTGACAGTGTGTATTTCCTCAATGCCCAATCTGCTGGCAGCCACCTTGAGCAGGTCCAAAATACAGGCTGTCAAATGAATGCTTCACAGAGATGTGTTTCTGGACATATCCCATCTGTGAGGTATCCCTCGGGTAGATAAATGTCTTCCCCCTCTAAACAGGCAACGCCCTGTTTTTTGTTCCAGAGTGCCATGCCTTCTGGCATATAAGATGGGTGCCCATTTTCTTTCCTTGGAAGGGGATGTTTCTCTGTGCCTTCCATCCCCTTCCTCTACTTCCAAGAGTCCTGCAGAAGACTCAGCAAGACTCCCCAAAAATATTGTTTGTGACTCCCTTTTTTCCAAGACAGCACTGGTTCCCACCTCTTAATGCATCTGGCCAGGGGCAGTCATCAAAAGTTACCTCACAGGTTGGACTTCCTCATGCAGGACAAGGGGCCACTCATCCAGGCTCCCTTGTCCACTCCAACCGACACTGTTGGTGATATGGTTTTAATCCCTTTTAGGCACCTCTTTTCTGAGGATATGCTCAGTGTTTTACAGGAGGCAAGAAAACCTGTAACCAGAAAGGTGTAATGGGAGAGATTTTCTGTCTGGTGCCATGCTCATAACCAGGCTCCTTTTTCAGTCAGGATCCTTCTGATTCTCCCCAGTTTTTTGTGAATTGCTCTAGTCTGGCTGTTCTGTAAAGGCCCATTTGTCAACTGTGACTGCCTGTCTGCCCTTAAATCATACTGTGGTTTCTCGCTTTGAGGTCAAACAGTTTCTTAAAGGCATCCTGCATCTTAGGTCCCCAAGGAAGCCTGATGTTTTTTGTGTTTCACTGTTGCAGTCATTACATTTGGGTTATCCTGCTGGCAGGTTGCCCTCAGTCTGCCTGAATTTCAAAGTATTGTGTCCTGCGTCGGTTGCTGTCGCTTCTTCCCTGACGTCAGGTTGTCAGGGGTATAAAAGATGCAGCTGACACCATTTTATTCAGTCTTTCTTGCCGCGCGGTGCCCGAAGCAGAAGCAGTTCGCAAGTGCCGGTTGGCCGACTCCTGAGATTTTCATGTTCGAGTTTCAGATCTGAAGTCTTCATTAAAACCTAAGTACCCCATTGGGGAAACTTTTTTCTTGCTCCAGACCGATGTCAGAAAACGTTAATAATTGTATTTCTTGTGGGAAGCAAATACCTCATAAGGACTTTCATTCTTACTGTATTCCTTGCCTAGGCCCTGACCACGACGTTGCTAGTTGTCGGTTTTGTGCTAGATTTAACCAACGCACTATTAAGCGTTGTTACGATTTTGCATTAAGTTATTTTGGGCGAAGATTTAATTATACAATGTTGTCGGATAGCCATCCAACTACCGGAGTTCACAAAAAACGCAAAGAAAAAGAAAGACAGGCAACCGAGGTCCAAAACCAACTACGAAGCTTCTCCTAAGCAAGTCACTGGTTCGCCGGTTCTCAGTGAGGTGCTTTCGCAGCCCCTGACGCCCGCTACTTTAGAGTCGCAGGCCGCTACCGACTCCCATGTGGAGTCGGCCAGGCCACAGGAAACTCAAGGTATTGGAGCCTCGGAGATTATTCCCTCAGATGGGTCCGGAGCTGCGGAGCAGGCATCGGCTTCTGAGGGTGTATTCAGACCTAAACAATTCTATATTAAACAGATGTCAAAGGCAAAGACTAAAACTCCTTTAAAGACAAAGAAGCAAGTTCACCAGCCACAAGGACAGGCCTCCATGCCCAAAAAACAGATGCTCAAAATGGCTGAAGACTTAATTACCTTGGTCAGGGTTTCCATCCCCCTCCTGATAAGAGGCCTAGGCAAGAGACAGACTATGAATCTTCAGATCAGGTTTCCAGTTCTTCTGATTCCTCTTCTGATCAGGAATTTTCTCTTTCCCCCATGAGGATACTGATGCTGAAGAATAAATTCCTTCAGCTTCTCCTCCTGAGGACTACTCTTTTGGGGAAACCTTGCATACCATGAGGGAGCACTTCCACTGGGAGAGCCAAGATTTTTCAGAATCTAAGAAAAGGCTCAGAGACTTCCTCTTACTTCCTCAACACAGGCCTCTAGCTATTCCACCTGTGTTGGACATTGTAGATGATGTGTTCTCGGAGTCCAGTCTGACCCGTGACTCTTTAACTCCAGCTCCTGTTAAGCCGGACAGATACTACAGGGTCCCTGACTCTCATAAATTCCTTTTCAAAAACCCTACTGCAGACCCAGAAACTATTTCTCAGGGTCCAAAAGGGGTCAAGGCTTCTACTGCAAAAAACCCTACCCCCTCTGATAGGGATTCTAGGGCTATGGATAGATGAGGAAAAAAGATTTACACTTCTGCTACTTTGGCTATAAGGGCATTAAGTTGCCAGTTTCATATGCTCAAATATCAGCAATATATCATAACACTGCTTAAACAGAAAATTATGGCAAATTCTGAATGTGCAGAAAACAAAGAAATACAGGATTTATTGCATGCAGCTGAACAAGTTTGAAAGCATACTTTGCAATGTGGTTTTGATTCTCTGGAGGCCTCCTGCAAGGCCACTGTTACGGGTTCTGTCATTAGGAGGCATGCTTGGTTAAAAGAACAAAATCTGCCTGCCCATGTTAAAGCAAAATTATTAGATGCTCCTTTACAACATGATACCTTGTTTGATGTTAAGGCAGAAGAGGTGTTAAAAGAAAATGGAAGACAAAGCTAAATCTATGCAAATGGTCAAGGATTTCTTACAGGTACAGCCACCTAGATTTAGCAGACACTGGCCTGCAAAGAATTGGTCCTTTCCAGTCTCAGACAGACCTCAAAGGGGCAGATCCAGACACCCTAGAGGCAGATCACAGCCGCAAGGATCCTACAGGTCTGAGCAGTGGAGTACCTCCAAAGGTAGAGAGGACAAATCACAGTCATACAGGAAACCGTCCCAATGACTTCCTCCTGCCTGCACCAAGCACGTATCTTCTGGCAGCACCATTAGGGGGAAAACTAGCACTTTTTTTCTCAAAATTGGCACATTATAACCCAGGACAAATGGGTTCTAGACATAGTGTCTCAAGGCTACAAGTTTCATTTCCATACCCTACTAAGGGCAAATGGTTGGCCAGACCTGCCAAAACATCAATGGGCAGAGGCTCAAAAACAAGTCGCAGCTCTCATGGACATGAGGGCTATTCAACAAGTGCCTCAGCAAGAGCAGGGACAAGGATTTTACTCAAGACTGTTCTTGGTACCCAGAAAGGACCAAGTAATGGAGACCAATACTGGACCTATCTATTCTAAACACTTTCCTGGATATACCAAAATTCAAGATTTTGACCTTACAGCAGCTTCTGCCCATGCTGGGCAGCAAGGCTTGGCTCGTGACTTTAGACCTAAAAGAGGCATACCTGCATGTCCCAATCAGACACACATGCAGAAGATACCTCAGATTCAAGGCTGGCTCAAAGCATTACCAATTCTCTGTGCTGCCCTTTGGCTTATCTACTGCGCCCAGGGTCTTCACAAAGTGCCTGGCACCAGTAATTGCTTACTGCAGGCAAAGAGGAATACAAATATATCCTTACTTGGACAACTGCCTCATACAAGCAGAGAACAAGGACATTCTACTACAGCATCTGACGTTTGTGATAGGACTTTTAACATACCTAGGACACAGTCAACAAAAAGAAATCAAAACTAGTACCCTCTCAAGAGATAATATTCTTGGGTGCAAGCTTAAATACAACTGCCCAGATGGCTTATCTCACTCCAGACAAACAAAGGCATTTAACTACCTATTTCAAGGAAATGGCAACAAAGGCCCAGTTATCTGCAAGAAAAATTCTGCAGGCTTTGGGCTTCATGGCATCCTGCATCTTACTAATTCCATATGCAAGACTGCATATGAGGAAAAATCAATGATACCTAAAATGTGTTTGGACGCAACATTGCCACAGTCTGGAAATGATGATTACTCTAATTCCCTGCCTGCAACAGGAGTTTCGATGGTGGGTAAAGGCTTGTCATCAAAACAAGGGACAGCCATTCTCACTACCCCCAGTCAGGCAGAGCCTAACGACGGATGCATCAGATTATGCCTGGGGGGCACACATGGCAGGAAGAGGCATTCAGGGCACCTGGTCCAGAAACCAAAAGCATCTACATATCAATCAAAAAGAGATGCTAGCTGTTCAAAATTCCCTGACAGCCTTCAAGGATCTACTTCATCCGGAGCAACTACTGATAAAGACAGACAACACCACGGTCATGTGGTACATAAACAAGCAGGGGGCACTCATTCTTATCCCCTATGCAGACTAGCCATGGCTTTATGGGACACAGCATTGACTTACCAGGTTCATCTGCAGGCACAATTCCTGCCAGAGAAGGAAAACACTCTGGCAGACGAACTAAGCAAAACCTCATGGATCCCCACGAGTGGCACCTGGATCGACAAGTCTTCAGCATGATAACAAAGAAAAGGGGACGCCCGGACATAGATCTATTTGCCTCCCCTCATAGCAATCAACTAAAAAAATTCTGCACAAGGACTTATCACCGACAAGCTTGGAAAGTGGACGCCCTGTCTTTCAACTGGACAAACCTATCAGTATATGCCTTTCCACCACTTCCTCTCCTCCCCAAGGGACTCCTAAAGGTCAGGCAGGAGAAACCAAAAATGATTCTGATTGCCCCAGACTGACCACACCAGTACTGGTATCTGATCTTAAGGAACTTGTCCCAATGCCCAGCCTGGACCTTACCTCAAATACCTCATCTATTGTCCCAGCAAAGCAATCAGATTCTGCACAGCCAACTCAGGACCCTAAACCTGGCAGCATGGCGGATAATGTAGCCATACAAACCACACCTCTCAGTAAAGCTGTGATGGATGTCATTTTAGAAGCCAGAAGGCCTAGTACTAAAAAATCCTATGCTGGGAAATGGAAGAGCTTTTGCGCTTGGAACCAAGCTCAAGGAACTGATACAGCTGTCCCAAATGTTCCTCAGATTTTGCAGTACTTAACTGAGATGCTGGACAAAGGCCTATCTTTCTCATCAATTAAAATCCATGCCTCTGCCATCTCAGCTCATTACAATACAGAGCCACCACTCTTTTCTCATCCTTTATTAAGGCAGTACCTCAGAGGAGCCAAAAACTTAAGGCCTCCAAGGAGAATGCCAATACCTGCATGGGACCTCAATTATGTCTTGTAAAAACTCACCTTACCTCCTTTTAAGCCAGCTGCTACTGCAGATATAAAATTCTTATCTTGGAAAACAGCTCTGCTCCTAGCCATAACTTCTGCAAGACGAGTTTCAGAGCTGCAGGCTCCCATGGCCGTGGAACCCTTTATTATTTTTTATCCAGACAGGGTCTCTCTGAGAACAAACCCTACATTTATGCCTAAGGTGGTATCCAGTATAGCCTCTAACCAAACTATTCATTTGGCAACCTTTTATCCAAATCCACAGAACAAGGGGGAGAAAATTCTGCATTCTTTGGATGTACACAGACAACTTAGATTCTACTTGGACAAAACTAAAGTTTTCAGAAAGACAGAACAGTTACTAGTGGCATATGCCACAGCATCACAAGGAAAGGCTATCTCCAAGCAGACTATTTCAAAGTGGATAGGTCACTGCATTCGTTTCTGCTACTCACAGCATGGCAAACCATTAGGCCACATTCAAACAGAGCTGCAGCCACTTTGGCAGCCTTTCTCAGGGGAGTACCAACCAAAGACATTTTAGAGGTTGCTACTTGGAGTTCAGTGCATACCTTTACAAAACATTACAGTCTGCCTCTTTACTCTAAATCCAGGGCAGGCTTTGCCACTGCAGTTCTGCAGGGCCTCATAGCCGCTCCTAATGCTGTTTAGCTCCAGCCTCCCAACCATAGCTTTGGGACTCAACCCAAATGTAATGACTGCAACAGTGAAACATGAAGAACATAGTACAGTTGTGTACACTTACCATAAATGTAGATGTTAGAGTGTATTCACTGTTGCAGTCCAGGTTACCCACCCGCCATCCCCCTTATTTTTGCTGGAACTTATCTTTGCTTCTCTAATCTAACCAACATAGATTATGTATTTGCTTATAGATGAAGGAAAAGCTTATTTCTGGTGCATGCATGTTTTATTTACATAAATTTAGCCTAACCTTTTGGGGGCACCTGACATCTGGGACAAGAAAAATTGAATAAATTGGTGTCAGCTGCATCTTTTATACCCCTGACGACCTGACGTCAGGGAAGAAGTGACAGCAACTGACGCAGGACCCAAGACTTTGGAATTTAGGCCAACTGAGGGCAACCTGCCAGCAGGATAACCCAAATGTAATGACTGCAACAGTGAATACACTCGAACATCTACATTTATGGTAAGTGTACACAACTGTACTTTCCTCCTCCTCCTTGGGGCCTTAATTTTGTTTTAGAAAAATTGACCCAGGCTTCTTCTTTTGAGCCTGCAGGTTCAACTTCTCTACACTGTACCTAGAAGGTGTCCTATTAGTTGCTCTTACTTCTGCTCTGATGGTTTCTGAGCTTCAGATCTTTATGGCCATCCCTCCTTTTTGTTTTTTCACTGGGACAGGGCGTCCCTTCTTACTTCTTTTTATGCCCAAGGTTGTCAATGAGTTGTCTTTGAATCAGGCAGTCCAACTCTTAGAGAGCGGGTCCTACATACCATAGATTTGCACAGACAGCTCAGGTAATATTTGGGTAAAACTGACACTGTTTTTAAATCTGACCAGATTTTTTTTCCTCATCCCAGGACATTAGGCTTGGCTGTTTCTAAGCAAACCATCTACTTCCACTATTGCTCACCTCACTAGGACCATTGCCCTATCTTGTGCTTTCTTCAAGGGATTGGGCACCAGTTCCATCCTTGAAGTGTTAACTTGGTCTTCAGTGCATACCTTTACTATGCTTATACATTTGATATTGTTTCTAGGGCTAGAGCAGGTTTTGCTCAAACCATTCTACATGGGTTTGTTGAGGGCTGTTCCCAGCCTTTTCCCCCTCTTAATCCTTTTCTTGAGCTTTTGTATTGTCCATTCTGTGAACAGTACTGCAGCAGTGATCTAGAAGGACATGATATAGTTGTGTAAAAGCTTACCATAACAGTAGATGTCCCTCTGTTCACTTTTGCAGTATTTGCTCCCTCCCACTACCCTTCTTTTTTCCTTTGGATTTTGTTTTGGTTCATCATCTGGTTGAGGGTCTCCCTTTTCCATCTGCATTCTTTCTTTCTGTATGTGCATGGCCTTTTTTGCCCTATGGAGAGTACCCTCTTCTGGCACAGTTGAGTTTTTCGGTAACTGCATCCGTACATCACCTTTATGCCCTAAGGTCCTGTATGGGGATCATACATGTGATGTATGGCGCATGCAAGATCTAAAGGCTTTGGTATACTTGTCTGGTCATTGGGCTATCTTTGACAGAGATACCTACTGTGAAGAATACTGTAACAGTGCTGAGAATGATAGCTACTCTTATGGTAGGATTTTACACAACTGTACTTTCTCCCTTCTTTTGGAAATGGCTGGGGGCAATTACCACAAGCTTCCTCAGAGAATGTGTCTACTTCCAGAGGAACAGTGGTGTTTGATACACCCTAACCCAGTCAGCTTTAGCTGTTTTGCCTGGTTGATAGGGTGTTAATTTCCTTTAAGCAGTTGTTTACTAAGAATGTGCAGCAAGTACATACTAATGAAGGCAAGAAAGCCTGCTGCTAGAAAATCGTATATAAGCAAATGGAAAAAGTTTTCTAGTTGGTGCCAGCAACATGATCAGCAATCATTCATGGCTAGTGTTTCTCTGGTTTTAATATATTTGAGAGAATTACTATTCTTTGGCCTTTCTTACTGCTCCATCAAGGTTCATTTATCTGCCATTTCAGCATGTCTGCCCATGGACCCTACTCGTTCAATGCATTTTCATGTCAAAATGTTTTGCATAAGATACCTCCAAGAAAACTGGAGGTCAGTCCTTGGGACATTAATTTTGTGTTAGAGACGCCAGTATGTGCTCCATGTGAACCAGCTCATGTGGCTGATTTGAAGTTATTAACATGGAAATCTGTTTTACTGATTGCTCTTATTTTTTGCAAGAAGTGTATCAGAGTTGCAAGCTTTTGTGGTGAGTCAGACCCATCTCATTTTCTAGAGCCAGGGTTTCTTTTTGAACCAAACATCTGACGTCAAGCTTCATTTATCCTTGATATATTAGACTCTGTTCCGACTCTTGGAACTGGCACAGCCGTTACAACAGCTCACGAGAATCAAACACTCTTGAGCGAAGTCCCTACCCATAAGGCCCCTCTCTAGATTATCCCATATCCCATTTGCCACTCTTCTACATAAGACGTGTCAGACAAACTCTCTCTTGAGCAAAGTGTATGTTCATTATTGTTATTCAGAGCTTAATTAAATCTTTTCTACCTACCCAGTTAACATTATCACCTTCTGTATACTTTTACTATACCTCTCATTTTTACTTCGGTGTTCTTCCCTACCATTGTTGGTAGTTTTACTCTGTTAAGAAACACAGTTGTAGTCTGATATTTCTATCTCTATTTTGTGTGTGTGTGTGTGTGTGTGTGTGTGTGTGTGTGTGTGTGTGTGTGTGTGTGTGTGTGCTATCTGCCTTCTTACCTCATGGTGTCAGTTCTACCGCCATTGTCAGCTCTCTCCCTTTATGCCCTACCTCTTGGTAGTTCTGACCTACCATTGTTGGTAGCCTCCACCCCCCTTTCTTAATTCCTTCCATTGTATGTGTAAGTGATGTTCTTCATGTTTCACTGTTGCAGTCATCACACTTGGGTTATCTGCCTACAGGTAGCCCTCAGTCAGCCCGAATACCAGAGTCTTGGGATTTCTGCATCGGATGCTGTCGCTTTTTCTGTGACGTCAGGTCATTGGGTATAAAACAGGCAGCCGACACCATTCCATCAGTCTTTCTTGCCAAGAAGTAGCCAGACGCAGTTCGCAAGTGCCAGTCAGCCGCTACCTGAAATTTTTGATGTTCTTCATGTTTCACTGTTGCAGTCATTACATTTGGGTTATCTGCTTGCAGTAGCCCTCAGTCTGCCAGATTAACAAAGTCTTGGGTCCTAAGTCAGTTGCTGTTTCTTCTTTCATGACATCTGGTCGTCAGGGGTATAAAACATGCAGCCGATGTCATTACATCAGTTTTTCTTGCTGTGCGGTGCCCGAAGCAGAAGCAGTTCACAGGTGCCGGTCGGCCGACTTCTGAAATTTTCATTTTTGAGTTTCAGAACCGAAGTTTTCAACTAAAAGCTAAGTACCCCACTGGGGAAACGTTTTCTTGCTCTAATCTGATGTCAGTGAAAGTAAATAATTGCATTTCTTGTGGAAAGCAAATACCTCATAAAAATTATCATTCATACTGTATTCCTTGCCTAGGCCCTGACCATGACGTACCTCGCTGTCAGTTTTGTGCCTTATTTAAACCACGAACTACCCTTCGTGGGTATATTTGCGCTTCTAAATATTTTGGTGCTCGATTCAGCTATCCTGATAGGTCTTCGGTAAGCTATCCGACTACCAACATTCTGAAAAAACGCAAAGATAAAGACAGAGACAGGCCGCCCATTTCGCCGGTACTCAGTGAGGCGGTTTTGCAGCCACTGATACCCGCTACTTCAGATTCGCAGGCCTCTACTGAGACCCATTCGGAGTCCGGTATGCCGCGAGATGCTTCAACTGTGGAACCTGCAGATGTCTCTACCTTGGATGGGTCCAGAGCTGCTGTGCAGGCACCGGCTTCTGAGGGTATATTCATGCCTACTGACTTGCATATTAAACCGGCGCCATCTTCTTCTTCAAGGCCTAAAACTCGAACCATGCCTAGAAAACTGATGCCCAGACCACATGGTCAGGCCTCTATGCCTACAAAACAAATGATAAGAAAGAATGGCTGAAGACCTTATTACTTTAATCAGGGGAAGCCAACCTTCCCCCTCTAAGAGACCTAGGACGGAGTTTGCTTATGATACTTCTGATCAGGATTCTGAAATTTCTGTTTCCTCTGATGACTGGGATTTACCCTTATCTACCTATGAGGATTCTGATGCTGAGGACTGTATTCCCTCTGCTTCCCCTCCAGAGGATCTCTCTTTTGGTGAAACCTTGCATACTCTCAGGGAGCATTTTCATTGGGAAAGTCAGGATTTCTCTGATTCTAAAAAGAGGCTTAGGGATTTCTTATACCTGCCCCAGCACAGGCCTTTAGCTATACCTCCTGTACTGGACATTGTTGATGATGCCTTTTCAGAATCTAGCATGGCCCCTGACTCTTTACCTCCTGCTTCCAGAAAACCTGATAGATATTACAGGGTTCCTGACTCTCACAGGTTCCTTTTCAAAAATCCTACTGCGGATCCTGAAACCATTTCACAGGGACCCAAGGGCATTAAAGCTACTACTGCCAAAAATCCTACACCCTCTGATGGAGACTCCAAGGCACTGGATAGATGGGGTAAGAAGGTATACACTTCTGCAACTTTGGTCATTAGGGCCTTGAATTGCCAGTTTCATATGTTAAAGTATCAGCAGCATATTATTGGAGTGCTTAAACAGAAAATTATGTTGATTCCTGTTTGTGCTGAAAATAAGATTTTACAGGATTTAATGCATTCTGCTGAACAAGTTAGTAAACATACGTTGCAATCTGGTTTTGATTCACTAGAGGCATCTTGCAGGGCTGCGGTAACTGAGTCTGTATTTAGAAGGCATGCTTGGCTTAAGGAGCATTCCTTGCCAAATCATGTGAAAGTGAAATTACTGGATGCTCCCTTAAATCAGGACCGCCTGTTTGGCAACAAGGCAGAAGAAGTTTTTAAAAAGATGTAGAAAAGAGCTAAATCTATGCAGATTGTTAAAGATTTTTTACAAGTACAACCTCCAAGATTTTAGTAGGCATTGGCCTTCTAAGAATTTGTCCTTTCCTGCCTCTTCCAGACCTTCTCAGTCCAAACCCAGATCCAGCAGAGCACCCAGGCTTCAGTCCCAGGGGACGCACATTACTAATCAGTGGAGGGCCTCCACTTCCAAATCTGAAAGTAATAAAACTCCCCCTATGGTTAACTGTCTCAATGACTTCTTTTTCAAAACCTCCAAACACTTCTCAACTGACTGCCCCTTTGGGGGGGGGATTGCAATTCATGCAAAGAACCTGGGGACTCATTACCCAGGACAAATGGGTTTTAAATATAGTGTCCCAAGTATACAGACTTCACTTCCACACGTTACCAACTCCAAGCGGTTGGCTGGATCTACCTCCAAAATAGTGGGCAGAGGCCCAAAAGCAAGTACTCTCTTAAGAATAGGGGCTATTCAGTTGGTACCAGAAGAGGAAAATGGACAAGGTTTCTACTCGAGATTTTTACTGGTACCCAGAAAAGGCAATTCATGGCGTCCTATCCTGGACCTGTCTACTCTAAACACCTTTTTGGTGATTCCAAAAATCAAGATGCTGACTTCACCAGTTACTTTCTATGCTAAGCAAAGATGCCTGGTTGACAACATTAGATTTAAAGGAAGCATACCTGCACACCCCAATCAGGGAATCTTGCAGAAGATATCTACACTTCAAAGCAGGCTACACGCACTATCAGTCCTCTGCACTGCCTTTTGGCTTATCTACTGCACCCAGGGTATTCACAAAGTGCCTAACTCCAGTCATTACATTCTGCAGGCAAAGAAATATTTAAATATACCCATACTTGGATGATTGTGTAATTCAAGTAGAAAACCAGGACATACTTTTGAATCATCTGGCTTTTGTACAAAGGGTGCTAACTTGTCTGGGATACACCACAAATGAAAATAAGTCACACCTGGTACCCTGTCAACAAATTATATTTCTGGGAGCAAGCTTGAATACAACTTCCCAGATGGCTTGCCTCACGCCATAGAAACAAATTCACTTCATAGGTTCATACTAGGCTATCTGCCCTAGGGCATTTATAAGCCTAGCCAGAATGTGTTTGGCTTTCGCCACCCATTTTAAGTTTATTTTGCTATGCCCTTTTTCGAGGTTAGTATACTGTGTCTCTGTCTAACAGTGACACAGAAGTGATACCCGGGGTAAACTTACGATCTCCCATCCACTCATCAAGATTCCTCTTGAAGAGAGTCAGTGAGGGACTCTGCCTAACCTGGACTGGGATTTTATTCCAGAGTGAAGGGAGCCTCTGGGTTATGAATCTGTCCCTCCAGCATGTCCTATTTATTTCAGTGCTGAGGTTCAAGTCTCTCGAGTGCATAGCTCGATGGGATTTGGATTTTCTGAGGTGCAGCATGTCCATTAATTCCGGGTTGGACATGGCTTTATACGTCAGGCACAGATCGCCTCTGAACAGGTGGTATGCCACTGAGTAGAGCTGGAGTTTCTTTAACCGGGCAGCATATGGCATCTGTTTGAGCCCTTTGATCCTCTTGGTGAGGTACTTTTGGGGTCTTTCCAGTTGCTGCAGGTGTCTGGTAAGATACATCCCAAAAGGGGCATTGTACTCAATTATGGGCCTGATGAGGGATGAGTAAAGAGACACGATGACCTCCCCTGATCTAGATGTGAATCCCTTCATGATTAGTTGGGCTATATAAAATGTTTTTCTAACCACTATGGCTGCGTGGTTATCAAATGAGAGATTGCTATCAACTTGGGTCCCCAGGTCCCTAATTACTACTTCTGTACTTAATGGATTACCACCTATGTGGTAATTTGTGGGCACTTTGTTTTTGCCAAAGGGGATGACTATACACTTTTTGGCATTTAGCTTGAGGCCATGGCTCTGGCACCAGTTGTCTGTTTCTATGAGGCCCTTTTGGAGGATGCTTGTGTTGGCTGGAGAGTTGATTATGGCGCCCAATTTTCAGTCATCTGCGAACTTGGTCAGCCACAGTCCTTCCGTGTTGGCCTGTACCTCCGAGAAATATATACCGAACAAGAGAGGTCCCAGGACTGAGCCTTGTGGGACACCACTTGTAACTGGTTTGGAGTCTGACATGGCTCCAGCAATTCTAACCATCTGGGTTCTGTCCTTGAGCCAGTTTGCAATCCATCTAGTGACATAGGGGTTTATATTTAAGCTGGTGAGATTATCTATAATGCCCAAGTGGGGTATTGTATCGAAGGCTTTTGCGAGGTCCAGGTAGGCTGTGTGGGCCACCTTCCCCTTGTCAATGGCCTTGGTGACTGTTTCAAAGAAATCAACCAGGTTTAAGAGGCAGGATCTGCCCTTAACAAAGCCGAACTGGGTAGTATCCAGTGTCTGTAGGTCCCCAATATCTTTATTTATGAGGTCCATGATGATCCTTTCCATAGCTTTGCAGACCAAGCTAGTCAGGCTTATGGGCGATAGTTTCCAGGATCCGTTGAGGCACCATCTTTATGGAGAGGGACCACTGTTGCTGTACGCCACTCTTTGGGCACATATCCTGTAGTAAGGCTGAGACTGAACAGTAGTTTTATGTTTGGGTTTAGCTCTTCTTGGAGTTCATGTAGGACACAGCCCTGGACACCGTCTGGTCCCATTGATGCTGTGTTTTTTGCTTTGGAGAGGGTGGCTCTTACCTGAGCATCTGAGATGTCAGGGGGGCAGCACTCTGCTGGGATAGATATTTGCCCTTTTGGTGGGGAGGGGGGGAGAAGTTTGCGCTGAACCTGTCAGCTAGGATGTTGGCAATGTCTGTGGGTTCAGTGTATTTTTTGTCATTTTGGACTAATTCTGAGCATATCTGGGAATTACCACCCAGGTTCCTAACATAACTAAAGAAAGCCTTGTGATTATCCTTAGTGTCCTGTGCAATTTTTCTCTCGAAGCTGGCCTTAGACAATTTTGAGTGCCCGTAGTTTTTTGCTAATACTGATCAGTGATGCCTTCCCTTTTGGGGATTTTGCTCTATCATTTAGTAGCTTCCTCCTTCTATTGTATAGTTTGTTTATGGCTGGGGTCCACCAGACAGGACGTCTGCCTTTGGAGGATTGGGTCTTGGTTTTATTTGGGATCGCATGATCCATGCATTCCTGAAGGTGTTCATAGAATGTGTTTATAAAGGATTCTGCAGTCTGGGCCGTATTTTCCACAGGCCCGGGGGCTTTGAAAGATTCCACCTCAGTTTTGAGGAGTGTGAAATTTGCTTTAGAGAAGTTTTTCACTGTGGTTTTCTGGGCAGGGGGTGGGGTCGCGATGTGAATATCCAGTGAGATTAGTTTATGGTCTGATCTTACCAGTGAGGGATACACTTCTGGTCTGGAGCATAGAGTCCCCATGTTGGTGATGTTCAGGTCCAGTATGTTTTCTCCTCTTGTGGGAGTGGTAACAAGTTGTTCCATAGCATTTGAGTTTATAAATTCTAGGAACCTTTGGGCTAGGGTGTTGGAGCTAGAGTAATGCTCCCAGTCTATGTTTGGGTAGTTGAAGTCACCCAATATAATGGTGTTTGGAGAGACCTTCATATTTTCCAGTGTTCTCAGGAAGGCCAAGTGGGGTTCCTGGGTTTGGGATGGTGGTCTGTAGCAGGCTATAAACTGGAAGGCAGTTTTACCCACTGTTAGCTGCACATGGATAGTCTCTGATGCTTCGTGCTTTGCCACCAACCTGGAGGTGTAGGTATCTTTGATGAATATCGATACTCCCCCTCCTTTTGTGGTTCGGTCCAAGTTTTGGGGCCGAAAAGCATGGTATGAGGTATAACCTGGTAGTGCTGGGGTGCTCTCGGGAGCCCTGAACCAGGTTTCTGTTACTGCACAGATATCGATGTTCTCCATGCTAAGGAGAGTTTTGAGTGCATGCATCTTGAGGTTTAGACTTCTGGTGTTGAGTAGCATTACTCTTAGTTTCTCATCCCTTGTGATACCTATGGAGGTGGGTTTGTCTTTTGAGCCTTGCCTAAAAAAGGCACTATGGGGGTAGCAAGAGTCTTTGCCAATATCCGAAAGCCCAGGGGTGACAGGTGCAAGCCATCCCTAGCGAAGCATCGTGGCTTGTCGAGCATATCATCCCAAGCTGACAGGCATTGGATCCCCTTTGAATGACAGCAGTACTTAAGCCAATTGTTGAAATTGATCATCTTGTCTTCATATTGTGGCATCATTCTTGGTGAGGGTAAGATGCTACTCAAGGTCAGGGTCATACTGGCCTGGGCTACTTGCTCAGAGAGCTCCTTTATGTCTCTTTTCATGTAGTCCAGGGAGGTACGTCTCAGGTCATTCACACCAGCATGAACAATGACTGAGTCATATTTGTACTTGCCTTGGAGTGACCCGAGTGCTTGTGTTATGTGGCGGATCCTAGTGCCCGACAGGCTGCTCACTGTGACCCTCTCTTTGTTCAGCCTGGTGAGCGGGACATCAGTGTGCCTGACGATAGAGTCACCTATTACAAGTGTATCAGGTGTGTTGTTTAGTCTTAAGGGCTGTGACTGTTCGGCACACTGGCTTTGTGAGATATGTGTTGCACGTGTTTTGTTTTGGGGTAGCGGTTGCTTGGGAGGTCTCTGCTGCTTAGGCAGATCTTTATTTAGAGCCTCCAAGTATGTTTTTGTGTGATTATGTGTTTGGTTTGCTGTCGTGGTAGGTCTATGTGAGACTGGAATTGTAGTGAGTGTAGTTTCCTTCTCCTCCTGACTGGTTATGCCAGTACTGAGTTGAAAGAGCTTAGCCTACAGTTTGGCTATATGGTTGCATCTCTCACATGTGTTGGAATTTGTTGGGAGGAGGAGAGGGTTGTCTGTGTACATGAGGCAGTTGTAACATTGCCTCAAGATTCCCAGATTCACCAGCTGGACCGGAGAGGAGATTGACAACTGACCTTTGGACATGCTAGAATAATATTGGGAATTCCTTAATTGAAAACAAGGGCCAGTGGGGAGTGAGGGTGTAGTGCTTTTAATTGTTAGTGCTGACTTATATAATTGCTTTAGTGAGCAAGTGCCAGGTAACTTAAGTGCAATGTGTTACAGGTAACTTAAATGCAAAAACGACAAACAGTAACTTTCTTTCAAGTAAAACAAGGAAATAAGTACAGTAAGCAATGCAGATATCACTAGTGATCCACAGAAGCACTGAGAAGCCACGTATTAGGTGGAATTAGCGTTCCAGGGAAATAACAAGCAAACAAACAACAAGCATATAAACAAAGCTAGATTCAGCAGGCCTGGATCTAGTCTATGCCACAGCAAACAAGGTGTACCAATTTCAGTAAGATACAGTTCAAATATTCAGGCACTATAAACCTTTAACCAGAAATTCCCAGCTCAGAAGGTCAGAGTCCAGCCTCTTCTCCCACTAGAGTGCAGACCACAAACCTTCTTAATGTAAAATAACTGGCCTGAAGCCCAAGTGCTTAAACCAGAACTAATACACTTTAAGAATAACAGACACTGAGCCCTCAATCAGCAGTTCCCAACCTAGAAGGATGTAAGCTACCTGTTCTGCTACTACAGTGCAGACCACAAACCCTCTCAGTGCAAAACAACTGGTCCGAAGCCCAAGTGTTTAAACCAAAAGGCTTAGAATGAGTTACACCAAGCAGTAATAAATACAATTGAGTACTTTTAAGATGATGCAAAAGTAAAATAAAGTAGGTAGAAACACAAGTACAAGAAAAGCAGATGAATCTTTTTTTTCTGAACAAGTGCTGAGATCAAAGAAACAGATTTGAGTGCTGAAACTAGAAAACTGGCTAGTTAATAAGAAAAAAAAAACTAAGCTAGAAAGGCTTCCCTCCAACACAGAAGGGTTTGGGGGCTCAGAAGCCTACAAATAGTCTATACCACTTAACAGGAAAGGCAGGAAACAAGCTTAAATTTTGACAACCTACTTCAAACAAGTGGTCACAAAAACTCTGCTATCTGCAAGACAAATACTACAAGCCTTGGGGTTCATGGCCTACTGCATTCTTCTAATTCCATATGGAAGACTTCATATGAGGAAACTACAATGGTATCTAAAAAGCCTGTAGTGTCAACATTTTCAGGATCTAGAAGCAATGATTCCTATCATTCCTTGCCTATGCCTAGAGTTCCTCTGGTGGGCAGAGGCCTGCCACCAAAACAAGGGACTACCATTTACACTACCCCCTGCTGCCCAAATCCTAACAACAGACGCATCAGACTATGCATGGGGGGTGCACCTGGCAGGGAAGTGCATTCAGGGCAAATGGAACCCAATTCAAATGCACCTTCACATCAGTCATAAAGAAATGTTAGCTGTACAGAATGCTCGGACAGCCTTCAAGGACCACATTCTTCCAGGACAATTAATGGTAAAGACGGACAACACCACTGTTTTGTGATACATAAGCAGGGGGTGCACATTCTTGCCCCCTCTGCAGACTAGCCATGGCATTGTGGAACACAGCCATGAGCTACCAAGTGTATCTACAAGCTCAATTCCTGCCAGGAAAACTAAATACACTGGCAGACGGACTAAGCAGAAACCTCATGGACCTGCACGAGTGGAAACTGAAACCAAGGATTTTCAACATGTTGACAAGCAAATGGGGGAGCCCAGATATATAGACCTGGATGTTCTTCGTGTTTCACTGTTGCAGTCAATACATTTGGGTCAGCCCTCAGTCAGCCTGATTAACAAAGTCTTGGGTCCTGCGTCGGTTGCTGTCCCTTCTTCCATGATGTCAGAGGTATAAAACATGCAGCTGATGCCATTTCATCATTCTTTCTTGCTGCGCGGTGCCCAAAGCAGAAGCAGTTCACAAGTGCCGGTCGACTGACTCCTGAAATTTTCATTTTTGAGTTTCAGAACCGAAGTCTTCAACTAAAAGTGAAGTACCCCATTGGGGAAACTTTTTCTTGATCCTTACCAATGTCAGTAAAAGTTAATAAATGCATTACTTGTGGGAAGCAAGTACCTCATAAGGATTTTCATTTGTACTGTATTCCTTGCCTAGGCCCTGACCACAACGTACCTTGCTGTCGGTTTTGTGTTAAATTTAATCAACGCACTATTAAACATCAATATATTTTTGCCTCTAAATATTTTGGCTCACAATTTAATTATCCAGAAATGTTGTCGGTTAGCAATCCGACTACCGGAATACCTAAAAAACGCAAAGAGAAAGACAGAGACAGGCCATCGAGGTCCAAAACTGACGACGCTTCTCCTAAGCCAGTCGCCAGTTCGCCGGTACTCAGTGAGGCGCTTTTGCAGCCACTGATACTCGCTACTTCTGATTCGCAGGCCTCTACTGAGACCCATTCGGAGTCTGGTATGCCATGAGATGCTTCATTTATGGAACCCATCAATGTCTCTACCTTAGATGGGTCTGGAGCTGCTGTGCAGGCACCGGCTTCTAAGGGTGTTTTCAGGCCTAAGATTTGTATATTAGACCAACGCCATCTTCACAACTAAGGCCAAAATCTAAATCTATGTCTAAAAAACTGACACCTGGGCCACATGTGCAGGCTCCTATGCCTAAAAAAACAAATGATCAAAATGGCTGAAGATTTAATTACTCTGATCAGGGGTAGCCAACCCCACCCCCTTCTAAGAGGCCTAGCCAAGACATTGATTATGAATCTTCTGAACAAGATTCCATTTCTTCTGACTCTTCTAATGAACAGGATTTGTCTATTCCTACTTATGAGGACTCTGATGCAGAAGATTCCATTACTACTACTTCTCCCCCTGAGGATTTTTCTTTTGGGGAAACTTTACATACCTTAAGGGAACATTTCCACTGGGAAAGTCAGGACTTCTCTGAATCTAAAAAGAGACTTGGGGATTTTCTTCTTCGTCCTCAGCATAGGCTTTTGGCTATACCTCCTGTTCTAGACATAGTTGATGATTTTTTTCAGAATCTAGTATGGCTCCTTGTAAGCCAGACAGATACTACAGGGTTCCAGACTCCCACAAATTCCTTTTCAAAAATCCTATTGCAGATCCTGAAACCATTTTTCAGGGTCCCAAGGGCATTAAGGCCTCTACTGCTAAAAATCCTACCCCTTCTGATAGAGATTCCAGGACGCTGGATAGATGGGGTAAGAAGGTTTACACTTCTGCAACCTTGGAAATCAGGGCTTTAAACTGTCAATTTCATATGCTTAAATATCAACAGCATATCATGGGACTGCTTAAACAGAAAATGATGTTAATTTCTAACTGTGTGGAAAATAAAGATTTACAAGATTCATTGCATTCAGCTGAACACTGCGGTGGTGGTGCTGCGGTAGCGTTTTCGCCTCACAGTAAGACGCTGTCCGGTTCGATTCTCATCTAGAGCATCTTCTGCGTGGAGACATGCGTGAATGGGCGTACCTTCGCTGAAGATTGTGCATCAGGGCTGGCAACTCAGCACATAAAAATCTACTGCCAATCATTAGCGGACTGGAGTTCCGCTGTGATGACCCCTAACCGGGAAAAGCTGAAAGACACAACAACATTGCATTCAGCTGAACAAGTTGGAAAACATACTTCGCAATGTGGTTTTGATTCTTTGGAGGCCTATTGCAGGGCTGTTGTAACTGGGTCTGTGCTAACAAGGCATGCTTGGCTCAAAGAACAAACACTGCCTGATCATGTTAAAGCAAAATTGTTGGATGCTCCTTTACAACATGACAGTCTCTTTGGTAATAAGGCTGAAGAAGTTTTAAAAAAGATAGAAGATAAAGCTAAATCTATGCAAACTGTGAAAGAGTTCTTACAAGTACAACCTCCCAAGATTTAGTAGGCACTGGCCCTTTTTAGTTCCTTCAAGAGCCTCTCAAATCAAACCCAGACATTCCAAAGGCTCCAGGTTTCAGTCACAAGGGACTTTTAGAGCAAAACAATGTGGTGCCCCCACCTCTAAATTTGGAAACAACAAGGCGCCTCCCTATGGTAAACAGTCTCAATGATTTCCCTCTACACGTACCAAGCACTTAACTTTTAGCTGCCCCTTTGGGGGGGAAACTGGCACTTCATGCAAGAAACTGGCAACTAATAATGCAGGACAAATGGGTTTTAAATATAGTATACCAGGGATACAGATTTCATTTCTACATGTTGCCAGTCCCAAATGGAAGGCCAGACCTGCCCCCAAATCAGTGGGCAGAGGCCCAGAAACAAGTACTGTCCCTCATGAACATGGGGGCTATTCAACCAGTACCAGAAGAAGAAAAGGGACAAGGTTTCTATTCAAGACTTTTCCTGGTACCCAGAAAAGACAAATCATGGCATCTGATTCTGGACTTTTCTACTCTATTCACATTTCTGGACATTCCAAAATTCAAGATGCTGACTCTTCAACAGTTACTTCCTATGCTAGGCAAAGATGCCTGGTTGGTAACTCTAGACTTAAAAGAGGCTTGCGTGCATATCCCAATCAGGGAATTTTGCAGAAGTTACCAGCAAAGCAGGCTACTTGCATTGCCAGTTCTCTGCACTGCCCTTTGGCTTATCTACTGTGCCCAGGGTATTCACAAAGTGCCTGGCTCCAATAATTGCATTTTGCAGGCAAAGAAATATTCAAATATATCCATACCTGTAAGATTGTCTAATTCAGGCAGAAAAAGGGACATTCTTCTAAAACATCTGGCTTTTGTAAAAAGGGTTCTAACTTTTCTAGGGTACACCATAAACGAAAATAAATCACAACTGGTACCCTCTCAAAAAATCACATTCCTGGGTGCAAGCTTGAATACAACTGCCCAGATGGCTTACCTTACACCAGAAAAGCAAATTCATTTGGTAACTTACTTCAAACAGGTGGCCACTAAAACACTGCTGTCTGCAAGACAAATTCTGCAAGCCTTCGGGTTCACAACTTTCTGCATTCTTCTAATTCCATATGCAAGACTGCATATGAAAAAACTTCAGTGGTACTTAAAAAGTTTGTAGAGTCAACAATATCATAGCCTGGAAACAAAGATTCCTATCATACCTTGCCTGCTACTGGAGTTCCAATGGTGGGCAGAGGCCTGCTACCAAAACAAGGGACTGCCATTCACTCCACCCCCTGCCACCCAAACCCTGACTACAGACACATCAGACTATGCTTGGGGGGCTCATCTGGCAGGGAAGTGCATTCAGGGCAAATGGAGCCCAAATCAAATGCACCTTCATATCAATCAAAAAGAGATGCTAGCTGTACAGAATGCACTTGACAGCCTTCAAGGACTACCTCCATCCAGGACAATTAATGATAAAGACAGACAAAACCACAGTTATGTGGTACATAAACAAGCAGGGAGGTACACACTCCTACCCCCTTTGTAGACTAGCCATGGCATTGTGGAACACGGCCTTGACCTATCAAATACAACTACAAGCTCAATTCCTGCCAGGAAAGCTGAATACTTTGGCAGATGAACTAAGCAGAAATCTCATGGACCCACATGAATGGAAACTGGAACCATGGATTTTCAACATGTTGACACGCAAATGCGGGAGTCCAGACATAAATCTTTTTGCCTCATCCCCGAACTATCAGTTGGACAAATTCTGCACAAGAACTCATCACAAAAACGCCTGGAAAATGGATGCTCTATCATTCAGCTGGAAAAACCTATCAGTCTGTGCTTTTCCCCCTCTGCCTCTGCTCTCCAAAGTTCTACTAAAAGTCAAACAGGACAAACCAAAAATTATTTTGATTGCTCCAGACTAGCCTCGCCAACACTGGTACCCACTCCTGCACAATGTATCACACCTGCCACCATGGCACCTGCCTCAGACACCTTACTTACTGTCTCAGCAGAACAACCAAATTCTGCACATTCAGCTCCAAGCATTGAATCTTGCAGCATGGCTAATCACCTAAATTCATCCTTAGCAAACCTGTGGTGGATGTCATTTTGGAGGCGAGAAGGCCTAGTACTAGAAAATCTTATGCTGTCAAATGGAAAAGATTATGTGCCTGGAATCAATCACAAGGAATAAGCACAGCAGTGCCCAATGTTCCTCAGATTTTACAATACTTAACTGAGATGCTTCACAAGGGCCTGTCCTTTTCTTCCATAAAAATCCATGCCTCAGCCATTTCAGCTCATTACAACACAGAAACTCCCCTCTTCTCTCATCCTCTGCTAAAGCAGTATCTCAGAGGGGCCAAAACTTAAGACCACCCAGTACAGCTCCATCCCCTGCCTGGGACCTCAATTTTGTATTGGAAAAACTAACTCTTCCCTCCTTTCGAGTCAGCTGCTACTGCAGACTTAAAATTTATCTCCTGGAAAACAGCTTTCCATTTAGCAGTCACTTCAGCTAGAAGGATTTCTGAATTACAGGCTCTTATGGCAGTAGAGCCTTTCATTATTTTTCATGCAGACAGGGTGTCTATCAGGACAAATCCATCCTTCATTCTTAGGGTGATATCCAGTGTGGCTCTAAATCAGACCATTTGCCAACTTTCTTTCCCAATCCACAGAACAAGGGGGAGCAGATTCTGCATTCATTGGATGTACACAGACAACTTAGATTTTACTTAAACAGGACAAAACCTCTAAGAAAATCTGAACAACTACTGGTGGCATTTGCTGCAGGGGCAGAGGGAAAGGCTATTTCAAAGCAGACTATTTCCAAATGGATAAGCCATTGTATTTGTTTCTGCTATATGCACCATGGTAAAACTATCCTCCAGGGGATCAGATCTCATTCCACCAGGGCTGCATATACATCTACAGCCTTTTTCAGAGGTGTTCCTCCCAGAGACATTCTAGAAGCTGCTACCTGGAGCTCAGTTCATACGTTCACCAAACATTACCATTTACCTTTCTTCTCTAAATCCAGAGCTGGCTTTGCCACTGCAGTCCTGCAGGGCCTTATAGCTGGTCCTAATGCTGTATAACTCCATCCTCCCACCCATAGCTTTGGGACTCTAACCAAATGTAATGACTGCAACAGTGAAACATGAAGAGCATAGTACAATTGTGTACACTTAACATAAATGTAGATGTTCGAGTGTATTCACTGTTGCAGTCCTGATTACCCTCCCTTCAACCCCCTGTTTTTCTCTTACTATACCTCCACTTTCCTTTACTATGCTTAAAAGCCTTTTTGGTGTATTTGCTTTTTGTTTGGAGGTAAATTTTTGTGTTTTAATTACTTAAATATTTGGCTCCCCATTTGGGGAGTACCTGATATCTGGGGCAAGAAAAACTGATGTAATGGCATCTGCTGCATGTTTTATACCCCTGACGACCTGACATCATGGAAGAATGGACACCAACCAACGCAGGACCCAAGACTTTGTTAATCTGGCCGACTGAGTGCAACCTGCCAGCAGATTACCCAAATGTAATGACTGCAACAGTGAATGCACTCGAACATCTACATTTATGGTAAGTGTACACAACTGTACTTTACCCTCCCTCCAGCCCCCTGACTTCTTTTGGCTATATCTTTTTTCTTTCCTTTTCAATGCTTAAAAGCTTTTTGGTGTATTTGCTTTTTTGCTGGAGGTATAAACCTTGTATATTTATAGATTTAATTGCTTGCATTAGGGGGGCATCTGACATCTGGGGCAAGAAAAACTGATGTAATGATGTCGGCTGCATGTTTTATACCCCTGATGACCTGACGTCACGGAAGAAGAGACAGCAACTGATGTAGGACCTAAGACTTTGTTAATCAGGCTGACAGAGGGCTACTGCAAGCAGATAACCCAAATGTGAGGGCTACTGCAAGCAGATAACCCAAATGTAATGACTGCAACAGTGAATACACTCAAACATCTACATTTATGGTAAGTGTACACAACTGTACTTTTTTCGAGTTTCAAACCTGAAGTCTTCTGAAGCTAAGTACCCCATTGGGGATCCTTTTTTCTTCCTCTAACCGATGTCAGAAAAAGTTAACAATTGTCTTGCCTGTGGAAAGCAAATACCTCACAGAGATTTTCATTCTTACTGCGTCACCTGTTTAGGCCCAGACCATGACGGTTTTGTGCCTTGTTTAATGCCCAAACCATTCATCGTTGGGCTATTTTTGTTGCTAAATTCTTTCATTTTCATTCTCCGTATTCCATAATGGCTTTGGTAAGCCATCCGACTACCAATCTTCCTAAAAAGCGCAAAGAGAAAGACAGAGACAGACCGCATAGGTCATAAACTGCGACAACGCTTCCGTTAAGCTAGTTACAAGTCTGCCGGTACTCAGTGAGGCACCTTTGCAGCCTCTGATGCCCGCTTCTACAGATTCACAGGCCTCTGCTGAGACCCATTCGGAGTCCGGTATGCCGTGAGATGCTTCTTCAACTATGGAACCTGCGGATGTCTCTACCTTGGATGGGTCCACAGCCTCTGTGCAGGTACCGGCTTCTGAGAGTGCATTCTGACCTACCAATATTTGCATTAAACCAGCAACTTCATTTATAGCTAAAACTACCACGTTTCTCAGGCCCAGAGTATGCACTACACCTAGAAATCTGATGAGCAAAGTGCATGCTCAAGCTCCCATGCCTCAAAACAAATGCTTAGAATGGCTGAAGACCTTATCATCCTAATTAGGGGAAGCCAGCCTTCCCCTGCTAAGAGACCAAGACTTGAGTTTCTTTCTGATTCTACAGACCATGAGTCCAAAGACTCAGACCCTTCTGATTGCTAGGATGTACCCTTATCTACCTTTGAGGATTCAGATGCAGAGGAATCCATTCCCTCTGACTCCCCTCCAGAGGATTTTTCTTTTGGTGAAACCTTGCATACTTTAAGAGAGCATTTCTGCTGGGAATGCAGGATTATCCTCAGTCCAAAAAGAGACTCAGAGAATTTTTAGAGTTGCCTCAGCACAGGCCCCTAGCTATACCCCCTTTCCTGGATGTGGTAGATGATGTCTTCATGGAATCCAGTCTTACTCCAGACACTTTATCAATGGCCCCTAGAAAACCTGACAGGTATTACAGAGTACCTGATTCTCACAAATTTCTCTTTAAGAATCCTACTGTTGATCCAGAGACAATTTCCCAGGGGCCTAAAGGTATTAAGGCTACTGCAGCCAAAAACCGTACTCATTCAGACAGGGATTCCAGAGCATAGACAGATGGGGTAAGAAGGTATATACCTCTGCAACTCTAGCCATCAGGGCATTGAATTGCCAGTTTCATATATTGAAGTACCAGCAACATATTATGGAACAAATTAAACAAAAAATGGTGTTAACTTCCAGATTGTGCAGAAAATAAAGATTTACATGAGTTAATGCTTTCTGCAAACCAAGTTAGTAAGCGTACTTTGCGGTGTGGCTTTGATGCCCTAGAAGCATCTTGCAGGGCTGCAGTCACTGGATCTGTACTGAGAAGGCATGCTTGGCTGAAGGAACAAACCTTGCCAGACCATGTCAAATCAATTAAATCAGGACCATTTGTTTGGCACCAAAGCAGAAGAGGTTCTTAAAAAGATGGAAGAAAAAGCTAAATCTATGTAAACTGTTAAAGAATTCTTACAAATGCAGCCACCTAGACTCAGTAGGCATTGGCCTACAAAAAACTGGTCCTTTCCAGGCCTTGTCAGTCCAAACCAGACCACCAAGACTACAGTCTCAGGGTATGCAGAGATCTAAACAATGGAGTGCTCCCACCTCAAAAACAGGGACTGGCAAGCCACCCCCTTATGGTAAAAGTTCACAATGACTTGTCAATTGTCCTTCCCAGCCCTGCTCATCTACTTGTACCCCTAGGAAAAAAAACTTGCCCTTCATGCCAAAAACTGAATGTCCATTACTCAGGACCGATGGGTTTTAAACGTTGTATCCCAGGGGTACAGATTCTACTTCCATCCCCTGCCAACCCCAAGTGGGTTTCCAGACCTTCCTCCAAACCAGTGGGCAGAGGCTCAAAAGCAAGTACATTCCCTGCTCAATATCAGGGCCATTCAACCTGTTCCAGCAGAACAAAGGGGACAGGGTTTCTACTCCAGACTGTTCCTGATGCCCAGAAAAGAGGGCTGTTGGTGCCCAATCCTGGATCTATCAATTCTCAACACCTTTCTGGTGGCCCCAAAATTCAAAATTCTAACCTTGCAACAGCTTTTCCCTATGCTAGCCAAGGATGCCTGGCTAGTCACCCCAGACTTAAAAGAAGCCTATCTGCACATACCCATAAGGGAGTCTTGCAGGAAATATCTCCACTTCAGGGCAGGCTCTATGCACTATCAGTTCTCTGCACGTCTCTTTGGCTTATCTACTGCAGCCCAGGGTATTCACAAAGTGCTTGGCTCCAGCTATTGCATACTGCAGGCAGAGAAATATCCACATTTTCCCATGCTTGGACAATTGCTTGATTCAGGCAGACAGTCAGGAATTACTACTTCAACACCTGGCATTTGTAAAAAGACTCCTATCTTCATTAGGGTACACCATCAATGAAAAGAAATCACAACTGGTGCCCAGTCAAAAAATTGTATTCCTGGGAGCAAGCTTGAATACAACTTCCCAGATGGCCTTTCTCACTCCAGAAAAACAGATCTATTTGAACAACTACTTCAAACACATGGCCACCAAAACCCAGCTATCTGCAGGGAAAATACTGCAAGCCCTAGGGTTCATGGCCTCATGCATTCTGCTAATTCCATATGCAAGATTGCATAAGAGGAAACTTCAGTGGTACTTAAGTCTTTGGTGCCAACATTCTCAGGATCTGGAAACTGTCATTCCTTGTCTAAGGGGAGAGTTCCTCTGGTGGGCAGAAGTTTGCAACCACAAGGGACTGCCTTTCAGTCAACCCTTCGCCATCCAAATCCTGACTACGGACACATCAGCCTATGCATGGGGGGCTCACATGGAAGGCAAATGCATTCAAGAAAAGTGGAGCCCAGGACAAATTCTCCTGCACATCAATCAAAAAGAGATGTTAACTGTACAGTATGCTCTGACAGCTTTCAAATACCGAATCCTTCCAGAACAGCTGCTGATAAAAACAGACAACACCACAGTTATGTGGTACATAAACAAGCAGGGGGAACCCATTCTTACCCACTCCGCAGGTTAGCCATGGCCCTGTGGAATACAGCTTTGAGCAACCAAGTGCACCTACAAGCTCAGTTCCTGCCAGGTAAACAGAATTCACTGGCAGATGATTTAAGCAGAAATCTCCTGGGCCCACACGAGTGGAAATTGGAGCCCAACGCCTTCAACCTTCTAATCCAGAGGTGGGGGAGACCAGAGGTGGACCTCTTTGCCTCCCCGAGAACCACCAGTTGAACAAATTCTGCACCAGGAACCCTTGCAACAGGGCCTGGAATGTGGATGCCTTATCCTTCAAATGGGAAAAACCTCTCAATTTATGCCTTTCCCCCTCTGCCCCTCCTCTCAAAGGTACTACTCAAGATCAGACAGGACAGCCCAAGGCCAGTTCTTATTGCCCACACCAGCACTGGTACCCACTCTTACACAGTCTGACAACAGTGCCACCCTGGCACCTGCATCAGACACCTTCCCTGCTGTCTCGGCAGGAGAGACAGATTTTGAATCCACAGCTGCAAACCCTAAACCTTGCAGCCTGGCTTTATCCCCTGAATACTCCACTAGCAACCCTGAGCAAGCAGGTGCTGGACGTCATTCTTGAAGCCAAAAGGCCTAGTACTAGAAAATCCTATGCTGAAAAGTTGAAAAGGTATTGCTGTTGGAGTCAGTCTCAAGGAAAGGAAACAACTGTGCCCTCCTTAACTCAAATCCTTGATTACCTAGCAGAGCTACTCCACAGTGGCCTGTCCTTCTCCTCCATTAAGGTTCATGCCTCTGCCATCTCAACTCATTATAATACTGAGCCACCTCTATTCTCTCACCCTCTCATCAAACAGTTTCTGAGAGGGGCTAACAACTTAAGGCCCCCTAGGAGACCACCCTTCCCTGCCTGGGACCTTAACTTTGTACTGGAAAAGCTCACATTCCCCCCTTTTGAACCTGCAGCTTCAGCAGAGTTAAAATTCCTTTCTTGGAAAACAGCCTTGCTTTTAGCCATAACCTCAGCTAGAAGAGTATCTGAGTTACAGGCACTAATGACTGTGGAATCCTTCATTATTTTCCATGCTGACATGGTTTCCCTCAGGACTAACTTGTCCTTTATGCCTAAGGTGGTCTCCAGTGTGGCTCTAAACCAAGCCATCCATTTGCCAACCTTCTTCCTGAATTCTCAAAGTAGAGGGGAAAGGATCCTGCACTCCTTGGATGTGCACAGACAGCTCAGGTTCTACCTTGACAGGACTAAACATTTCAGGAAATCTGACCAGCTGCTAGTCAGCTTTGCTACAGGGGCAGAGGGCAAGGCCATTTCAAAGCAAACCATTTCCAAAAGGATAGCACACTGCATCCATTTCTGCTACAAGCACCATTGAAAACCTACCCCACAGGGGATTAGAACACATTCCACTAGGGCTACTTCCACCTCTACAGCATTTCTCAGGGGAGTCCCTACCAGGGACATTCTGAAAGCTGCAACCTGGAGTTTAGAACACAGCTTCACCAAGCATTACCATTTACCTATTTTTTCTAAATCCAGAGCTTGATTTGCTACAGCAGTCTTACAGGGCCTGGTAGCCAGCCCTAACTCCTCTTGAATGCCTCCACCCTTCCTCAGCTTTGGCAATCAACCCAAGTGTGATGACTGCAACAGTGAAACACAAAGAACATAGTACAGTTGTGTACACTTACCATAAATGTAGATGTTCGAGTGTATTCACTGTTGCAGTCCTGGTTTCCCTCCCTCCAGCCCCCTGTTTTTCTCTATCCTTTCTACCTATCCTCTATATGGCCATTTTTTATGGCAGGGGTATTTACTTTTTACTGATGGTGTTCCACACCATATACTAGCTTCCTATTTGGGGGTTTCCTGACATCTGGGACAAGAAAAACTGATGTAATGGCATTGGCTGCCTGTTTTATACCCCTGATGACCTGACATCATGGAAGAAGTGACAGCATCCGACACAGAAATCCCAATACTCTGGTATTCGGGCCAACTGAGGGCTACATGCAGGCAGATAACCCAAGTGTGGGCTACCTGCAGGCAGATAACCCAAGTGTGATGACTGCAACAGTGAGTACACTCAGACATCTACATTTATGGTAAGTGTACACAGTCGTACTTTTTTCTGCAAGTTTAGATTTTTTCTAGTCAACATGACAGATGAAAGTAAAAGAATGACTGGTTTTAGACAGTGTTGTGATTGCCAAAGAAAAATGCCCAATTCTGATGGACATTCATCTTGTTTTTCCTGCTTGAGCCCATTTACAAGAGGATAGCACTGTTTGTCAAGCCTTTAGTCACCAGGCTCTCATAGAAAGGAAGAACAAACTTATTTTGAAAGGACTGATTAAGACATCTTTTGATGAGGTTTTGTCCAGTCAGCCTAGGACATCTAAATCTGATGTGTCTTCATCCTCTTTTTCCTCTTCCTCTAAAACTGAACATGGAACATCGTTTGGTTTTTGGTTTGTGTTTGGTTTTTGTCATGGAGAGTAGTGTTGGTGGACCAGACATTTTGGGGCTGTTGGAACGAATTAACCAACAATTGGCTGAGCACACAATACAAATACAGCAACTGGTTAACAAACAGCTAAACAATTCAAACATCGTGGCAGAGTCAGATTCTGGAGGTTCGTTACCTGGCCACAAGGTTTCCAGAGGAGTGGTGGCTGTAGTGCCATGTTCCAGTCCTCCTGAGGTGAATACCGATTTGGGGGCTTCTAGTGCAGCACAGAGAAACAAAAATGTGGCAAGTAATTCATTGAACTTAGATGCAATGCAGTGGAAGGTCAACAATTATAATTTTCAACATAATGTGATGACATCTAACCCAGGGGGGTTGTTAATAAGCCCTTAACTGAACGTTTGAGAAAAAGTTATTTTCCTTGAAGAAATTGCAGATTGAAAACAGTTATTTGCATAAAAATATTGAGTTGTGCTTAGTACCGCAGGGTTTACGGACTTGGAAATATCCAAATGGAATTGAAGGAAAAAATGAAATGTTGGAGGAAGCTCATAAATTGTATGATAAAACAGGTCTTGAACTCATGAACATTATTATTAAATACAATGACCAGGTGATTGCTGGTTTTATGACTGAATTAGAGACTGATAATGAAGCCATTACAGCTGACTTAAACTTTGAGCATTATTACACTAACTACACTAATTTGTTGGCGAGTCTAGATTCACATTGTGCGATTATACATGGGAGAAAAGTGCACAAAATAGCTTGTGACACCAATGAATATAAGAATAAAACAGTTTATCCACTTTCTGAAGGCAACACTTGGCGTCAAGATCACACAGCCAATCAGGCATCGAGTGGAGGAGTGGAAGTGGCTAGAACAACAGAAAGTACTAATATGAGAGTGGTTGGTGAGGAGTTCCCTTTAGAAGAAGGACCAAGGCATTCAGAGAGGCTAAAGGGTCATGTCCAGATGAATCAACAACAGGAAAGCGGCAAATTCAGCGACTACGTGCAGCAAGGAGCAAGACCAAAAGGGATGTTTTATCAGCAGCAACAACGCAATGTAGCTCTAACCGAGTGGAGAAGGTAATTTCGGAAAGCACACTTACTGTTGAAGATGAGACTCCCCTACATTACTATCAGAGTAAATTTGCTGGTAATCAGGTTTTGAATAACTTTGGACTGGTCAGCAATTTCACTTGTGGGGTGGATGTCAATAACTTTGAATCAGCAAACGCTAGCATAAATGGTATGGAAGTTAACGCTTGCAATCAGGCTAACACCACTGAGGCTAACTTGACTAACTTGTATTGAAAGGAGCGTGCTGCCACTAGCGTTGGGGATGAAACAATTAGCTTAGATATTGTTTCAACTAATTGGCTTCACAAATGTGAGTTTAAAGATGAACTTCATTTCTCTTTCAATGACATTTCTGTTTTGAACACGGGGACGTAAATTCAAAAGACATAAATTGTATTTTTATCAACAATGACATTTTGAACGATGTTGAAATTTTGAATGAACTAAATAGTGAATGCACAAGTGAACATATTAGGCACGTAGATGCTGAACTTTGCAATTGTGAGAATGTTGATTTATTTAGCCTTGGCCATGATGTTTTAGAACTAAATGTCACTATGGAAACTAACGTTACAGATGACATTGGGGATGCTGTTGGTACAAATAATTTGTCAATGTTTTTTTTCAGTTGACAATGATGTGAATGTTAATTCACCTGAAGTGGCAACACTGGGTGATAGTATGGGTTCTGTGGAGTTTATTACTGATTGTGGTTTGATTGAATTAAGTGCAGATATTAGTACTTATACGGTGCCTGAAAGTTTAGTGAATGACAACAATGAACATGTAACTTTTGGACAGATTCATGATGTTTTGATTGACAACAGTGATGGGGACATTAGTGTTAGTATTGAACAGTTGGTTTCCATCATTGACAATCAAGTAGGGATATGTAATGGCGAACATCTTAGTAACCCTCTGGTAGTATGTAATACACATGGTGATTACAAAGTATACAATTTTTCCAGTAGGATTATTAATACAAGACATGTGGAATTACTATCAAAGGGGTTTACCTTTGGGCCCCTAGTCAGGGGTAATTTATCTGACATTCTTATTGATCTGAAACTATTGACAAGGAAAATGAACCTAAAGTTGATGTTTCAAGACGAATTTCACGGACTGAGTGAAATTTTAAAAAACCTAGTAAGTTTATACCACCGTCAAACACTATAGTTGGTTTATTTGAAAAAATCTGTGAGTTGGAAATAAGAGACTACCTTAACAAAAGTAAGTCTTTGAATGGTTTTCATGCGTTTAATGACTGAATGGAGCTTGTTGGCTGATTTGGTTAGGGACAGGTCCATTAGATTCATGAAGCCCGATAAGGGCAGTGGCTTAGTGGTCATCGATAGAAATGATTACATTAATCACATGTTAATAATGTTAAGTGGGGAGACCTATGAGGAAAGCAGTTTAAACCAACTTAACATTGCAAACGCTAGGGTGGATATGTTAATTGAGGATTTACTGATGCAAGGACAAATTGCTGAATCAGAGTATTTTTTATGATTAATGAATTTCCTGTGGTGAGTGGCATCTTTGGGATTCCTAAGATACATAAGGGACTGGTTAATGTCAAGTTCAAGCCTATAGTTGATGGTAAATGTAGTAAAACTTGTTTCATTAGTAAATTTTTGGATTATAACTTGCAAAAAGGTATCAAGTTATTTGATTATATTACGAAAGACTCTTGGCAGTTTTTGGAGAACCTACGCACTGTGGAATTTAATGAAAATACCATTTTAGTCACTATTGACGTTGTGAATCTTTTTTCTGTAATACCCAATGACATAGGGTTGGAATGGTTGGAACAACAGCTTTTTAAGACTGGGTTGTACGATCAGGACTGTATAAATGTATTCATCACTTTGATGGAAATGGTGTTGTCCAATAATTATATTTTCTTTGAAGGTTATTACTTTAAGCAAATCACGGGTGTAGCTATGGGGGCAGCTTGTGCCCCCATCTATGCGAATTATGTTATGTCCTACTGGGAACAGGAATATGTTTTACACAGTGGCTTTAGATCTAAAATTAGACACTACACCCAATATTTAGATGATTTGTTTATAGTATGGGAAGGTAGTGAAGATGATTTGAATGCCTTCATGGACTAAATTAATAGTACGGTGCATTTTTTGAAGTTCACTCACTCTATAAGTAAACAGGAGATTTCTTATTTAGATGTAAAGTTAAAAATAGACCCTTTAAATTATTCTTTGTCCACTAACATCTATAGAAAAGCCACTTTCTCAAATTCTTACCTCTGTTATTCTAGTTGGCACCCTGACCACCAGAAAAGAGCAATTATTAAAGGTCAGATGGTCAGGGCTGCCAGGATGGTTAGTGATAACTTAGATTTTTTGAAGGAAGTGAAGTTTATAATGAGCATGTTCCTTAGGAGAGGATTTCCTGAAGGTATGTGTCTAGCTGTATTGGAGGAAGTTAAACGGAAGAGGGACGAAGGGGTGTATTGGCCATTAATTAGAGGTAGAACAAGTACAGAACTTACAAGAGTGGACCAGGACACAATTAATCAAATTGTTAATGTGGATAATGATGGCCATACTCTACCTGTGACCGATAACACCAGTAGTCATTTTTCCGAACAAAACCTTTATTTTATCACCACTTATTCTTATGATGCTCCCAATATTAGCGACATTATATACAACAACTGGAGGTTTCTCAGGTTAGATTGTTTGGTATGGGACAAGCTTGGTACTTATCCCAAATGTGTTTTTAGGAAGGCAAGGTCCTTGAAACAGCTATTAGCGAAGGGTGATAATGTTTCCATTGTGACTGGTAGGCCCGTCGGGAATTTTAAATGTGGGAGATGTAGTGTGTGTCATCACATCTTAGTAACAGGTTCCAATTTACAAGTGGTAGGTGTGCCTATTAGATTATATGGGCATTTTGACTGTCATACAAAAAATGTGGTGTACATGGCACAGTGTGTACAGTGTCCGGCGTTTTATGTCAGAAAAACTAGTAGAGCCTTTAAAGAGAGGATTAATGAGCAACTCTCAGATATAAGGTTAAGGAAAAGCACTAATGCCCTTTACAGGCACATTGAAACGCATGATGGACATCATTTCAAGTTTTGTATATTGCAAAATATAATTAAGGATGTACAGGGTAGGATTTTAGATTTGCATTTAGATATTAATGAAGTAAGGTGGCAACTTAGGTTGAATGCAACTGTCTTTCCTGGTATTAATGATCATATTAGTATGGCCCCAATTTTGAAACTGAAACACATTCTTGGGTGACTAGTTGATAATTTCACTTGTCATGTATAATTGTATTTTTTTAACATTACATATTACATGGTGTGATGCTAGGTGTTCATTTTCATTATAACATTTTGTTATTTGATTTTGTGACACCGTATTTATGAATTTTGTACTGTCACTAATGCAGTATGTTCACCATATTATAAGTGATTTGTTTGTGTGGGTGTGTGCTCAGGTTGCTTTAAGCATGGTGAAATGTTTTTTGCCTTTTAAGTTTTTAATTGACTAATTGATCAATGATGTCATCTTATCTTGTATGAATGCTGGTGGGTAATCACTTTTTAACATTTTGTTCTGAAGAAGTCTAAATAAAGACGAAACCTAGGTCAAATTCGTTTTTGTGGTGGTTTCAGTCCTCCAGTACCCATTGTCGGTTCCATTTTCTTTCATTTGGTTTTTGGTTTTTGTCAAGAAGAGGAGTCTCTCGGTGCTGGTGTCTCCTTCGGCTCCAGCACACAAGGCCAAATCTTCAGTTCCCAAACATTCTGCGGAACCAAAATTAAGTGCCAAAAAACCTATGGTACTGACTTCACCACTAACTACTGTGGTGACTTGTTCTGCACCACAGGTTTCAGTGCCAACCACCACGGCACTGACTGTACATGTGACTTCCTCACCATCAGTGCCAGTCCCTTCTACGGTGCTGTCAGTAACTTTGCAACCAGGATTTATTTCAGTTCCCAGGACTAAGTATTCCCCCTCAATAGATCCTTTTGTGGGATGCCTTCCAGTCCACTTTTTAGAGAGACCAGAATCCCGCTTAGCATTCTCTGTCCATTCCTCTAGGAGTCTGGCAAAAGTCAATGTTGTGAGGTTGATGGATCAGCTCCTTGTGGCTTGGGGTCTTACAGTCTCAGCCCAGGTTTCACTCCCTTCTCTAGATGGGACTTTCTCTTCAAGGACTCCACCAGACATCCCTCCTCTAATCTTCACTGAGGTGTTAGAGACCACAACTCTGATTTCCCCGGTTCTGGCTGTTCAGGTGCTGACAGCTTTTATGCCTTCAGTTCCAGTGTCTGCCCTGAGTTCTTTGGTTCCTTTAGAACTGATGGACTCACAGGGTTGTAGTTCTCCTGCCTCATTCATGGGCTGTTCCTTGACTTCGACCTCAATGGCAATATCCTCAGAGTGGGGTGGGACCATGGTTCCTAGGTTGTCCTTCCCAGTTCTGGGCTCCCATAATCTTTGGGGGGGAGCCTGCCTTCCAGGTCATGGAGAGAGCTTGGCCTCTTCAGGTTCTCAACTGGTTCCTTCCCAGTCTGAGCATTTTCCCAGGACTCCCTCTCATCCAGAGCTTCCTCTGACCTCCGCACTTGGACACTGAGCATCGAAGCTGCATGATACCCCTGCACAGGGCCTTACCTCTTCCGAGTCCTCCACAGATTTCTCACTGTTGAGATGCCATGGAAGAGGATGTGTAGGAGGAAACAGCTAGATTCCCCAGAGGAATCTGTCACAGAAGACACTAACTTTGATGGGGAGGGTTCCCCTGGTCACCTCCAGAAGACTTCTCCTTTGGAGATATTCTTAATGTTAAAGCAGAGGGGTGGCCGGAAGCCCAAAGACCCTTCCTCAAAGGACTCTCTGTACCTGCAAGCTTTCGGTGCTCTCCCATCTACCTCATGGGTGACCCCATCTGCTGATAATCTCATTAAGCTGATTGCACAGCAGGCATGGAAGGCCCTTGAGTTTGTAGACCCAATCCCCAGGAGACCATAGAAAATTATTTCAGCACCAGAGGGACCATCAGTATTGGGCCAGGGGTTTAGTAGTAGATTCCATGGTGGTTGCGGCAGCCAGAAAGCAGGAACTTGCTGAAGAGAGTTCCACCATTCAACCCCTACCCAAGGGTCCAAGTTGATGGACAGGTTTGGGAAATGGGTGTATGCTTCTTCGACCTTTGCCTTATGGTCATTGAACATCATGCCACACTTCATCAGACTCCAGAGGGATCTAATCAAAGAGCTGTCAGATACTCTTGCAGGAGCTGTGTCTGAGAAAGTACAGGATAAAGTAGCCTCCCAGCTTGCCATCCTGGAATCTATTTCTAACTCATCCATGAGGCTCATTGTGCATACAGCCAAAGGGACAACAGGGCAGCGGGTTCCAGCATAGCCATAAGGAGGCATTCCTGGATGTGTTTATGTAATTTGCAGAGCCATTCAAGTCTTCATTTGTCAGTGCATTTGACAGAGCATCCCTTTTTGGGCCCAAAGTCAAAGATACCTTGGCCAGGTGTGAAAAGGACAGAAAGACTCTGTCTACAGTGGGAGTATGTTTATCTGATCCCAACACTCTTACTTCAGGAACCAGAGGAGCAGAAAAATGTGGTTCAAGAAAACCCAAGGACCTTTCCAGGACATGTGGCAGTGGCTCCTCTCTGGGCAGAGGGGGGAGCTCCAATGAAAGACGCTGACCTTGGAGAAGAAATGGATCACAAAATCAGGATTCCAGAGATTCCTTCTCAGGGAAACTTTACCAGTGCTCCTGTGGGGAGGCCCAATTGCTTACCTCTGGAAGCAGTCAGGGGGAAGACTATCCTTGCACTCACAAGCCTGGTGACATATAACCACAGATGCTTGGGTGCTAAGGGTCATTGCTAGAGGATACTCCATTCCCTTCATTCTCACTCTAAGAACAGAAAAAGAATCCCCGATGTTCCATCCAGAAGGATCAGGCAGCTCTGGAAATTCAAAGGCTGCTAGAAGAGAGTCATCCAAGAAGTCCCACCAGGCCAGATAGGAACTGGATTCTACTCAAGGTACTTTTTGGTGCCTTCAGGGGACTGGAGATCAATTTTGGATCTCAGCCTTTTGAACAAGTTTGTTCAGCAAGTAAAATTCTAGATGGTCATGGTTCAGTCTGTTCTCCCCTTCTTAGGGAAGAATGATTGGATGTGCTCTAGAGACCTCTGGGATGTGTATTACCACATAAAAATGAACAAGTGTTCCAGAAGGTCCCTCCACTTCCATTTAGGAGCCAGTCACTAGCAGTTCAGAGCTTTGCCCTTCAGTCTCACCACACCCCCTCAGGAGTGTTCATCAAGTGTATGGCAGCAGTAGCAGCTCACTTGAGACTGCACGGATTCTGAGTATTTCCATATTTAGATGACTGACTCGTCACCGCTCCCAACAGTTATCTACTAGAACAGACAATAGATTTTATTATACATACTTGTGCTAGTCAAGGTGTCATGGTGAATCATACAAAATCCCAGTCTGACTCAATTAGAGTTTATAAGAGTCTGCCTAAATACAACCCCTTGCATAGCTTCTCTTCCTCTTCACAAATTGCAGGAGATAAGGTCCCAGGTGGAAGTTATTCTCTCCAGTGACAATGTACCTACTGTATTAGTTCTACAAGCTCTAGGATCCATGGCAGTGGCCATCACCCTGGTTCCTCTAGCAAGATTTCCCATGAGAATTCTGCAGTGGCTTCTGGCCTCCCAATGGTCCATCCTCACATCTCATCCGAATCACCAACTGCTGCAAGAAGGACTTGTTCTGGTGGATGAAATCCGAGGAAATTCTCTTAGGCCGACCCTTTATTTCACCCCACCCTAAGACCATAGTGACCATGGATGCCTCCTGGGTGGGGTGGCATTATCTGAGCAGAACACTCCAAGGCACTTGGTCCCTGATGGAGGCCAATCTGCATATCAGTGTTCTGGAACTTAGGGCTGTGTTCTTAGCATTGCAAGCCTTCCACACTGCCCTCCCTCTAGGAGCGATTGTGATTCAGTCAGACAATATGTCAGTAGTCTGGTATTTCAACAAACCGGGTGGAACCAAGTCTTACCCCCTGTGTTGAGAAGCTCTAAGAGTATGGCAATGGACAATCTCTTCCACCCGCTTTCTGATAGCAACACACATCCCAGGGAGATTGAACAAGATAGTGGGCAAGCTGAGCAGATGCATCCCCCTGCCTCATGAGTGGTCTGTCAATCACAGAGTGATGACGGAGATTTTCTGTCACTTTGGTCAGCCTTGCTATGACCTATTTGCATCACCCTGAACAACAAGTGCAGCAGCTACTTTGCCCTAATTCCTCTTCAGGGGGGAGTCCCTGAGAGACACGCTTCTTCACAATTGGCCCTTGGGACTGCTCTATGCCTTTCCCCCATTCCACTAATACCTCACTTCTTGAAGAAAGCCATCAGGTTGAAGAGCAGGGTATTTCTCATTGCTCCACTTTGGCCTTGACGAGTTTGGTCCACCTTTCTTTGACCTCACCTAATTCACCATCCTTGGACTCCGGACCCATATTCAGACCTCCTGTCCCATCCGCAGGGATGAGTTCACCCCAGTCTGAAAAAAACCTCAAGCTTACAGCTTGGTTCCTACAATTCCACTGATCACCAGGCAAAATAATCTATCCTCTCCAGGGCGAAAAATTTTGTTGGCTTCCCATAAGCCTTCCACTAGGAAGTTCTACCACAGTAAGTGGAAAAGATTTTCTATTTGGGCACATGATATTGATCCCTTTTCACCACCAGTTGAAAAGGTTTTAGAATTCTTAGCTATGCTTTTCGAGCAGGGAGCTGCTGCTTCTACAATCAAAGTTCAACTAGCTGCTATTTCCAACTTCCATGATGGCTTTGAAGAGCATTTGTTAATCTCACATAGGTTGTGTAAAGTTTTTATCAAAGGAACCTTGAGGATAAAACCACCTTATAGGAACCCTCTCATTCCCTGGGATCTTAATATGGTTCTCCAGTCCTTGGTCTATTCACCTTTTTGCTGGTGGCTACTTGTGGCTTGAAGTTCCTTTCATGGAAAACCATTTTATTGGTAGCCGTTAACGTCTGCCAAAAGAATTTCAGAGATTCATGCGTTATCTTCAAAACCACCATATTTGATTTTTTTTATAAGGACAGGGTGTCACGAAGAACCAACCCATCCTTTTTTCCAAAAGTACTATCAGAAACTAATATTAATCAATCTATTGATTTACCAGTCTTCCCTAATTTTCCTAACAAGGGATATTGTTTACACTTACTAGATGTTCACAGACAACTGCGTTTTTATCTCAGCAGAACTAAGGAATTTAGGAAGTTGGACCAGTTATTTGTCTTCTTCTCAGGTCCAGCCATGGGTAAACCAGTTTCAAAGGTCACTTTATGTAAGTGGTTAAGGGAATGTATAAGTTTCATCTACAATAAGAAAAACCTCCAATTACTATCCCCAGTGAGAGTGCATTCTACAAGGGCATTAGACACAGCTGCTGTTTTACACTCAAAGGCTTCCATAGATGAAATATGTGCAGCAGCAACATGGGGTACTCCACATACCTTGATCACTCATTACAGATTGCATCTGTTCTCCAGGGGAAGTGTCTCTTTTGGCTTTATGGTGCTCAGAAATATCCTTCCATAAGGCCTTCCACTGTACAAGGTAGCTGGGGACTCTGTCCCATATGTCAAGGATAAATGAAGATTGACATCAGATAAAGAAGTTATGTACTTACCTTAATGTTCCATCTCTGTTGTCAGTTTTCATTTATCCTTGACACCCCACCCTCCTTCCCCCTCCTTCAGACACCTAGGAGGAACAGACCCTCATCCTGGTTATCTGTTATTTCATGTATGACCTTGGACATAGCCTATTCAATTGTTATAGGACCACTTTTCCGGTCTTCCTTTATAGCTGCAAACTTGATCTGAGGTAATGAAGAGAGGGGTATTCTGGGTAGGGATTTAGTTTGAAAGTTTTTGGTTCTCGTGAGCTGTTATAATGGCCAAGCCAGTTCTGAGAGTCTGAACAGAGTATCATACGTCAAGGATAAATGATTGACAACACAGATGGAATGTTATGGTAAGTACATAACTTCTTTTATTCCTTTATCCAAAAGAGTTGTATCAAAGTTTAAGCCAAACTATCCATCCTCCTTGTTTTCTTACCTGAACTTAAAATGAGTGAAAAAGGATACTTTATTCCTTGGTTGTCCATATACAGTTTCTGTACTATCTTGACAGAACAAAATCTTTCAGATCTGCTGATCAGTTATTCATGTCTTGTGAAGGTAAGAAGAAGGAACAACCTGTGTCAAAACAGACCAAATGGTCATATCAGGATATGACCATTTGTTATTCACACCACAACAAAACTGTTGCAGGAAGGGTCAAGGCTCAATCTACCAGGGTCTTTAATTCATCTATGACTTTTATGAAATGATTAGATTCTATAAGAGCATTTTAGTCTTCAGTGTATATTTAACTAATAACTACAAGCTTGTTTCCTTTTCTAGATCTATGTCAGGCTTTGCCATGACCATTCTCCATGAGCTGCTTGACCTTTCCCCTTCCAATTCCCAAATATACCAAGCTAAAATAATCTAGCCATATAGCTAAGGCCACTGTAGCAGTGATCATTATGATGAATATAGTACAATTATGTAAGCAAACTTACATAATAGATGTTCAAATGATTTGAATGATCAAGTGTATGTGTGTTATGTATATATGTGTAAATTGTATTTGTCTTTTTAATTGTAGCTATGTCTTCTCAGGGCTCGGCCTCCATTTCTCAGTTGGCATGAAAGCTGTGAAGGGCTAGATGTCAAACCTGCTCTTGTCTCCCCTGAAAAGCCTAGCCTAGTGGGAATAACCCACTCAAAAAAGGAAATGGATAAAAAAGACACAGCATGATAGATTCATATCTCAGTGTATCCCTCAGCTCTGGAACCAACTTCCATTACTTGTCAAGCAGAGTAGCATCCTTGCCACCTTGAAGGTAGACCTAGATTATTTGATGAACAGCCTTATATTCTCCCCAGTTTATCTTGTCTTGCCCTCCTTAAGTCTAGGGGGATCTTTTGAATAGGCATTTTGGCTAGGCTTTTAATTGTCTGCTGATTTTGTAATGCTTGCCTATAAACCTGCAGCATAAGTGTCCCTGAATGTTCATCTTCAGATCACTGTCGCAGTAGCATAAGCTATGTGGGATGTATCCTGTGAAGGATTGTATGCCCAGCTTGTTTTCAAAGCTTTAGGGTGACTTCCACATGCTCATATATCTGAGGAGGCATGATATTGTTTTGGTATAAAAGTAAACATATGGCCACCAAAAATCAGAGCTTTCTTGCCATTGTAGCCATCAATAGGATTTGTTCATAGGATTATAGGAAGTTGCTAGGCTATTAGTCCTGAGGCCCTTATAAGCCAATCCAAGAGTTTAGCCCATGTTTAGACAAGTCAGCACCCTATGTCCCTGTCCAACAGGGACATGGCTGGAATCCCCGGGATGTAGTTTCTGTTTCCCATCCAGTTATCCAGGTTGCGCTTAAAAAGGGGTAATGAGGTACTCTGCTTGATGTGGATAGGGAGTCTATTCCACAGATGGGGGAGTCTCTGGGACACATCTGTCCCTCCAACAAGTCCTGTTGATGTCATAGACCAGGTTGAGACCATGCATGCGGGCTACTCGAGTGGCGCTTGACTTGCGGATATGCAGGAGTCCCATCAAGGTGGGGGTGTGAGATAGCCTTGTATGCTACAGGACACTTCTGAGGAATCTGTATGAAACTGAGTAGAGGGATAGTGTTTTTAGCCTGTCTGTGTATGGTAGATATTTGAGGCACTGGATTCTCCTGGTGAGGAAGCTCTGTGGTCTCTCCAGCTGCTGCATGTCTTTTGTGAGATGTATGCCGAATGGGGCCTTGTGCTCAATAATGGGTCTTATAAGGGAAGAATACAGGGATGTTATGATCTCCTTGTCCCTGGATGAAATATCCTTACTTCTGAGGTGGGCCATGTAGAAAACTTTCCATACATCAGAAGCAGCATGGTGGTCAAAAGTCAGGTTGCTATCAACCTAGGGTGCCCAAATCCTTCATGACTGATTGCGTGCTTAGAATGTTATTAACGTGATAATTTGTGGGGATGTCACTCTTCCAAAAGGGGATGATGATGCAGTCTGAAGTTGTTAATCTTCTTCATATTCATCACTGATTGATTCGGTTCTGAGACCTCAGAACCGAGTCGGCCTTATACCAAGCTTACATGCACCACAAACTCTCAAGCTAAGCTGCTACCTACAATGCCCTTTACTCAGTTACCATTTGCCGCACAGCCATATAGCAGCGTTTCACTGAGCTCTCCAGCTAAGTGATTTTTCTTATACATTTACAAGTTTTTGTAAAAGTTTTTGCCTGCTTATAGTTTGTTCTTTGATATCTCTGTCGTTTCAGCTCTACCCACAGGTATCTCTTTCTTACCATTGTTGGTATTTTCTAACTTTCTACCCTTGTGGTGTCTTGTTACCATTGTTGGTATCTCCTCTCTTTCTCTGCTTCTTCATTTCCTCCACTTTCCTCACTCTTTCCTTTTTGTGTGAGAGTGTATTCTGTTATGTCTGAAAAGAAGAGAACTACTGGGTTTAAACACTGCTCTTAGTGGAACACTGCCAAATAGTGACCCCCATGATGAGTGTGTGTACTGTTTGGGGGTTCCACATTTGTCGGTGAAACCCCCATGTGATATTTGTGCTAGCTTCAGTCAGCGGACACTGAATGACTGATTTTGAAGGGCCTACTTGCTTTGCCTTTTTCGGAGGCTATTTCTGCGATGGACAAGAAACATCCTTGCTCAGATCCCTCTTCACCGGCTGGTGACAGAGGTAAAAGCCATAAACACAAGGCCCAAAAGTCCTCCTCAGAGCACCGATGTTCTTCGTGTTTCACTGTTGCAGTCATTACATTTGGGTAATCTGCTTTCAGGTAGCCTTCAGTTGGCCTGATTAACAAAGTCTTGGGTCCTGCGTCAGTTGCTGTCCCTTCTTCCATGATGTCAGGTCATCAGGGGTATAAAACATGCAACCAACGTCATTACATCAGTCTTTCTTGCCATGCAGTGCCCGAAGCAGAAGTAGTTCACAAGTGCTGATCGGCAGACTCCTGAAATTTTCATTTTCGAGTTTCAGAACCGAAATCTTCAACTTAAAGCTAAGTACCCTGTTGGGGAAACTTTTTCTTGCTCCTTACCGATGTCAATAAAAGTTAATAATTGCATTACTTGTGGAAAGCAAATACTCCATAAAGATTTTCATTCGTACAGTGTTCCTTGCCTAGGCCCTGACCACGACGTACTTTGCTGTCAGTTTTGTGCTTTATTTAATCAGCGCACTATCTATCGTCGGTATATTTTTGCCTCTAAATTTTTCAGTTCTAGGTTTTATTATCCTGAAATGTCATTGGTTAGCCAACCGACTACCGGAATTCTGAAAAAACGCAAAGATAAAGATAGAGACAGGCCGCCGAGGTCCAAAACTGCCGACGACGCTTCTCCTAAGCCAGTCGCCAGTTCACCGGTACTCAGTGAGGTGCTTTCGCAGCCCCTGATACTCACTACTTCTGATTTGCAGGCCTCTACTGAGACCCATTCAGAGTCCGGTATGCCGTGAGATATTTCAACTATGGAACCTGCGGATGTCTCTACCTTGGATGGGTCTGGAGCAGCTGTGCAGGCACTGACTACTGAGGGTGTATTCAGACCTACGGACTTGCATATTAAATCAACGCCTCCTTCATTACTAAGGCCTAAATCTCGATCCATGTTTAAAAAAAACGAGGCCCAGGCCACATGCTCATGCCCCTATGCTTAAAAAACAAATTATAAAAATGGCTGAAGATGGCTGAAGATCTAATAATTCTAATCAGGGGTAGTCAACCCCCCCCTCTCTGAGGCCTAGGGATGAGCTTGATTATGAATCTTCTGATCTGGATTCTGTCTCTTCTGACTCTTCTGTCTCTTCTGACTCTTCTGATGACCTGGATTTGTCCTTACCTACTTATGAGGATTTGGATGCAGAGGACTCTATACCCTCTGCTTCCCCTCCTGAGGATTTTTCTTTTGGGGAAACCTTACATACTTTAAGGGAGCATTTTCACTGAGAAAGCCAGGAATTCTCTGATTCAGAAAAGAGGCTTAGGTATTTCCTTCTTCTTCCTCAGCATAGGCCTTTGGCTATTCCTCCTGTACTAGACATTGTTGATTGTTTTCTTGGCGTCCAGTCTGGCCCCTGATTCCCTGCTGCCTGCTCCTAGTAAACCTGACAGATATTACAGGGTTCCTGAGTCCCACAAGTTCCTTTTCAAAAACCCTATTGCAGATCCAAAGACTATTTCTCAGGGGCCCAAGGGCATTAAGGCTTCTACTGCCAAAAATCCTACCCCTTCTGATAGAGACTCTAGGGCGCTGGATAGATGGGGTAAAAAGGTTTATACTTCAGCAACCTTGGCAATCAGAGCTTTAAACTGCCAATTTCATATGTTAAAATATCAGCAACATGTCATTGGACTGTTTAAACAGAAAATGATGTTGATTCCTGACTGTGTGGAAAATAAAGATTTACAGGACTTGATGCATTCTGCTGAACAAGTTGGAAAACATACTTTGCAATGTCGTTTTGATTCTTTAGAGGCCTCTTGCAGGGCTGCTGTTACTGGGTCTGTGCTTAGAAGGCATGCTTGGCTTAAGGAGCAATCTTTGCCTGACCATGTTAAAGCTAAATTGTTGGATGCTCCTTTAAATCAGGACCGCCTGTTTGGCAACAAGGCTGAAGAGGTTATTAAAAAGATGGAAGATAAAGCTAAATCTATGCAAACTGTTAAAGATTTTTTACAAGTGCAACCTCCTAGATTTAGTAGGCACTGACCTACTAAGAACTGGTCCTTTCCAGCTCCTTCCAGGTCTTCTCTAGCCAAACCCAGACACAGCAAAAACCCCAGGTTTCAGTCCCATGGGACTCTCAGAACTAAGTACTGGAGGCCTCCGCTTCCAAATCTGGGAATAACAAGACACCCCCCCTATGGTAAACAGTCTCAATGACTTCCTTTTAAAATTTCCAAGCACTTATCTTCTGACCGCCACTTTGGGGGGAAAGATTGCTCTTCATGCAAAGAACTGGGAACTCATAACCCAGGACAAATGGGTTTTAAATATAGTGTCCCAGGGATACAGATTTAATTTCCACACTTTGCCAACACCAAGTGGGTGGCTGAACCTGCCCCCAAATCAGTGGGCAGAGGCTCAAAAACAAGTACTTTCCCTCTTAAGCATGGGGGCTATTCAACTGGTAGCAGAAGCAGAAAAGGGACAAGGTTTCTACTCCAGACTTTTCCTGGTGCCTAGAAAATAGAAATCATGGCGTCCAATCCTGGACCTGTTTACTCTAAACACCTTTCTGGAGATTCCAAAATTCAAGATGCTGACTCTTCACCAATTACTGCCTATGCTAGGCAAAGTCGCCTGGTCGGCAACACTAGATTTAAAAGAAGCATACCTCCATATCCCAATTAGGTAATCTTGCAGAAGATACCTACGCTTCAAAGCAGGCTACACGCGTTATCAGTTCGCTGCACTGCCCTTTGGCTTGTCTACTGCACTCAGGGTATTCACAAAGTGCCTGGCTCCAGTTATTGCATTTTGCAGGCAAAGAAGTATTCAAATATATCCATACCTGGACGATTGTCTAGTTCAGGCAGAAAGCCAGGACATACTTTTAAATCATCTGGCGTTTGTAAAAAAAAAAAAAAAAAAGGTTCTAACTTGTCTGGGGTACACCATAAATGAAAAGAAATCACAACTGGTACCCTGTCAACAAATTACATTCCTGGGAGCAAGTTTGAATACAACTTTCCAGATGGCTTACCACACGCCAGAAAAGCAAATTCATTTGATAACCTACTTCAAACAAGTGGCCACAAAAACCTTGCTATCTGCAAGACAAATACTGCAAGCCTTGGGGTTCATGGCCTCCTGCATTCCTCTAATTCCATATGCAAGACTGCATATGAGGAAACTACAGTGGTATCTAAAAAGCCTATGGAATCAACATTCTCAAAGCCTTGAAGCAATGATTCCTATCATACCTTGCCTACACCTAGAGTTCCTCTGGTGGGCAGAAGCCTTCCACCAAAACAAGGGACTACCATTCACACTACCCCCTGCCACCCAAACCCTAACAACAGATGTATCAGACTATGCATGGGGGGCTCACCTGGCAGGGAAGTGCATTCAGGGCAAATGGAACCCAAGTCAAATGCACCTACATATCAATCAAAAAGAAATTTTAGCTGTACAGAGGGCTCTGACAGCCTTCAAGGATTACATTCTTCCAGGAAAACTAATGATAAAGACGGACAACACCACAGTTATGTGGTACATAAACAAGCAGGAGGGGTACACATTCCTACCCCCTCTGCAGACTAGTCATGGCATTGCGGAACACAGCCTTGAGCTACCAAGTGCACCTACAAGCTCAATTCCTGCCAAGTAAATTAAATGCACTGGCAGATGGACTAAGCAGAAACCTCATGGACCCACAGAGTGGAAACTGGAACCAAGGATTTTCAACATGTCGACAAGCGAATGGGGAAGCCCAGACATAGACCTATTTGCCTCTCCCCAGAACTACCAGTTGAACAAGTTTTGCACAAGGACTCCCCACAAACAAGCCTGGAAAGTGGATGCTCTGTCCTTCAGCTGGAAAAACCTATCAGTCTACACCTTTCCCCCCGCTGCCTCTGCTCTTCAAAGTCCTACTAAAAGTCAAACAGGACAAACCAAGGATGATTTTGATTGCTCCAGACTGGCTGCGCCAACACTGGTACCCCCTCCTGGGCAATGTGTCACAGTTATCTCCATGGCACCTGCCTCAGACACCTTCCCTGCTGTCTCAGCAGGAGAAACAGATTATGCATTCTCAACTTTCAACATTGAACCTTGCAGCCTGGCTAATTACTTAAACTCACCCTTATCATTCCTCAGCAAACCTGTGATGGATGTTATCTTAGAGGCAAGGAGGCCTAGTACTAGAAAATCTTATGCTGAAAAATGGAAACAATTCTGTGCCTGGAACCAATCTCAAGGGATGAGCACAGCAGCACCCAATTTACCTCTAAGATTTTGCAATGCTTAACTGAGATGCTTCACAAGAGCCTGTCTTTTTCCTCTTTTAAAATCCATGCCTCAGCCATTTCAGCTCATTATAACACAGAACCTCCCCTCTTCTCTCATCCTCTGCTCAAGCAGTACCTCAGAGGGGCCAAAAATTTGAGACCACCCAGGAGAGCCCCAACCCCTGTCTGGGACCTTAACTTTGTATTGGAAAAACTCACTCTTCCTCCTTTCGAGCCAGCTGCTACTGCAAACTTAAAATGTCTTTCTTGGAAAACAGCTTTCATTTTAGCAATCACTTCAGCTAGAAGGATATCTGAATTACAGGCTTTTATGGCAGTGGAGTCTTTCATCATCTATCATGCGGACAGGGTGTCACTCGGGACCAGTCCATCCTTCATGCCCAAGGTGGTATCCAGTGTGGCTCTTACTCAGTCCATTCATTTGCCAACCTTCTTTCCCAATCCACAGAACAAAGAGGAACGGATTCTGCATTCCTTGGATGTGCACAGACAACTTAGATTCTACTTGGACAGGACTAAACCTCAAAGAAAATCTGAACAACTGCTGGTAGCTTTTGCTGCAGGGGCAGAGGGGAAGGCTATTTCAAAACAAAACATTTCTAAATGGATAAGCCATTGCATTAATTTCTGCTATAAGCACCATGGAAAATCTATCCCCCAGGGGATCAGATCTTGCTCAGCCAGGGCTGCATCTACTTCTGCAGCCTTTTTCAGAGGTGTTCCTACTAGGGACATCCTAGAAGCTGTACCTGGAGTTCTGTACATACTTTCACCAAGTATTATTATTTGCCAGTTTTCTCTTAATCCAGAGCTGACTTTGCCGCTGCTGTCTTGCAGGGACTTATAGCTGGCCCTAATGCTATATAAACTCCTCCTCCCAACCATAGCTTTGGGAATCTACCCAAATGTAATGACTGCAACAGTGAAACACGAAGAACATAGTATAGTTGTGTACACTTACCATAAATGTAGATTTTTGAGTGTATTCACTGTTGCAGTCCTGGTTATCCTCCCTGCAGCCCCTTAACTTCTTCTGGCTATACCTCTACTTTCCTTTACTATACTTAAAAGCCTTTTTGGTGTATTTACTTTTTGTTGGAGTTATACCTTTGTGTTTTTATGTTTATTTGTTTCCCATTAGGGGGGCACCTGACATCTGGGACAAGAAAAATTGATGTAATGGTGTCTGCTGCATGTTTTATACCCCTGATGACTTGACATCATGGAAGAAGGGACAGCAACTGATGCAGGACCCAAGACTTTGTTAATCAGGCCGACTGAGGGCAACCTGCAAGCAGATTACCCAAATGTAATGACTGCAACAGTGAATACACTTGAACAGCTACATTTATGGTAAGTGTACACAACTGTACATGTTATGTAGTCCAATCTTGTCTACATTCTTACCCGTGGGTTTGGAGCCGAACCTCGGCTCTGACTCGGCCATACTCTAGCTTGAAGTCTTTCAATTGGCTGGGCTAAGAGGTATCCCATACTGTACTGCTCCCTTTCCCCAGATCTCGTTTGCTGATCGCAAAGCTCAGACATGGTCTCGCTCTTGGCTGTGGCTACGTATTACTTTTGTGTCTTAATTGACTAATTTTTTGCTCCAAAGGCTATTTTCATAGCTGTATCTGTGTGTGTGTGTTGTGGTTGTTAAGCAGTTTTTGCGCTCCTTTTGTTTCTTTATCTACTTTACTGGTATCTTGTCAGCTATCTCCCTATGGGCTAGGCCCGTTTCAGTTAGAGGACCTAGTCCTCCCTTGGTTGTCTGTTTCCTTCTGTGTTGTCTTGTGCTTAGGTACCTATCCGCTCTGGGCTAGGACCGTTTAAGTTAGAGGACCTAGTCCTTCTTAGTGTTGTTTGTCCTTCAGGACCATTTGAATTAGAGGTCCTGGTGTGTTGTCTGTAGTTTTAGTTATTGTTACCGTGCTTTTTGCTGGTTAGTCTGTGGTGTCGTATTTAGTATCCTCCCTACTATGTCTAAAGATGCTAAAGAACATAAGCCTTCGGGCATCAAGAAGTGTAGTAAATGTGGGTACAAGATATCTATTACCGATGGGCATTTGGTATGTGTTTATTGTTTGGGGGCTATACACCTTCAGGAATCTTGTGCTTTTTGTCATGCGTTCAGCCCTCATGTTCTTCAACAACGGAAGAAGAAGCTGATACTGAAGGGTCTACTGAAAGCCTCCTTTGTGGAAGATTTAGAGAGGTCTTCTAGTGCTAAGTCCTCTCCCGCCAAAACATCTAAAGCAAAGAAATGTTCTCTGGCTCTGTCTGTACTATTGGAACCTCCGGAGAGAGTTACCAAATCTACTGTGGCATCCTCGGCTCCACTGTCTTCGGTGCCGAAGGAAGTTTCTGAAGCTACAGGTCCTACATTGGCTCCCAGTTTTTCGGAGCCGGTGACGGAGATGCTAACTCAGAGCCAGTCTCCAGTTTTTAGACTGGTCTCTCCTCCTCACAGGTCTCCTCCTGATAGTAGGTCTAGATCTCCCACCTTGTCCTCTAGCTCCTCCAGGACACACTCTGATGTAGCTGTGAATAGAGTGGTGCAGAGACTGCTCCACTCACCGGTGCTGGCTAAATCGCTTTCGGCTCCAGCCCAGTCTGCTCCGCATAGATCCTCCGAGCAAATCCCAGCCTTCAGAGCCAGAGCTGTCAGCGCCATATGATGTTTCTAGGTCAGCTCTGATGGCCCATTCCGGCTTGTTGGCTCCGATCTCAGCTCTGACCCCGTTGGCTCCATCCACGGGGTCCAGGACTCATAGTTCCTCGATCAGACCTGAAGGGGAGGCCTCGGGACTCTCTTCGGCTCCCAGCCTCCCACTCGGTGCTTCAGCTCGAGTGAGCCAGACTCTTGCTTTGGCTTTGGACCTTGTCCCCTCTGCTTTGAGAGATTCCACGATTAGTCGATCTTCGGAGCCAGGGGGACCAGCTTTTGAGGTCATGCGGAGCATGCTGGCCAGATCCTCAGCTGCATCATACAGTTCTGACACTCTTCCCCCTCCAGCCCTGGTAACGGTCTCTGATCGCCCTCTATCTTTGGACAGCAGAGACCCAAGGCCTCAGGAGACACCCATGAGTGGTCCCCCATTTTGTGAGGGCTCACCAACGTTTGTGCCTTAGGAGCCCCCCAGAAAAAGAACGTGCAACAGGAAGCACTTAGACTCCCAGGAAGAGTCTCTCATGTCAGACACTGACCTCAAGGAATCAGAGGGGTCCCCCAAGTCATCCTCAGGGGATATCTCCTTTTCTGATATCCTAGAGATCTTGAAACAGAGAGGCAACTTGCCCTCAAAACCCCACTCTGAAGAGGAGTCAGTGTTCCTGAAGGCCTTTGGGGCTCAGCCTTCTGCCTCCTGGGTCTCTCCACCCTTCGACAAACTCCTGGATCTGGTTTGTCATAGGGTGTGGGAAACCCCTGACACTGTCGAACCAGTCCCCGGGAGATGCAACAAATTTCTGTCCGCCCCTGCTGACAAAGACTTACTTAGGAAAGGTGTCCCAGTAGATGCCATGGTGGTGGCAGCTGCCACCAAGAAAGAACTGGCTGAGACTTCATCTACTGTCCATCCCCCTAACAAGGAGTCTAGGACCATGGGACCAGTATGGGAAGTGTATGTTTTCTTCAGCGGCCTTTACTCTGAGGTAGCTGAATTACTTATCACATATTACAAGGCTCCAAAGAGATCTTCTGAAAGAGCTTGGAGATACTCCGAAAGGTAACATATCTGACGCAGTGGCTCAGAAGGTCAATGTTCAGATGTCTACCTTAAATTCTATAGCTAACTCCTCCATGAGGCTGATCTCCTACACAGCCGAAGGAGCGAGTAGGGCAGCGAGTTCTGGAGTCTCTTTCAGGAGACACTCCTGGATGCGCCTTTGTAATTTTGCAGAGGTTTTTATGTATACATTCACCAACGCCCCTTTTGATGGTTCCTCCTTGTTTGGAACCAAGGTGAAAGACACTCTCACTAGGTGCGAGCAAGAGGGTAAAACTCTGTCTGCCGTGGGAGTCTGTTTTTCCATGCCTTCTAGACCTTATCCCCAGAACCAGAAGGGTAGGAAAATGTGGTTCAAGAAATCGCAGAGATTTTTCCTTGACGCACAAAGTGAATCCCCCTCCAGGGGCAGGGGAGGGGGTGGCAACTCAGCTAGACATCACCCTAGAGGCAGAGGAGGCCCGCATAACCAGGAAGACTGCGATTCCTTTTGTGGTCCTTTCTACCAGTGCTCCTGATGGGAGGCCCGGCTGCACTTCTCTGGAGCCAGTTGGGGGTCGCATCTCACTATACCCAGAAGCCTGGCAGCACATCACAAAGGACCAGTGAGTATTAAAAATTATTTCCATTCTCCCCCCCCCCCCCACTGATCAAAAGAATCCCATATGTTCCACCCAATCAAAGGGATTCTGCAGCTTCAGAAATTCAAAAGCTGCTAGAAAAAGGAGTCATCCAGCATGTCCCCTCAGACCAGCTCGGATTAGGGACTTACTCCAGATTCTTTTTGGTGCCGAAAAGAACAGGGGACCTGAGACCCATCTTGGATCTCAGCCGCTTAAACCTCCACCTGAAGAAGTCCAAATTCCGAATGGTCACATTGCAATCTATTCTCCCATTGTTGGGAAAAGAAGTGTGGATGTGCTCCATCGACCTCAAGGATGCTTACTACCATATAAAAATGGACAGGACATCCAGAAGTCACCTACGCTTCCGGCTGGGAGACAGTCATTTTCAATTTTGAGCCCTGCCCTTTGGTCTCACCACAGCCCCCAGGGTGTTCACCAAGTGTATGGCAGTAGTGACAGCTCACTTGAGACATCAGGGATTCTAAGTGTTTCCATACCTGGATGACTGGCTCCTCTCTGCCACCACCAGGCATCTACTACTACAGACCAGAGACACCACGATCAATCTGTGTCAACAATTGAGTGTCACTCTAAACTGGGAAAAGTCTGCCTTGTTGCCCTCACAGCATGTCACCTTTATAGGCGCTGAGTTAGACACTGTGCAGATGAGAGTGTTTTTACCTTAAGAAAGGATTCAAGGTTTGCAACAACAGGTAAACGCGTTACTCCCTTTAAAGAAAGTGAAGGCAAAAACAGTTCTGAAATTATTAGGGACGATGGCCTCAACAATTATGCTGGTTCCTCTTGCGAGGCTACACATGAGGCTCCTTCAGTGGATGCTCTTCGCCCAGTGGTCTCTACAAAATATGCTGCTTTCTCATCTCATAATTATCACAGACAGGTGCAAGCAGGATCTACGCTGGTGGCTTCACACCAGCAACCTCAATGCGGAGAAACCCTTCGTTCCATCCCCTCCTGTTGCCACAGTGACCAAAGATGCCTCCCAGATGGGGTGGGGGGGCATTATCTGGAAGGACAGTCCAAGGCATGTGACAAGAACACGAGATACATCTGCATATCAATGTCTTGGAGATGAGAGCAGTGCTACTAGCGTTGCAAGCAATTCAGAGCTTTCTTCCTCTCAGGACTATTGCGATCCACTCAGACAATATGTCAGTGGTACGGTATCTGAACAAACAAGGCAAAACCAGATCTTATCCCCTTTGCAGAGAGGCCATGTGAGTGTGGCAGTGGGCAGTGTCTTCCCAACGCTTTCCTGTAGCAATGCACATTCCAGGGAAGTCCAATGTGATCTTCGACAGGTTGAGCAGAGCTAGTCTTATGCCTCATAAGTGGTCCCTGAACAGTCAAGTTGCGGAGCAGATTTTCCACATATGGGGTCAGCCTTGCTGTGACCTATTTGTCAGTCCCCTCATTACCAAGTGCAGCAGCTACTTCACCCTTATTCCCCCTCAGAGGGAGTCACCCAGGGATGCTCTGGTCCATGATTGGCCCCCCAGTCTACTGTATGCCTTCCCTCCTGTTCCTCTGCTGACAAAGGTTATTCAGAAAGTGCAATCCTTGGGAAGCAAAATGATTCTGATTGCTTCACACTGGCCTCGTCAAATTTGGTTCCCCTTTCTCCATCCCTGGCTTATGGACGCACCCTGGATTCTGGACCCACAACCAGACCTCCTGACTCGTATGTCAGGGTAGTTCCATCCCTCTCTTCAAACCCTCCGGTTGACAGCTTGGCTACTCCACTTCCATCACTGATCAGGTTTCATTTTTCTCCGGAAGTGGTCCATATTCTATCTTCTTCCCATAAGTCTTTGACCAGGAAGATTTATTCCAGTAAATGGAAAAGATTCTCCATATGGGCTCATGAAAGGCAAATTGATCCTTACACAGCCCCGATCTCTTCAGTTCTGGAATTTCCATGCTTTTCAATCAAGGTTCAGCAGCTGCTACCATAAAGGTCCAGTTGGCAGCTATTTCCACTTTTCATGTTGCCAATGAACCCAATTTAATGGCACATAGACTTTGTAAGGCATTTTTGAAGGGCACTGTGCTGCTTCGCTCTCCAGTCTTTGAACCGGTTATGCCTTGGGATCTAAATTTTGTGCTACAATGCCTCACCACTTCCCCCTTTGAGCCTGCAGTTATTTGTGACATGAAATATTTGACTTGGAAAACTATCTTCTTGGTAGCCATCACTTCACCCAGACATGTCTCAGAGCTCCAAGCCTTGTCAATAAGACCGCCTTACTTGATTTTTCACAGGGACAGGGTTTCCCACAGACCAAACCCTTCCTTTATGCCAAAAGTGGCTTTGGTTAGTAATCTCAACCAATCCATTGAACTTCCCGTATTTTTTCCAGAGTTCTCTAATAGGGCAGAGTTCAAATTTCACCAGTTGGATGTTCACAGGCAGTTGCGCTTTTATTTAGAACGAAGGATCTTAGAAAATCAGACCAGCTGTTTGTCTCATTTTCAGAAAACAAAAGTGGGTCTCCTGTTTCCAAAGTAACTTTGTCTAGATGGATCTCTGGTTGTATTTCCTACATTTATGCCTCAGGTGGTAAGGATTTACCATTTAGAGTGAAGGCTCATTCTACCCAATCTTTGTCTACCTCTACAGCATTTCAAGCCAGGATGTCTATGGATGATATTTGTGCCGCAGCTACATGGGCATCTCCTCACACCTTTATTACTCATTACAAATTGGATTTGGTATCCAGAGGCAGATCTTCCTTTGGTTCCACAGAGGAGTATTTTCCACTGAGCCTCCCAGGGTTCAGGTGCTGGGGATGCTGTCCCATGGGTAAAAATGTAGGCGATATTGGACTACATAACATCAAGAAGTTATGTACTCACCATAACGTTCGATGTATGTAGTCCATCTCGCCTCACATTCTTACTAACCCCCCCCTCCATCCCCCATCCTGGAGGACCTAAAGGTTAGTTCTGGTTTCAGTACTCCTTTCATTATTGGAATGTTTTTTCCTTCTTTGTGTCATGTGGATGAAGGGGAGTGATTGTGTGATTGAGCTTGCAGCAAACAAGATCTGGGGAAAGAGAGCAGTGCAGTATGGGATACCTCTTAGCCCAGCCAATTGAAAGACTTCGAGCTAGAGTATGGCCGAGTTGGAGCCGAAGTTCGGCTCTGAACCCACGGGTAAGAATGTGAGATGAGATGGACTACATACATTGAACGTTATAGTGAGTACATAACTTCTTGTTTCTGCCTCCTCAGTTCCGACTACTACATTGGTTCTGAGCTCGGCTCCAGCGAAGCTTACCGAGGTCACCTCATTGACTACCCTGGCACCAACAACTACTGCACCATCTACTGCCTTAGTTCTGATCAGCTTGTCTGTTTCTGTCAAAGCACCGTCATCACCCATTTCCACCCCAATACCGGTTCCAACAACTTACGCCGAACCATTTTTGTTCTCCCCCCTCGTTGTGACCTCAGCTCCAAGCCCGTTCTTGGCTCCAAGCATACCGTTGTTGCTGGTTTCTAAATTGGAATCATTGGTGCCATTCTGTGATACACCATGGACCCGATACTCGTCAACTGTGGACCCGTTTGCCGGACAAGCCTGCAGCCCCTTTTTGGACCAGCCTGATTTCCCCTTCAGGGGCATCAGTGAGATCCACCAGGAGCCTTTCAGAATTGGATGTGGTGCAACTTTTTGACCAGCTGCTGACAGCCAGGGGAATTTCAAATCCGCCTAGTCCCTATCCCACTCCAGGCTTTGGGTCTATTACTCCAGCAACCCCTACTTACTCTCCTCCCTTGGATCCCTCGGTTCCAAGGCTCATTTATCCAATTTTTTCTAGAGGACTCCCTTCCTCAGCAGTGACAAGGACACTGTCTGAGGCCCCTTTGGGTGTCAGTTCCATCAGAACCCACTCTTCCTCAATCTCATGCTTGGGGTGTGGAACTTCTGGTTCCCATCTCGGTTCCGACTTTGGATCTGAGGGTGACTACCGCTCCGAGTCTGCGTGAGGCTCCATCCCCGGGGATGGACTATCTGGAGTGGGGTGTGACCCCGGTTCTGATTTTGTCTTCTTGGGTTCCAGGTTCCCATTCCTCTTGGTGATGGAGAGGGTGCTTGCTTCTAGCAATCCTTCACTGTTGGTTATTCCCCCAGTTCCTACTGAGCCGCAGCTGTCAAAGGCCACCCCCAAGACTCCGAAAGCACAAGGCCCAGGAAACCCTTACCCAGAGGGTATTTCCCTTTCTGAGTCTCCTTCAGATGCTCCCACCGAAGAACCTCCTTTGAAATGGGTGTGTAAGAGGAAACACATGAACTCCCCAGAGGAGTCCCTCATGGAAGATATGGACTATGATGATGGGGAAGGGTCCCCACGATCACCCCCTGACTATGTCTCCTTCAGAGACATCATGGAAATCTTGAAACAGAGGGGTGACTGGAAGCCCTCCAACCCTTCCTCAGAGGAATCCGTATTCCTGCAGGCCTTTCTCTCTTGGGCCTCTACTTCTTGGGTGATTCCCCCCTGCTGATGAGTTGGTTAAACTCATCGTGCAATGGGCATGGAAGAACCCTGATTTCATTGAGGCCATCCCCAGGAGATCAGACAAGGTACTCTCCCCTCCACAGAGGATCAACCCCATTGGTCTATAGGTTTGCCAGTGGATGCTGTGGTGGTGGTGGTGGCGGTGGCGGTGGCAGCCACGAAAAAGGACCTTGCAGAAGAGAGTCCTGCTGTTCACCCACCCAACAGAGAGTCCTGGGCAGTGGACAGGTTAGGGAAATAAGTTTTTGCATCAGTGACCTTTGCAGTTAGGTCTCTGAACTTTTTGGCACATTTTACGAGGCTCCAGAGAGATTTTATCTCCGAACTCTCTGGAACCCTCGCGGGCCAAGTATCGGATGGAGCACAAGATAAAGTTGCTTCCCAACTTGCCACCCTAGAATCAGTATCCAGTTCATCCATGAGGTTGCTGTCACACGCAACCGAAGGAGCAGCTAGAGCTGCGAGTGTAGGCGTAGTCATGAGACGCCACACCTGGATGCACATTTGTGACCTCGCAGACTCCAAGTCTTCCTTTCTAAATGCCCCTATCGAGCCATCAGCTCTGTTTGGTGCTAAGATCGAGGATACATTAGCCAGGTGCGAGCAGGACAGGAAGACCTTGTCTGCCATTGGCCTACGCTTTTTCAATCCTCAGTGTTCCCTCTCCAGGAATCAGAGGAGCGGGAAGATGTGGCACAAGAAATCTCAAGGTCCTTTCTGAGATGCACGTGGTGAGGACTCCTCCAGAGGCAGAGGAGGTTCCAATAGTGGAAGACATCCCTTTCGGGGCAGAGGGGGTCCCCGGAACCAGGGCTACAGAGATTCCTTCTTGGGTAGACTGTATCAGTGCTCCTGAGGCGCTGCCCAATTGCTTTCCTCTGGAAAGCAGTCGGGGCACATTTTTCTCTGCACCAAGCTGCCTGGCTCTCCATTACAAATGATCAGTGGGTGCAGAGAATTATTACCAGAGGCTACCATATTCCCCTAATAGCTTATCTAAGTCCTCCGAAATCCCTTCCCGATGTTCCACCCAGTCAAAGGGAGGAGGCAGCTTCTGAAATACAAAAGCTATGTCAGAAACGAGCCATCCAACAGGTCCCCCAGATCATTGTGGATCAGGGTTCGACTCAAGATTCTTTTTGGTGCCAAAGAAAACGGGACTGGAGGCCCATTCTGGATCTCCGCCAACTAAACAAATCAGTAGTTCAGACCAAATTCCACATGGTCACGATTCAAACCATCATCCCCTTTCTGCAGGAGGGTGTGTGGATGTACTCATTAGATCTCCGGGATGCATTTTACCATATCAAGATGGGCAAGTGCTCCAGGAGCCTCCTCCGCTTCCGGTTGGGAGCCAATCACTACCAATTCAGAGCCTTGCCTTTCGGTCTCTCGACGGCCCCCAGAGTATTCACGAAATGCCTTGCAGTGGTAACAGCTTATCTGAGATTTCAGGGATTCCAGGTGTTTCCGTACCTAGACGATTGGCTCCTCTCCACCCCCACCAAGCATCTTCTGGTCAGGTACCTCTGCTACACCCTGGTTCTAGTGGAGTCACTAGGCATCACCATACATTGGGAGAAATTTAACCCTCACAACAACTGGAATTCATAGGGGCAATATTCAACACCCAGTCAAGCCTGATCTCACTTCCTCTCCACAGGCTTCAGAGACTAAAGGCACAAGTTCAAGTGATACTCTGTTGAAGAAAGGTGTCTGCAAGGGAAGCTCTCCAAGCTTTGGGATCCGTGGCTGCAGCCATCCCTATTGTTCCCTTAGCCAGACTACACATGAGATTACTACAATGGCTCCTTCAGGCCCAGTGGTTACCCAATCTTCACCCCCTGAGCTCACAGATTCTCATCACCAACACTTGCAAACTAGATCTCAGGTGGTGGATGAGTATGAACAAAAATCTTTGGTGTCGTCCCTTCCAGTCTCCCTAGCCCAGCGCCATGGTGACCACAGATGCTTCCCTGATGGGGTGGGGGACCACTTTCAGTGAAAGTCAGTCCAAGGCACGTGGTCCGATGTAGAGGTCAACTTAGATATCAATATCCTGGACTTAAAAGCTGTGCTATTGACATTGCAAGCTTTTCATCCACTCCTTCCATCCAGAACGATTGCTGTCACGAGTGGTCTCTCAACCCAAGTGTGGTGGTGGAAATTTCCAGCCATTGGGGCCAGCCATGCTGCAACCTTTTTGCCTCCCCCTCAAACCCAAAATGCAACAGCTCCTTTGCCCTCTTTCCCCCTCTCAGGGAGTCAATGAGAGATGCTTTGATCCACGATTGGCCCATGGGTCTCCTTTATGCTTATCCTCTGATTATTCCCCTTATTCTAAGGAAAGCTATTTGGTTGAGAAGCAAAGTGATCCGCATTGCCCCATTCTGGTCTCGTCAAGTGTGGTTTCCCTTCCTTCGATCTCATCTGTTACAACCTCCTTGGATCCTAGACACTCATCAGGACCTCTTATCTCACCCACAAGAGGTGATTCCCCTGAATTTGTCCACTCTCAAGCTGACAGCTTGGTTTCTCCACTTCCGTTAGTTGCCAGACAAGAAACCCTCTCTTCACCCGTATGTGATATTATCTTGGCCTCTCATAAACCATCCACCAGGAAACTGTACAGGGACAAATGGAAAAGATTCTCTATTTGGTCACGTAATCAGAAGCTAGACCTGTTCTCAGTCCCCGTAGCCACTATTCTTCATTATCTGGCTGGACTGTACGACAATGGGGCCTCAGCTTCCACCATTCAAGTCCATCTAGCAGCTGTTTCCAACTTCCATAATGGGTCAGATGGCATGCCACTTATTTCCTCTTGCCTTTGCAAGACCTTCCTCAAGGGTATTTTCCACAGCAGGCCTCCCATCAGACAGTCGGAGGAGGCATAGAATCTGTCCTGGTTTCTGCCCCCTTTTGAGCTGGCTGTGACATGTGATCTAAAATTCCTGTCATGGAAATCCTTATTTCTGGTGGCTATGACTTCACCCAGAAGAATTTCTGAATTACAAGCATTATGTATCAAGAGCCCTTGTCTGATCTTTCATAAGGGCAGAGTATCACTTCGTACTAACCCATCCTTTCTCCCCAAAGTGGTTTCTGATTTTTTTCAATTAACCAGTCCATTGAGCTCCCTGTGTTCTTCCCAAATTACTCAAACAAGGGAGAATACTGCCTACATTTCTTGGATGTTCATAGACAATTATGTTTCTATCTGGACAGAACTAAATCCTTTCGCAAGTTGGACCAGCTTTTAATCTCCTTTGCGGGTCCTAGAATGGGAGGCGCAGCATTAAAAGTTACTTTGTCTAAATGGCTCAGGATTGCATTGCCTTCACATATTCACTTGTGGAGGGATCTAAGCCTGGCCAAATCAAAGCTCACTCAACTAGGGCTATTGCGGCATCTGTTGCCTTCCACTCTAGGGCCTCCATGGATGACATTTGTGCAGCTGCCATTTGGGCTAAGCCTCACACTTTTATCAAACATTACAAATTGGATCTGATCTCCAGGGGAAGAGCGGCCTTTGGTTCAATGGTTCTCAGGAATGTTCTTCCATAAGGGACACCTAGGTTCTCCAAGTAGCTGTGGACTCGGTCCCATCAGTGATGAATAGGAAGAAGATTAACAACTTCAGATAAAGAAGTTATGTCTTACCATAACGTTCCATCTGAGTTGTTGATGATCTTGATGTCATCACACCCTCCCACCTAAGGTTCCTGGTGGATCTTCTGGGTCTTCGTGGTGTATTAGGGTTTCTGCGCAGAGATGGCCTTTGACTTATTTCTTCTTCTATATGTTGCATGCAAACTCGATCTGAGGTAACTGAGTAAAGGGCATTGTGGGTAGCAGCTTAGCTCGAGAGTTTTTGGTGCACGCAAGCTTGGTATAAGGCTGACTCAGTTCTGAGGGCTCGGAACCGAACCCATCAGTGATGACTGGAAGAAGATCAACAACTCTGATGGAACGTTATGGTAAAACATAACTTCTTTTTTTTTTGGTATTCAGCTTGAGACCATGGATGTTCTTCGTGTTTCACTGTTGCAGTCATCACATTTGGGTTATCCCTGCCAGGGTAGCCCTCGGCCTGCCTGAATACTAGAGACTTAGTATTTCTGAATTGGTTGTTGTCACTTGAGGATTGATGTCAAGTCTTCAGTAGTATATAGTAAGGCAGCCGACGCCATTACATCAGTCTTTCTTGCTGTGGAGCCCGAAGCAAAAGCAGTTTGCACGAGTGCTGGTCGGCCGCTACCTGAGGTTTCCTCTACCGAATTGAAGTTGAACCCTTCTAAAACTAAGTACCCCGTTGGTGATCCTTTTTTCTTGCAGTAATCGATGTCAGAAAAAGTTAATAACTGTCTCTCCTGTGGAAAGCAAAATACCACACCAAGACTTCCACTCTTGCTGCATCACTTGTTTGGCCCAGACCACGACGTCCCCCATTGTCACTTCTGTGCTTTGTTCAATGCCAGAACTATCTGTCGTCGGGCCCTTATTGTAGCCAGATACTTTCGCTTACAGTCCTCAAATTCCGATATGGCTTTGGTAAGCCATCTGACAGCAGATGATCTGAAAAAACGTAAAGATAAAGACAGAAACAGACCACACGGGTCCAAAACTACTGACGATGCTTCTGTTAAGCTAGTCGTCAGTCCTCTGGTACTTAGTCAGGTGCTTTCACAACCTCTGCTGCCTGCTTCAGTTGATTCGCAGGCCACTACCGAGACTCTTTCAGAGTCCGGTATGCCGCAAAACTCTTCTTTGACTAAGGATTCTGCAGTTGTCTCTACCTTGGATGGATCCAGAGCCGCTGAGCAGGCCCCAGCTTCCGAGGAACTTCTTCGCACTTACCGAATCTCGACACAAGCCAACGTCTTCTTTCACAACTACCATTCTTTCAAAAATGGCCGAGTTTCTTTGGCCCAGGGTTCGTACCACACCCAAAAAACTGACTGCTACTTTGCCTCAGTCTCAAATTATTAAAATGGTGGAAGACCTTATCATGCTGATCAGGGGAAGCAAAGCTACCCCCCTCCAAAAGGAAAAGAGATCTATCCCCTGTAGTGTTATCTGAACAAGAGTCAGATGAATCTGATGCATCTGACTATGAAGACATGCAACCCCTCTCCACTTATGAAGATTCTGATGCAGAGGACTCCATTTCTTCAGCCTTTCCCCCAGAGGATTTTTCCTTTGGGGAAACCCTGCATAGTTTAAAGGATCATTTCCAATGGGAGAGTCAGGACTACTCTCAGTCTAAAAAGAGACTCAGGGAATTCCTAGATCTTCCCCAACACAGGCCCTTGGTCATCCCCCATTCCTGGATGTTGAAGAGGATGTTTTCCATGAATCCATCTTGACTCTTGATGCCCTACCTCCTGCTCTCAGAAAACCAGACAGGTACTATAGAGTCCCTGACTCACACAAATACATTTTTAAAAATCCTATAGCTGACCCTAAGGTCATGTCTCAAGGGCCAAAAGGGATCAAAGCAACCTCTGCTAAGAATCCCACCCCCTCAGACAGGGATTGCCGAGCATTGGACAGATGGGGTAAAAAGTATACACCTCAGCTCCTCTTGCTATCAGGGCACTAAATTGTCAGTTCCATATGCTGAAATTTCAGCAGCATACCTTGGATCTCCTTAAACAAAAAATGTCTTCCTTTCCTGCTTGGGCAGAATCTAAAGATTTACAAGATTTAATGCATTCTGTAAGTCAAGTAAAGTACAGTTTTGTACCTACCATAAATGTAGATGTTCGAGTGTTCAACCTGCTGCAATCATCACACTTGGGTTATCCTGCCATCAGGCGGTCCCGCAGTCGGCCTGAATTCCAAAGTCTTGGTCCGGCATTGGTTGCCGTCACTTCTTCCCTGACGTCATTGCGCCAGGGGTATATAAGAGGCATCCAACGCCATTTTCTTCAGTTTTTCTTGCCCCAGATGTCAGGTGCCCCCAATAGGTAGGCAAAATATATATATATATATATATATATATATATATATATATATATATATATATATAGTTAGATAAAAATAAAACAATACCTTTAGGCACAAGCAAATACACCACAGAGGTTGTATAGGATAGAGTGGTATAGATAAGTTCAGCTAGTTCAGAGGGGATGGAGGGAGGGTAACCTGGACTACAGCAGGGTGAACACTTGAACATCTACATTTATGGTAGGTACAAAACTGTACTATGTTCATCGTGTTACCCTGCTGCAGTCATCACACTTGGGTTGAATCCCAAAGCTAAGGATGGGAGGTGGAGTTAAACAGAGTTAGAAGAAGCTAGTAGGCCCTGCAAAACTGCAGTGGCCAAACCAGCTCTAGTCCTAGAATATAGAGGTAAGTGACCATGTTTGGTGAAGGTGTGCACTGAACTCCAAGTTGCAGCTTCCAGAATATCCTTGGTTGGCACTCCCCTGAGAAAGGCTGCTGATGTAGCTGTAGCCCTGGTGGAGTGGGACCTAATGTTAGCAGGTACCGGTTTCCCATGATGCATGTAGCAGAAACGTATGCAATGCCCTATCCATTTAGAAATGGTCTGTTTTGAGATGGCTTTTCCTTGTGATCCTGTAGTATATGCTACAAAGAGCTGGTCAGATTTTCTGAAAGCCTTAGTTTTATCCAAGTAGTAACATAATTGCCTGTGAATGTCCAAAGAGTGCAGGAGTCTTTCTCCTTTGTTCTGGGGATTTGGGAAAAAGGTGGGCAAATGAATGGTTTGGTTTAGGGCCACACTGGATACCACCTTTGGCATAAAGGAACGGTTAGTTCATAGAGAGACTCTGTCTTGATGAAAAATGAGGAAAGGCTCCAGTGCCATTAGTGTCTGTAGCTATGAGACTCTTCTAGCTGAGGTTATTGCTAGTAGCAGGGCAGTTTTCCATGAAAGAAATTTTAAATCAGCTGAAAAAGCTGGTTCAGTCTTGGCCTTTAGCCTGGTTCCAGGTGCAAAATCTTTTCCATTTGTCAGAATAGGTTTTCCTGGTGCTGGGTCTCCTGGCCTCCAGAATGACATCCATAACTGCTTTGGATAGAGGTGTTGGCTGGTTGTTTATGTAATTTGCCATGCAGCCAGGTTTAAAGTCTTGAGCTGGCTGTGTAGAATCTGATTGTCTCGCTGGGTGAGCAGGTGAGGAATTTGTGGTAAAATCCATGGTGGGCCATGGGCCATGTTCCTTAGAATTGGATACCAATGCTGGCGTGGCAAGTCTGGTGCAATGAGTATCATTTGTGGTCTCTCTAATCTGACTTTCAGCAGTACCTTTGCTGGAAGAGGCAGTGGAGGAAAGGCATACACTGTTAATGTTTTCCAACTGAATGAGAGGGCGTCCACTTTCCAAGCTTGTGGATGGAATGTCCTTGTGCAAAATCTTTGAAGTTGGTAGTTTTGGGAGCTTGCAAACAGATGTATGTCTGGGCGTCCCCATTTTTGAGCTATCATTGCAAATACTTGTGGATCTAGTTTCCACTCGTGTGGATCCATGATGTTTCTGTTTAGGTCGTCTGCAATGTGTTTTTCTTTCCTGTCAGGAATTGTGCTTGTAACTGAACCTGGTAAGACAGTGCAGTGTTCCACAAGGTCATTGCTTGCCTGTATAGAGGGTAGGAATGTGTGCCCCCTTGCTTGTTTATGTACCACATTACTGTGGTATTGTCCGTCTTTATTGTTAGTTGTCCTGGGTGTAAGAGGTCTTTGAAAGCTGTTAGGGCATTCTGTACTGCTAGCATTTCTTTTTGAATGATATGCAGATGCCTCTGATCTGTAGTCCATTTGCCCTGAATGCACTGTCCTGCCATGTGTGCTGCCCAGGCATAGTCCGATGCATCTGTTGTCATAGTTTGCCTGACTGTGGGTAAGGAGAAAGGCTGACCCTTGTTGAGGTGACATGCCTGTGCCCACCATAGAAACTCCTGTTGAAGACAGGGAATGAGTGGTATCATTGTTTCCAAGCTGTGGCTGTGCTGAGTCCATACGCTTTTCAGGTACCATTGTAATATCCTCATTGCAGTTTTGCAAATGGTATTAGTAGTATGCAAGATGCCATGAATCCCAAGGCCTGCAGAATTTTTCTTGCAGGGAATTGGGTCTTTGTTGCCATTATTTTGAAATATTGAGTCAGCTGTTGTTGCTTGTCTGGCATGAGATAAGCCATCTGGGCCGTTGTTTTCAAGCTGGCACCCATGAATATTATGTTTTGTGAGGGCACTAGTTTTGATTTCTTTTCATTTACTGTGTACCCTAGGCAACTTAGAAGGTGTTTGACAAATGCCAGATGCTTTAATAGAATGTCCTTGCTTTCTGCTTGAATATGGCAGTCGCCCAGGTATGGGTATATTTGAATTCCTCTTTGTCTGCAGAATGCAATTACTGGTGCTAGGCATTTTGTGAAGACCCTGGGCGCAGTAGATAAGCCAAAGGGCAGTGCAGAGAATTGATAATGCGTTGAACCTGCAATGAAGTGGAGGTATCTTCTGCAATTTTGTCTGATAGGGACATGCAGGTATGCCTCCTTGAGTTCCAACGTTACCAGCCAAGCATTCTTGCCCAGCATGGGAAGAAGCTGCTGTAGTGTTAGCATCCTGAATTTTGGTACTTGCAGATAGGTGTTCAGAATTGAAAGATCTAGAATAGGTCTCCAGAATTGAAAGATCCAGAATAGGTCTCCATGCTTTGTCCTTTCTTTGGACTAGAAAGAGTCTTGAGTAAAATCCTTGTCCTTGCTTCTGTGTAGGTACCTGTTGAATGGCTCTCATGTCCATGAGAGCTGTAATATGTTTTTGTGCCTCTGCCCATTGATTTGGTGGCAGGTTTGGCATTCCTTTTTTCCTTGGTAAGGTATGAAAGGGGAATCTGTATCCTTGAGAGACAATGTTTAGGACCCATTTGTCTTTTGTGATGATGTGCCAGTTGTCTGCAAAAAATGATAATTTTTCTCCCAATTGAGCTGCCAGGAGAGATTTGCTTGGTAGTTTGAGGATTGAGTCATTGCGTTTGTCTTCTGCTAGCTTGGGGGCCTGTCTTCTTCTCCTTTCTGGGTAACAGTACCCCATTGGCAAGGTTTGTAAGGGCCTTGTGACTGACCTCTGCCCCTTGGGCATCTGTATTTGCCTCTCTGTGATCTGTCAGAAGGTGGAAAGGACCAGTTTTGTGTTGGCCAATTTCTGCTAAAACTAGGGGGTTGTACCTGCAAAAAATCCTTGACCATCTGCATAGACTTTGCCTTATCCTCCATTTTCTTTAAAACCTCTTCTGCTTTGACACCAAATAATACATCCTGTTGTAAAGGTGCATCCAATAATTTTGCTTTAACATGATCAGGAAGGGTTTGTTCTTTTAACCAAGCTTGTCTACGTATGACAGAGCCAGTAACAGCTGCTCTACAGCAAGCTTCCAATGAATCAAATCCACATTGTAAATTATGTTTGCCCACCTGTTCAGCTGCATGCAACAGATCCTGCATTTCCTTGAATTCAGACTGTTCAGTATGTGTGTTCATTTTTTGTTTTAATTGAGACATTAGGAATTGCTGATATTTCAGCATGTGAAACTGACAATTGAATGCTCTCATAGCCAGAGTAGCTGAGGTGTATATTTTAACCAAGAAAAATGGAAACTAGTGCCCAAAATGACCAAACTCAGTAGAAAGCACTATGAGGAAATAAAGCTGCAGTTGATAGTTCGTTGATTTAATGTTGCAACAACTGGTACATTAACGCTTGAAACACTCCACAGTACGTTTTCGTTTACGCTTCACTTCATCAGACAACATAAAGCCCTCAAGCTCATGCCCTTATATATGTTGTCTGATGAAGTGAAGCGTAAACGAAAACATATTGTAGAGTGTTTCAAGCGTTACTGTACCAGTTGTTGCAACATTAAATCAACGAACTATCAACTGCAGCTTTATTTCCTCATAGTGCTTTCTACTGAGTGAGGTGTATATTTTCTTTCTCCATCTATCTAGGGCTCTGGAATCCCTTTCAGAGGGCACAGGATTTTTAGCCAGAGAAGCTTTAGCTCCCTTAGGACCCTGGGAAATTGTTTCTGGTAAGCCACAGGGCTTTTATAAAGGGATTTGTGTGTGTCAGGTACTCTGTAGTATCTGTCTGGTTTGGCTGGAGCAGGAGGTAGAGAGTCTGGATTTAGACTAGACTCCAAGTAAACATCATCCACAATATCTAAAACTGGAGGGATAGCAAGAGGTCTGTGCTGGGGTAGTAAAAGAAACTCTCAGAGCCTTTTCTTAGAATCAGAGTAGTCCTGGCCTTCCCAGTGGAAATGTTCCCTTATGGTTTGTAAAGTTTCCCCAAAGGAGTAGTCTTCAGGGGGAGATGCTGAGGGAATAGAGTCTTCAGCATCAGAGTCTTCATAAGGTTGAAAAGTGTAATCCTGTTCCTCAGAAGAATCTGAGGAAATTGAAGCCTGGTCAGAGGAAGCATAATCCTCCTCTTGTCTTGGTCTTTTATCAGGAGGGGGATGGGAATCCCTGATTACGGTAATCAAGTCTTCGGCCATTTTAAGCATCTGTTTCTTAGGCATGGGGCCTTGAACTGTAGACTGATGTATAGTCTTCTTTGGTTTTAAAGGAGTTTTAAGCTTAGCATAAGATTTAATGGTGAGTGTAGTCGGTCTGAAGACACCTTCTGCAACTGAAGGTGTTTCCACTGCACCGGGGTCTACTTCTGCTCCGGTGTCGGAAGGGCCTAATGAAGATGGCTGCGTTGGCCTAGTAGACTCCGCTTGAGAATCCGCAGCTGTCTGGGGTTCCAGTTCTGTGGTCGTTAGGGGCTGTGTAGGCGTCTCACTGAAAACTGGAGAACCGGCAACAGGCCCAGCAGAGGCCTCGGAGTCTGGCCTGTTCCTAGGCTGCCTGTCCTTATCCTTGCATTTTTTATGCATGCCGGTCGTCGGCTGCTCCGATGGCATGATATAATTAAATTTTCTACCAAAGTAGTGTTGTGCGAAGTCAAAACGGCATTTGATAGTTCATTTATTAAACCTAGCACAAAACCGACAACCTGTGACGTCATGGTCTGGGCCTAGGCAAGGAATACAATAGGAATGGAAATCCTTATGAGGTATTTGCTTCCCACAAGAAATGCAATTGTTAACTTTTTGTGACATCGGACTGAGGCAAGAAAAGGTTTCCCAATGGGGTACTTAGCTTTATTGAAGACTTCGGACTGAAATTCGAATCGAAAATCTCAGGTGTCGGCCGACCGGCACTTACGAACTGCTTCTGCTTCGGGCACCGCGTGGCAAGAACGACTGGAGAAAATGGCTTCGGATGCCTCTTATTATACCCCTGGCACAATGACATCAGGGAAGAGGTGACAGCAACCGATGCCGGACCAAGACTTTGGAATTCAGGCCAACTGCGGGACTGCCTGATGGCAGGATAACCCAAGTGTGATGACTGCAGCAGGGTAACACGATGAACATCTAAACACACTTTGCACTGTGGTTTTGATTCCCTAGAAGCTTCTTGCAGGGCAGCAGTCACTGGTTCTGTCATTAGAAGACATGCATGGCTTATGGAACAACCCCTGCCAGGCCATGTCAAATCTTAATTGTTGGATTCCCCCTTGCACAAAGATAACTTATTTGGTTGGCACCTAAGGCAGAGGAAGTCTTAAAAAAGATGGAAGAAAAAGAAAAATCTATGCAAACTGTTAAGGATTTCTTACAGGTCCAGCCAGCATTTTCCCTCCAAGCACTGGTCCTTTCCTACTCTGAGTAAACCGGCCCAGCATAGGCCCTGAGGTAGCAGACCCCCCCCCCCCCCAGACAGCAGCCCCAGGGAATGCATAGATCTAAGCAGTGGACCACCTCCACTTCAAAGCAAGGGAGTTCTAAGTCACCCCGTTATGGAAATAACTCACAATGACTCACCCACCTCCCCTACCCTCACGTACCCCTGGGAGGAAAGGTCTGTTTTCACTTGAGCAGCTAGGCCACCATTACCAACGACCAATGGGTTCTGAACATTGTGTCTCAGGGATACAAATTTTCCTTCCACACCCTTCCAACTCCAAAAGGTTTCCCAGATCTACCACCAAGTCACTGGGCAGAGGCGCAAAAGCAAATCCTTTCCCTGCTCGCTATGAGGGCAGTAGAGCACATTCCTATAGAACAGATAGGCCAAGGCTTCTACTCCAGACATTTTCTGGTGCCCAGAAAAGAGGGCACCTGGCACCCCATCCTCAATTTATCCATTCTCAACACCTTCCTGGTGATCCTAAAATTCAAAATGCTCACCCTCCAGCAGCTGGTACCAATGATCTCCAAGGACACTTGGCTAGCCACCCTAGATCTAAAATAGGCCTACCTCCACATTCATATCAGGGAATCATGCAGAAAATATCTCTGCTTCAAGGCAGGATCTCAACACTTCTCTGCATTTCCCTTTGGCTTATCTACTGCTCCCATAGTTTTCACAAAATGTCTGCCTCTGGCCATTGCCTTTTGCAGACAAAGAAATATTCAAATTTACACATACTTAGATGACTGCCTTATTCAGGCAGATAGCCAGGAAAAGCTGCTCAAGCACCTGTCCTTTCTAAAGACCCTACTAACCTCCATAGGGTACACAACCAATGAAAAGAAATCCAAACAGGTGCTCACCAAAACGATAATCTTCCTGGGAGCAAGTCTGGACACAGCATCACAGATGGCATACCTTACACCAGAGAAACAAATTTTCCTCACAGCCTACTTCTCTCAACTAGCCACCAAGCCACAGCTATCTGCAAGAAAGATCCTGCAAGATCTGGGGTTCATGACATCTTGCATACTACTCATTCCATATGCCAGACTGCATATGAGGAAATTTCAGTGGTACCTACAGAGCTGTTGGTGTCAACACTGTCAAGACCAGGAAACTCTTCTACCTATAATTCTTTGCCTCAGAAAGGATTTTCTTTTGGTGGACAACAGCATGTTCCCACAACAAGGGACTTCCCTTCTCCCCACCCCCCATCCAGACCCTCACCACAGATGCATCAGACTACGCTTGGGGTGCACATCTGGACTGCAGCAAATCCATCTGCACATCAATCCAAAGAAGATGATGGCCCTGCAGCATGCCTTGATAGCTTTCAAACCCCTTCTCTTTCCAGGGGTTCTCCTGATCAAAACAGACAACACCACTGTGATGTGGTACATCAGCAAGCAGGGAGGGACTCACTCCTACCCTCTATGCAGGCTGGCCATGACTCTCTTCCATGCAGCTATGCCTGTTAACACAGTACCTACCAGGCTCTCTCAACTTTCTGGCAGACCAGTTAAGCAGAAATCTTCTGGACCCACATGAGTAGCAACTCAACAGAAGTATCTTCACCCTAATAACTACCTCTTTGCCTTCCACACCAATCATCAGCTCAGCAAATTCTGCACCAGGGAGCATCACTGCATGGTTTGGAAAGTGGATGCCATGTTCTTCCCCTGGGTCAGTCTATTGGTCCATGCCTTTCCTCCCCTACCTCTCGTCCCCAGGGTACTGCTCAAAATAAGAGAGGAAAAACCAAGGACCATCCTTATAGCTCTAGTCTAGCCCTGACAACACTGGTACTCATTGCTGTGCAGCCTGTCCCTGCTGCCTCCATGGCATCTTCCTCAGATTCCAAACCTCCTGACCCAGAGGGAAGGGGAATTCGTGCATTCCCAATTGCAGACACTCAATTTGGAAGCTTAGCTTATTCCCTAACCCTGAACCAATCTGCCATCCTCAGTAAACAGGCTCTGGATGTTATCTGTGAGGCCAGACATCCTAGCACCCGAAGGTCTTATGCAGATAAATGGAAAAGGTTCTGCACCTGGATCCAGATTAAGGGAGCCAGTATGGTACAGCCCTCCATCCCTCTCATCCTAGATTACTTAGCTGACCTACTACATAGTGGCCTCTCTTTCTCTTCTATAAAAATTCATGCCTCTGCTATTTCTGCTCATTTTCCCACTTGGCAGCCCCTTTTCTAACACACTTTGATCAAACAGTTCCTCAGAGAGTCTAGCAACCTGAGGCCCCCAAGAAGGGCACCAACACCAGCTTGGGACCTTAACTTTGTCTTGGCAAATCTCACCCTGCCCCCTTTAAAACCAGCTTCTTCTGCAAAGCTGAAATTTCTCTCCTGGAAGACAGCATTCCTTCTGGCCATTACATCAGCCAGAAGAGTCTCTGAGCTACAAGCACTCATGGTTGTGGAACCCTTCATCATCTTCCATGCAGACAGAGTATCTCTCAGAACTAACCCATCCTTCATGGCCAAGGTGGTGTCGAGTGTGGCTCTCAACCAATCCATTCATTTGCCCACCTTCTTTCCTAATCCCCAGAACAAGGGGGGAAAGATTCTTCACTCTCTAGATGTGGACAGACAGCTCAGATTGTATCTAGACAGGACTAAATCCTTCAGAAAGTCTGATCAGTTGCTGGTTAGCTTTACTACAGGGGCAGAAGGCAAAGCCATCTCCAAGCAAACCATCTCTAAATGGATAGCACACTGCATCCATTTCTGCTAAAAACAGCATGGAAAGCCTTCCCCCAAGTGGGTCAGGATGCACTCCACCAGAGCAGCCTTCACCTCTGCAGCTTTCCCTAGAGGAGTCCCCACAAGGGACATCCTGGAGGATGCCACCTGGACATCTGTTCACACTTTTACCAAGAATTACCATCTGCCTCTCTTCTCCAAATCCAGGGCAGGGTTTGCCTTTGCAGTCTTGCAGGGCATCCTAGCCTGCCCTTAGTTTCCTTTACTGCCTCCACCCATTTCCTCAGTTTTGGGAATATACCCAAATGTGATGACTGCAACAGAGAAACACGAAGAACATAGTACAGTTGTGTACACTTACCGTAAATGTAGATGTTCAAGTGTATTCACTGTTGCAGTCCTGGTTTCCCTCCCTCCATCCCCCTTTCTTCTCTTTCTCCTTTTATTACCATTCTTCCTTGCTGTTCTCCTTTCCTTACAGGGGACATATTAGTATTTATTTTACACTGGTGGGGTTCTTCCACCAGAGCCTGGCCTCCTACTTTGGGGGCACCTGACAGGTTAGGGCAAGAAAAACTGATGTAATGGCGTCTGCTGCCTTACTTTATACTACTGATGACCTGACGTCAGTCCTCAAACGACAGCAACTAATGCAGAAATACTAAGTTTTTGGTATTCGGGCCAGCCAAGGGCTACCCTGGCAGGGATAACCCAAATGTGATGACTGCAACAGTGAATACACTTGAACATCTACATTTATGGTAAGTGTACACAACTGTACTTTCTGGCACCAGTCATTTGTTTGGGTGAGACCCATCACAGGTTTGGCATTACTTGGCCAATTTCATCAAGTGGACTAATAAGTACCCCAGTGGAGACTATTCTATTTTAGTTAAAAAAGTGCATCTTTTTTTTTTATGCTTAAGCAAAAGGAAAGTGTTCATCTGGGCAACAAATGCCCTATAAAAATCACTCTAAGACTTACCTTTTTTGCTTGGGACTGAACACATTTATTCATGCTGTCAGCCCTTTATTGCTAAAACTTTTAAAAGCAGGCATAGTTCCTTATTACTGCATTTAGAGAGCTGGAAGTTTAAGGCTTTAACTAATAGGGTCATGGAGCCATGTCCCACTTTCTCAGGTGTCCATCTTCTGGTCCCCCAGGGTAAGAAAAGTTTCTAGAGAGGCTTCTGTTTGTCTTCTGACACACACACACACACTGCCTCTGTCTTTGATAGGTGATTTTGCTGTGTTCATATTTGAGCCCTCTCATCACCTGTTGCATAATTGCATAATTTCAATTCTCCTGGTGAAGCTCCTTGTGAAAGTTTTAACAGCCAAGAGGCAGATATGTCCTCTTCAGGCAAGGATGAACCACTTTGACAGGACTAGAGGAGGACAACACCCAACCATTACAGAGCTGTACTGAGGAATCGGGTAGCTGGGGAGAAGACCAGATGTCTGAACGCTACTTTTCCCTTAAGACCCCTAGGATGAGGACTGTTATGCAAAAGCATAGATCTTCTCCAGTGACGACTCCTCCCTGAGTCAAGAGAAAAGTGGCTTTCTTTTATAAAAGGCTTATTTAAAGTAATCATATCTCTTTAGACTATCTTCACATTCAAAAAGAAAAGTGTCTCCCTTTCTTTTCAATTGAGGTTCAGGAGGAGGGTTAAGCTTATGCTTCCAGGTTTCTTTCTTATAAAATTGGGAACCCATGCCACAAGAAAATATTTTTTCCAAGTCATCAGTGGAGGGATTATCTTTTTCTAACACAATTAGTAAAATAAAACAGCTGATCTGATGTCTTTTCTGACTGCCTCAGCCTTTGGGTATTTGACCTAATGATTGCAATCTCAAAATTTTCAAGCTCCAAAGCTCCACTTTCTCTTTCGTGATGCTTTATCTAAGATTCCTCAGCTGTTCATAGGTAGGTACTAGGCGCATCTATGTCACATTATCGAAATCTTACTACATCGAATCACTAAAGGTCGACCTCTAGTGATCGATGTAGTAAAACATCCAATAACGTTTAAAAAAAAACAAAAAAAAACAACAAAAATAAAAACTAGTGTAGGTGGGGGAGGGCAAGCCCCCTGCACCCCCCACACCCCCTACTTAAATATTCCAACTCCGAGACCACACTACATTGAGGTAAACTGAGATTTCCATTTACCTGCACGATGTTCTGCACTTTTGATGTTGTGGTGCTGACAATATCAGCTTCCATATTGTCGGCTTTCGACATCATGAAGTATACCCTACTAGGCTATAGGCCCTAGGGCCTATATAAGCCTAGCCAAAAAGGTACCCTGTCTTTCGCCACCCAAGAAAATTATTTTCCTGTGTCCCTGTTGAGCAGAGCCACAGAGGTGATCACTGGGGTGAATTTCCTATTTCCCATCCAATCCTCAAGATTTTTCTTGAAGACTGCTAATGAGCATTGTTTGATATAGATAGGTAGTTTGTTCGAGAGGATGGGAATTCTCTGGGACAGAAATCTATCCCTCCAGCATGTTCTGTTTATTGTGGTGACAAGGTTTAGGTCCCTAGAGCATGCAGCTCGAAGGGATTGGGATTTCTTTAAGTGGAGCATGTCCAACAGCCCTGGGTTTGACATAGCTTTGTATGTTAGGCAGAGATTGCCTGACTACTGTGGTGATGTGATTATTAGAGGAGAGACTACTGTCCACCTGTGTCTCAAGGTCTCTTATCACACTTTTGGTGTTAAGTAGACTACCACCTATTGGGTACAGAGTTTTTACCAAAGGGGATGATAATGCACTTTTTGGCATTGAGCTTGAGGCCATGGCTTTGACAGCAGGCATCTGTCTCAGTGAGGCCCTTTTGTAGGATGTCCACATCGTTAGTAGTTTTGATTATGGCTCCTAGTTTGCAGTCATCTGTGAACTTTGTTAGCCAAATCTGTGTTAGCCTGTACTTCAGAGAAGTAGATACCAAACAGGAGAGGACCCAGGACTGAACCCTGTGGTACTCCAATTGTCACTGGTCTGAAGTCGGATTTGGAGTCTGCTACTTTCACAGTGTGGGTTCTGTCAGTGAGTCAGTTGGTAACCCATCTTGTGACATAGGGATTTATGCCTTGTTTAGTGAGTTTATCTATAATTCCAGAGTGGGGGATAGTATCGAAAGCCTTGGCAAGATCTAGATAGGCTGTGTGAACCACCTTACCCTCGTCTACAGCTTTGGTGACTGCTTCAAAGAAGTCTATCAGGTTTAGGAGACATGATCTGCCTTTTACAAACCTGGAACTGGGTGGGGTCCAGAGTTTGAGGATTACCAATGTCTGTTTATAAGTTCCATGATGATACGTTCCATGGCCTTGCAGACCAGGCTTAGGCTAATGGAGCAGTAGTTCCCGGGGTTCATGGTGACTCCCCTTTGTGGAGTGGGATAACTGTCACTGTGCGCCATTCACTGGGAACAAAGCCTGAGGTGAGACTACGATTGAACATGGTGCTTAGGTGGGGTGCCAGTTCATGTAGAACACAGCCTGGGATGTTGTCAGGTCCCATGGATGCTGTGTTCTTGGCTTTGGAGAGTGTGGATGTTCTTCGTGTTTCACTGTTGCAGTCATTACATTTGGGTAATCTGCTGGCAGGTTGCCCTCAGACAGCCTGAATAACAAAGTCTTTCTTGCCACACGGTGCCCGAAGCAGAAGCAGTTCACAAGTGCTGGTTGGCCGACTCCTGAAATTTTCATTTTCGAGTTTCAGAACCGAAGTCTTCAAACTAAAGCTAAGTACCCCATTGGGGAAACTTTTTCTTGCTCCTTACTGATGTCAGTAAAAGTTAATAATTGCATTACTTGTGGGAAGCAAATACCTCATAAGGGTTTTCATTTGTACTGTATTCTACTGTATTCCTTGCCTAGGCCCTGATCACAATGTGCCTTGCAGTCGGTTTTGTGCTAAATTTAACCAGTGCACTATTAAGCGTCGGTATGTTTTTGCTTCTAAATACTTTGGTTCAAGATTTAACTATCCTGAAATGTCATCGGTTAGCAATCTGACTACCGGAATTCACAAAAAACGCAAGGAAAAAGACAGAGACAGACCGTCGAGGTCCAAAACCGATGACGAAGCTTATCCTAAGCCAGTCACCAGTTTGCTGGTACTCAGTGAGGTGCTTTCGCAGCCCCTGATGCCCACTACTTTTGAGTCGCAGGCCTCTACCGAGACCCATTCGGAGTTCATTATGCCACAAGATTCTGCAAGTATTGAATCCGCGCTGCGGATGTCTCCCTTGGATGAGTCCGGAGCCGCTGAGGGTGTTTTCAGGCCTCAACATTTGTATATTAAACCAATGCCATCATCAAAAACAAGGCCAAAACCTACGTCTATGTCTAAAAAACCGACACATGAGCCACATGCTCAGGTCCCTATGCCTAAAAAACAAATGATCAAAATGGCTGAGGATTTAATTACCTTGATCAGGGGTTCCCAAAACCCCCCACCCCCCCAGCTAAGAGGCCTAGGCAAGGCACTGATTATGAATCTTCAGATCAGGTTTCCATTTCTTCTGATTCCACTTCTGATCAGGAATTTTCTATCCCACCTTATGAGGACTCTGATGTAGAAGAATCCATCCCTTTTGCTTCTCCTCCTGAGGATTACTCTTTTGGAGACACTTTACATACTTTAAGGGAACATTTTCATTGGGAGAGTCAGGACTTCTCAGAATCCAAAAAGAGGCTTAGGGATTTTCTTCTTCCTCAGCATAGGCCTCTGGCTATACCTCCAGTATTAGACATTGTTGATGATGTTTTCTCAGAATCCAGCATGGCTTCTGATTCCCTGCCTCCGGCTCCTAGTAAGCCAGACAGATATTACAGGGTTCCTGACTCCCACAAATTTCTTTTCAAAAATTCTGCTGCTGACTCTGAAACTATTTCTCAGGGTTCCAAGGGTGTTAAGGCTTTTACAGCCAAAATTCCTACCCCTTCAGATAGAGACTCCAGGGCGCTGGATAGATGGGGTAAGAAGGTTTATACGTCCGCAACCTTGGCAATCAGGGCTTTAAACTGCCAATTTCATATGCTTAAACATCAACATGTTATGGGCTTACTAAAACAGAAAATGATGTTGATTTCTGATTGTATGGAAAATAGAGTTACGGAATTTATTGCTTTCAGCAGAACAGGTTGGAAAGCATACTTTGCAATGTGGTTTTGATTCCTTGGAGTCCTCTTGCCGAGCTGCCATAACTGGATCTGTGATAAGAAGGCATGCTTGGCTCAAGGAGCAAAATCTGCCTGATCATGTTAAAGCTAAATTGTTGGATGGTCCTTTACAACAGGACAGTCTGTCTGGTAATAAGGCAGAAGAGGTTTTAAAAAAGATGGAAGACAAAGCTAAATCTATGCAAACTGTAAACGATTTCTTGCAAGTGCAGCCACCCAGGTTCAGTAGACACTGGCCTACTAAGAATTGGTTCTTTCCAGTGTCCAACAGAGCCGCTCAGGCCAAACCCAGATGCTCCAAAGGCTCCAAGTTTCAGTCACAGGGATCTTACAGGTCAAAACAATGGGGTGCCTCCCCCTCCAAATCAGGAGGTAGCAAACACCACCCTACAATCAACAGTCTCAGTGACTTTCCTCTGCCATCTCCAAGCACTTATCTTTTAGCAGCCCCTTTGGGGGGGAAAACTAACACTTCATGCTCAAAATTGGCTTCTAGTTACCCAGGACAAGTGGGTCAGATTTCATTTCCACATGTTGCCAATTCCAAACGGATGGCCAGATCTGCCACCAAATCAGTGGGCAGAGGCCCAGAAACAAGTCATGTCCCTCATGGATATGGGGGCTATTCAACCAGTACCAGAAAAGGAAAAATGACAAGGGTTTTATTTAAGACTTTTCCTGGAACCCAGAAAAGACAAATCATGGCATCCAATTCTGGACTTATCCATTCTAAATACTTTCCTGGACATTCCAAAATTCAAAATGCTGACTTTACAACAGCTACTGCCTATGCTAGGCAAGAATGCTTGGTTGGTAACTCTAGATGTAAGAGAGACATACCTGCATATCCCAATCAGGGAATCTTGCAGAAGATACCTCCAATAGAAAGCAGGCTATTTGCGTTACCAGTTCTCTGCACTGCCCTTTGGCTTATTTACTGCGCCCAGGGTTTTCACAAAGTGCCTGACACCAGTAATTGCATTTTGCAGACAAAGAAACATTCAAATTTATCCATGTCTGGATGATTGTCTCATTCAGGCAGAGGACAAGGACACTCTTCTTCAGCATCTGGCGTTTGTAAAAAGGCTTCTATCGCATGCCTAAGGTACACCATAAACTAAAAGAAATCACAACTGGTACCATCTCAAATAATTACATTCCTGTGTGCAAGCTTCAATACAACTGCCCAGATGGCTTACCTCATGCCAGACAAACAAATTCAATTGACAACATACTTCAAACAAGTGGCAACAAAAACCCAGCTATCTGCAAGACAAATTCTGCAGGCTTTGGTGTTCATGTCATCCTGCATTCTACTAATTCCATATAGAAGACTGCATATGAGGAAACTTCAATGGTACCTAAAAAGCTTATGGAGTCAACATTGTCACAGCGTGGAAACTGACTCATCTCATTCCCTGCCTGCAACAGGAGTTCCTTTGGTGGGCAGAGGCCTGTCACCAAAACGAAGGACTGTCATTCATTCTACTCCCTGCCACCCAAACCCTGACTACAGACTCATCAGACTATGCTTGGGGGGCCCATCTGGCAGGGAGATGCATTCAGGGCAAATGGAGCCCAAATCAAATGCATCTACATATCAACCAGATAGAAATGCTAGCTGTACAGAATGCTCTGACAGCCTTCAAGGACTTCCTTCATCCAGGACAACTACTGATAAAGACGGACAACACCACAGTTATATGGTACATAAACAAGCAGGGGGGGGTACCCACTCCTACCCCCTTTGCAGACTAGCCATGGCCTTGTGGAACACAGCCTTGACTTACCAAATACATCTTCAAGCTCAGTTCCTGCCAGGAAAGCAAAATACTCTGGCAGATGACCTAAGCAGAAATCTTATAGACCCACATGAGTGGAAACTGGATCCACAAATCTTCAGCATTTTGACACGAAAATGGGGGAGCCCAGACATAGATCTATTTGCCTCTCGCCAAAACTATCAGTTGGACAAATTCTGCACAAGAACTCATCACAAAAAAGCATGGAAAGTGGATGCTCTATCCTTCAGCTGGAAAAACCTATCAGTCTATGCCTTTCCCCCTCTGCCTCTACTCTCCAAGGTCTTACTAAAAGTCAGACAGGAAAAACCAAAAATGATTCTGATTGCTCCGGACTGGCCTTGCCAACACTGGTACAAGCTTCTAAGGAATATGTCACACCTTCCTCCATGGTACTTGCCTCAAACACCTCATCTATTGTCTCAGCAGAACTATCAAATTCTGCAGACTCCGCTCCAAACTCTGATTCTTGCAGCATGGCTAATCAACTAATTTTCCCAATCACATCTCTCAGTAAACCTGTGATGGATGTCATTTTGGAGGCTAGAAGGCCTAGTACTAGAAAATCTTATGCTGATAAATGGAAGAGATTCTGTGCTTGTAACCAAGCACAAGGAACAGACACAGCAAAGCCTGATATTCCTCAGATTTTGCAATACTTAACTGAGATGCTTCACAAGGGCCTATCTTTTTCTTCAATAAAAATCCATGCCTCTGCCATCTCGGCTCATTACAACACAGAGCATCCTCTCTTTTCTCATCCCCTGCTAAAGCAGTACCTGAGAGGGCCAAAAAATTAAGGCCCTCCAGGAGAGCACTGACTCCTGCTTGGGACCTCAATTTTGTGCTGGAAAAACTGACCCTACCTCCTTTTGAACCAGCTGCTACTGCGGATATAAAATTTCTTTCTTGGAAGGCAGCCTTTCTGTTAGCAGTGACTTCAGCTAGAAGGGTTTCAGAATTACAGGCTCTCATGGCAGTGGAGCCTTTCATTATCTTTTATCCAGGCAGGGTGGTCCTCAGGACCAATCCTTCTTTTATGCCTAAGGTGGTATCCATTGTGGCTCTTAACCAGACCATTCACCTGCCAACTTTTTTCCCAAATCCGCGGAACAAGGGGGAGCAGATTCTGCATTCATTGGATGTACACAGACAACTAAGATTCTACTTAAACAGGACAAAATCTCTTAGAAAGTTTGAGCAATTACTGGTGGCATTTGCTGCCAGAACAGAGGGGAAGGCTATATCAAAGCAGACTATTTCAAAATGGATAAGCCATTATATTTGTTATCTGCTACTTGCACCATGGTAAACCTGTGCCCAAGGGGATCAGATCCCATTCCACCAGGGCTGCTTCTACTTCTGCCGCCTTTCTCAGAGGGGTTCCTACCAGAGACATTCTAGAAGCTGCTACTTGGAGCTCAGTTCATACTTTCACAAAACATTACCATTTACCTCTCTTTTCTAAATCCAGGGCAGGCTTTGCCACTGCAGTCCTGCAGGGCCTTATAGCTGCTCCTAATACTGTTTAATACCATCCTCCCATCCATAACTTTGGGATCCTACCAAAATGTAATGACTGCAACAATGAAACACGAAGAACATAGTGCAGTTGTGTACACTTACCATAAGTGTAGATCTTCAAGTGTATTCACTGTTGCAGTCCGGGTTACCCACCCGCCAGCCCCCTTTCTTCTCTATTATTATACCTCTTCTTTCCTTCACTATGCTCGAAAGCCTTTGTGGTGTATTTGCTTTTAGTTGAAGGTAAATTTTTTGTGTTATAAAGTACATGTGTGTGTGTGTGTGTGTGTGTGTGTGTATATATATATATATATATATATATATATATATATATATATGTATTTGCTCCCCATTTGGGGGGCACCTGACATTTGGGGCAAGAAAAACTGATTAAAATGGCGTCGGCTGCATGTTTTATAGCCCTGATGACCTGACATCATGGAAGAGGAGACAGCAACCAATTCAGGACCCAAAACTTTGTTATTCTGGCCAACTGAGGGCAACCTGCCAGCAGATTACCCAAATGTATTGACTGCAACAGTGAATACACTTGAATATCGACGTTTATGGTAAGTGTACACAACTGTACTTTTTTACCTGTGCAGCCATGATTACAGGAACTTTGCATTCTTCCGGTATAGAGTTGGGCCCTTTAAGGAGTGAGAGGGTGGTAAAGTTAGCACTGAACCAGTCTGCCAGAATGTTGGCAATATCAGTTGGTTCTGTATATTTAGTGCCATTGTGCTGTAACTCAGAGCAGATCTGAGTGTTGCCATTGAGATTTTTGACATAGCTATAGAATGCTTTGTGGTTGTCTTTAGAATCAGTGGCAATTTTGTTTTCATAACTAGCTTTGGAGGATTTTATGAGGGATCCCAGCTTCTTACTGAGGCTGACCAGGGAGTTCCTCCAATCATGGGATTTTACTCTTTTTTGCAACAGTTTCTTATGTTGTAGAGTTTGTTTATGGCAGGGGATGACCAGATTGGCTTCCTTTTTTTTTGGAGGATAGCAACTTGGTTCTGTTAGGGATAGCACGATCCATGCACTCGTATAAGTGTTTATAAAGTGCATTTGTGTAGGATTCAGCAGTCATACCTCTATTGTCCATCTGCATGGGTGTCGTGAAGTTTGCCACTTCTGTCTTAAGAAGAGTGAAGTTGGCTTTGGAGAAATTTAACCATAGTTTCCCTAATGGGGCGTGGGGGCGGGATGTGTATGTCTAGGGTGATTAACTTGTGGTCGGATCTGACCAATGAGGAATTGACCTCTGGTGTGGAACACCAGTCGCCATGTTGGTAATGACCAGGTCTAGGATATTGCTGCCCCTGGTGGGGGTGTGGATAAGTTGATCCAAGATGTTGGAATTTATGAATTCCAGAAAACGTTGAGCAAAAGAGTTGGTACATGAATAGTTTTCCCAGTTAATGATGGGGTAGTTGAAATTGCCCATTATTAGGGTGTTGGGTTGTATCCTAATATTTTCCAGTGTATCAATAAATGAGGAGTGGGAATCCTGGGCCATGGTGGGGGATCTGTAGCAAGTTACAATTTAGATTGTGGTCTTGCCCAGAGTTAGTTGCTTCCAGAGTCAGACGAGCTGTGGTGAATCTCTGCTTCAGGTAAGCAGAGATTTTTTAAATCTTTTATGCATTTTCTCTTCTCTCACTTAATTTTTAGCAATGCTGTTAGCCAGTGTGTACCTGTTACTGAGTAGTTTTGCCTTCCTTTTGAGTTTCCTTGTCAGACTCGTTACCTCTCTGCCTTTTGGCATTCTTCCCTTGAGCTTTTTCCTTCTAGGCCTACCATTTTCTTTTCTGTTAGAACTGTTTCTACTCTCTCTCTCTCTCTCTCTATATATATATATATATATATATATGTACACACACACACACACACACACACACACACACACACATATAAACTCTTGCATCTTTAGCATAGTGAATTATAGTTTTTCTTGTGTATTGCCTGTCTTCTTTTGCTGGTGTTTTTTTTTTGGTCTGCTTTAACCTGATTTCCATGAACAAAACGTTGGGTTTTAGTAAATGTGGGATGTGGGCATAAAAGGCTCCCAAGACACACACAAGTGCATGTATTGTCTTAACACCTCCCATCTTAATATGGACTGCCGAGTATGTGCAGTCTTTGGGTCAAGGGCCTTAATTGATTGCCAGGCCAAATTCATTTTAAAATAGCTGCTCTCTGTTGCTTCAGTAACAGCTCCCACTCTTGTTTTTCTTTCCTTTGAAGGCTGTTGAGAAAGAAGGTGAAAGAGAAAAAAGAGATGAAAGAAAAGTAAAAATATAAGAAAAAGTGGAAACTGATACTGAAAGGAAAGAATAGAAAACTACATTGTGTTGCTGTTAGAGGCTAGCTGGATCAGAAGATTTCAAGGTCCTCAGTATCTTCAGAGGTATCAGAATTGGTGCCACCCCAGCTCCAGTCTTTCTCCTGTCAGAGTTATCTTAGATGTGACCTCTCTTGGTTCCATAGAAATGTTGAGCCATTTTTGTCAGCACTTCTGACACTGTCATCAACCTCATTTCCTGGATTGCTTGGAGAAAGCTTGATGATGTGGAGACATTTCCTCTCATGCCAGATAAGGTATTGGTCCCCACCAAGGATAGGCCCTTTTGAAGTATAGGTCCCACAGTGGATATTATTCTTGCAGCCACAAAAAGGATATCTCAGAAAAGAATGCCTCAGTTCATCCCCAAAACTGGGAGTAATGGGCTTTGGACTGATTTGTCAAGTGCAGTTATGCTTCAGCAATGTTTGCCTTTCATGTGCTGAATTATTTGGCACACCTGACATGGCTTCAAAGGGATTTAGTGTCTGAAGCCTAAATGTTTGTGGCTTCTTAACCTTAATTATAGTTTCGTAAGACCTCGTAGACTAAGCTATCCACAATGTAGTCCATCATACATTTCAAATGCCTTATTTTGAAAGTGGTGGATCATACAGCTCACTGTGCAGCCACAGGCATCGCTACTTGCTGTCATGACTGGGTCCACCTTTGTAATTTTGTGGACTGCTTAAGGTGCCCTTTTTACTTTCTCCCTTTTATAGAACCACATTTCAAAGTGATAGATAACTTAGAGTGAGCAAGATGGCCGTATGTCTGCTGTGGGAGTATGCTTCACTACTCCTCAGAGGACCTTTTCCAGGAGACCAGGGAGGAGATGTTTTTCCATAAGTTGTAACAGTTTACTCAATACGCTTCTAACAATGTGCCCCTGAAGCAGATATGGTAACTTTACTAGATGCCACCTCGGGGACAGGGGCTGTTTACAGTTTCAGGGATTCAGAGGTTTCTTCTCAGGCAAGACCTCCTAGCGTTGCTGAAAGATTGTCCAATTTCTGCACTATGGAGACAGTCAGAGGGTGCTTGAAAATCTATTCACAAGCATGTGAAGTCATCACACCAGACACCTGGATGTTGACAGTCATTTCCAGAGGACATTCTATCCCCTTCCACTTATTTCCAAATTTAAAACAAAAACACCTCCCAGATGTCCCACCCATCAGTGGAGAGAAACAACACTGGAAATACAAATGTTGCTAGCAAAAGGAGTCATCCAAGAGGTCTCACTATTCTAGTTAGGATCTGTGTGGTCTACTTAAGATTATTTTTGGTGTCAAAGAAAGTACGGGACCTCAGGCCTGTATTGGATGTAAGCAGCTTAAATTTATTTGTCAAGCAGACCAAATTCTGGATGGTAATTGTTCAATTCATTCTACCTCTGTTGAGGAAGGACAGTTGGATGTGCCCAGTGGATGTTAAGGATGCCCACATTATCGAAATCTTACTACATCGAATCACTGAAGGTCGACCTCTAGTGATCGATGTAGTAAAACATCCAATAACGTTTAAAAAAAAACAAAAAAAAACAACAAAAATAAAAACTAGTGTAGGCGGGGGAGGGCAAGCCCCCTGCACCCCCCACACCCACTACTTAAATATTCCAACTCCGAGACCGCACTACATTGAGGTAAACTGAGATTTCCATTTACCTGCACGATGTTCTGCACTTTTGATGTTGTGGTGCTGACAATATCAGCTTCCATATTGTCGGCTTTCGACATCGTGAAGTATACCCTACTAGGCTATAGGCCCTAGGGCCTATATAAGCCTAGCCAAAAAGGTACCCTGTCTTTCGCCACCCAAGAAAATTATTTTCCTGTGTCCCTGTTGAGCAGAGCCACAGAGGTGATCACTGGGGTGAATTTCCTATTTCCCATCCAATCCTCAAGATTTTTCTTGAAGACTGCTAATGAGCATTGTTTGATATAGATAGGTAGTTTGTTCCAGAGGATGGGAATTCTCTGGGACAGAAATCTATCCCTCCAGCATGTTCTGTTTATTGTGGTGACAAGGTTTAGGTCCCTAGAGCATGCAGCTCGAAGGGATTGGGATTTCTTTAAGTGGAGCATGTCCAACAGCCCTGGGTTTGACATAGCTTTGTATGTTAGGCAGAGATTGCCTGACTACTGTGGTGATGTGATTATTAGAGGAGAGACTACTGTCCACCTGTGTCCCAAGGTCTCTTATCACACTTTTGGTGTTAAGTAGACTATCACCTATTGGGTACAGAGTTTTTACCAAAGGGGATGATAATGCACTTTTTGGCATTGAGCTTGAGGCCATGGCTTTGACAGCAGGCATCTGTCTCAGTGAGGCCCTTTTGTAGGATGTCCACATCGTTAGTAGTTTTGATTATGGCTCCTAGTTTGCAGTCATCTGTGAACTTTGTTAGCCAAATCTGTGTTAGCCTGTACTTCAGAGAAGTAGATACTAAACAGGAGAGGACCCAGGACTGAACCCTGTGGTACTCCAATTGTCACTGGTCTGAAGTCGGATTTGGAGTCTGCTACTTTCACAGTGTGGGTTCTGTCAGTGAGCCAGTTGGTAACCCATCTTGTGACATAGGGATTTATGCCTAGTTTAGTGAGTTTATCTATAATTCCAGAGTGGGGGATGGTATCGAAAACCTTGGCAAGATCTAGATAGGCTGTGTGAACCACCTTACCCTTGTCTACAGCTTTGGTGACTGCTTCAAAGAAGTCTATCAGGTTTAGGAGACATGATCTGCCTTTTACAAACCTGAACTGGGTGGGGTCCAGAGTTTGAGGATTACCAATGTCTGTTTATAAGTTCCATGATGATACGTTCCATGGCCTTGCAGACCAGGCTTAGGCTAATGGAGCAGTAGTTCCCGGGGTTCATGGTGGCTCCCCTTTGTGGAGTGGGATAACTGTCACTGTGCGCCATTCACTGGGAACAAAGCCTGAGGTGAGACTATGATTGAACATGGTGCTTAGGTGGGGTGCCAGTTCATGTAGAACACAGCCTGGGATGTTGTCAGGTCCCATGGATGCTGTGTTCTTGGCTTTGGAGAGTGTGGATGTTCTTCGTGTTTCACTGTTGCAGTCATTACATTTGGGTAATCTGCTGGCAGGTTGCCCTCAGACAGCCTGAATAACAAAGTCTTTGGTCTTGCATCAGTTGCTGTCTCCTTTTCCATGACGTCAGGTCGTCAGAGGTATAAAACATGCAGCCGACGCCATTTTAATCTGTCTTTCTTGCCACACAGTGCCCGAAGCAGAAGCAGTTCACAAGTGCTGGTTGGCCGACTCCTGAAATTTTCATTTTCGAGTTTCAGAACCGAAGTCTTCAAACTAAAGCTAAGTACCCCATTGGGGAAACGTTTTCTTGCTCCTTACTGATGTCAGTAAAAGTTAATAATTGTATTACTTGTGGGAAGCAAATACCTCATAAGGGTTTTCATTTGTACTGTATTCTACTGTATTCCTTGCCTAGGCCCTGATCACAATGTGCCTTGCTGTCGGTTTTGTGCTAAATTTAACCAGCGCACTATTAAGCATCGGTATGTTTTTGCTTCTAAATACTTTGGTTCAAGATTTAACTATCCTGAAATGTCATCGGTTAGCAATCTGACTACCGGAATTCACAAAAAACACAAGGAAAAAGACAGAGACAGACCGTCGAGGTCCAAAACCGATGACGAAGCTTATCCTAAGCCAGTCACCAGTTTGCTGGTACTCAGTGAGGTGCTTTCGCAGCCCCTGATGCCCACTACTTTTGAGTCGCAGGCCTCTACCGAGACCCATTCGGAGTTCATTATGCCACAAGATTCTGCAAGTATTGAATCCGCGCTGCGGATGTCTCTCCCTTGGATGAGTCCGGAGCCGCTGAGGGTGTTTTCAGGCCTCAACATTTGTATATTAAACCAATGCCATCATCAAAAACAAGGCCAAAACCTACGTCTATGTCTAAAAAACCGACACATGAGCCACATGCTCAGGCCCCTATGCCTAAAAAACAAATGATCAAAATGGCTGAGGATTTAATTACCTTGATCAGGGGTTCCCAAAACCCCCCACCCCCCCAGCTAAGAGGCTTAGGCAAGGCACTGATTATGAATCTTCAGATCAGGTTTCCATTTCTTCTGATTCCACTTCTGATCAGGAATTTTCTATCCCACCTTATGAGGACTCTGATGTAGAGGAATCCATCCCTTTTGCTTCTCCTCCTGAGGATTACTCTTTTGGAGACACTTTACATACTTTAAGGGAACATTTTCATTGGGAGAGTCAGGACTTCTCAGAATCCAAAAAGAGGCTTAGGGATTTTCTTCTTCCTCAGCATAGGCCTCTGGCTATACCTCCAGTATTAGACATTGTTGATGATGTTTTCTCAGAATCCAGCATGGTTTCTGATTCCCTGCCTCCGGCTCCTAGTAAGCCAGACAGATATTACAGGGTTCCTGACTCCCACAAATTTCTTTTCAAAAATTCTGCTGCTGACCCTGAAACTATTTCTCAGGGTTCCAAGAGTGTTAAGGCTTTTACAGTCAAATTTCCTACCCCTTCAGACAGAGACTCCAGGGCGCTGGATAGATGGGGTAAGAAGGTTTATACGTCCGCAACCTTGGCAATCAGGGCTTTAAACTGCCAATTTCATATGCTTAAACATCAACATGTTATGGGCTTACTAAAACAGAAAATGATGTTGATTTCTGATTGTATGGAAAATAAAGAGTTACGGAATTTATTGCATTCAGCAGAACAGGTTGGAAAGCATACTTTGCAATGTGGTTTTGATTCCTTGGAGTCCTCTTGCCGAGCTGCCATAACTGGATCTGTGATAAGAAGGCATGCTTGGCTCAAGGAGCAAAATCTGCCTGATCATGTTAAAGCTAAATTGTTGGATGGTCCTTTACAACAGGACAGTCTGTCTGGTAATAAGGCAGAAGAGGTTTTAAAAAAGATGGAAGACAAAGCTAAATCTATGCAAACTGTAAACGATTTCTTGCAAGTGCAGCCACCCAGGTTCAGTAGACACTGGCCTACTAAGAATTGGTTCTTTCCAGTGTCCAACAGAGCCACTCAGGCCAAACCCAGATGCTCCAAAGGCTCCAAGTTTCAGTCACAGGGATCTTACAGGTCAAAACAATGGGGTGCCTCCCCCTCCAAATCAGGAGGTAGCAAACACCACCCTACAATCAACAGTCTCAGTGACTTTCCTCTGCCATCTCCAAGCACTTATCTTTTAGCAGCCCCTTTGGGGGGGAAAACTAACACTTCATGCTCAAAATTGGCTTCTAGTTACCCAGGACAAGTGGGTCAGATTTCATTTCCACATGTTGCCAATTCCAAACGGATGGCCAGATCTGCCACCAAATCAATGGGCAGAGGCCCAGAAACAAGTCATGTCCCTCATGGATATGGGGGCTATTCAACCAGTACTAGAAAAGGAAAAATGACAAGGGTTTTATTTAAGACTTTTCCTGGAACCCAGAAAAGACAAATCATGGCATCCAATTCTGGACTTATCCATTCTAAATACTTTCCTGGACATTCCAAAATTCAAAATGCTGACTTTACAACAGCTACTGCCTATGCTAGCAAGAATGCTTGGTTGGTAACTCTAGACTTAAGAGAGACATACCTGCATATCCCAATCAGGGAATCTTGCAGAAGATACCTCCACTAGAAAGCAGGCTATTTGCATTACCAGTTCTCTGCACTGCCCTTTGGCTTATTTACTGCGCCCAGAGTTTTCACAAAGTGCCTGGCACCAGTAATTGCATTTTGCAGACAAAGAAACATTCAAATTTATCCATGTCTGGATGATTGTCTCATTCAGGCAGAGGACAAGGACACTCTTCTTCAGCATCTGGCATTTGTAAAAAGGCTTCTATCGCATGCCTAAGGTACACCATAAACTAAAAGAAATCACAACTGGTACCCTCTCAAATAATTACATTCCTGTGTGCAAGCTTCAATACAACTGCCCAGATGGCTTACCTCATGCCAGACAAACAAATTCAATTGACAACATACTTCAAACAAGTGGCAACAAAAACCCAGCTATCTGCAAGACAAATTCTGCAGGCCTTGGTGTTCATGTCATCCTGCATTCTGCTAATTCCATATACAAGACTGCATATGAGGAAACTTCAATGGTACCTAAAAAGCTTATGGAGTCAACATTGTCACAGCGTGGAAACTGACTCATCTCATTCCCTGCCTGCAACAGGAGTTCCTTTGGTGGGCAGAGGCCTGTCACCAAAACGAAGGACTGTCATTCATTCTACTCCCTGCCACCCAAACCCTGACTACAGACTCATCAGACTATGCTTGGGGGGCCCTTCTGGCAGGGGGATGCATTCAGGGCAAATGGAGCCCAAATCAAATGCATCTACATATCAACCAGAAAGAAATGTTAGCTGTACAGAATGCTCTGACAGCCTTCAAGGACTTCCTTCATCCAGGACAACTACTGATAAAGACGGACAACACCACAGTTATATGGTACATAAACAAGCAGGGGGGGGTACCCACTCCTACTCCCTTTGCAGACTAGCCATGGCCTTGTGGAACACAGCCTTGACTTACCAAATACATCTTCAAGCTCAGTTCCTGCCAGGAAAGCAAAATACTCTGGCAGATGACCTAAGCAGAAATCTTATGGACCCACATGAGTGGAAACTGGATCCACAAATCTTCAGCATTTTGACATGAAAATGGGGGAGCCCAGACATAGATCTATTTGCCTCTCGCCAAAACTATCAGTTGGACAAATTCTGCACAAGAACTCATCACAAAAAAGCATGGAAAGTGGATGCTCTATCCTTCAGCTGGAAAAACCTATCAGTCTATGTCTTTCCCCCTCTGCCTCTACTCTCCAAGGTCTTACTAAAAGTCAGACAGGAAAAACCAAAAATGATTCTGATTGCTCCGGACTGGCCTTGCCAACACTGGTACAAGCTTCTAAGGAATATGTCACACCTTCCTCCATGGTACTTGCCTCAAACACCTCATCTATTGTCTCAGCAGAACTATCAAATTCTGCAGACTCTGCTCCAAACTCTGATTCTTGCAGCATGGCTAATCAACTAATTTCCCCAATCACATCTCTCAGTAAACCTGTGATGGATGTCATTTTGGAGGCTAGAAGGCCTAGTACTAGAAAATCTTATGCTGATAAATGGAAGAGATTCTGTGCTTGTAACCAAGCACAAGGAGCAGACACAGCAAAGCCTGATATTCCTCAGATTTTGCAATACTTAACTGAGATGCTTCACAAGGGCCTATCTTTTTCTTCAATAAAAATCCATGCCTGTGCCATCTCAGCTCATTACAACACAGAGCATCCTCTCTTTTCTCATCCCCTGCTAAAGCAGTACCTGAGAGTGCCAAAAATTTAAGGGCCTCCAGGAGAGCACTGACTCCTGCTTGGGACCTCAATTTTGTGCTGGAAAAACTGAGTGGCAAGGCAATTCCAAAAAAAAAAAAAAAAGGTTTTCAAGCACAAGGACAGTCCAAGAAAGGAGACTGATTATGCCCTTTTCAACAACTTTCCCATCCCCACACAGGCAGGTTTATAAATCTTTTTCTGAGCTTTCCTACCTTTGGCATCAAGCTACCTCAGACTGTTGAGGTCCAGGCATAATCCAGAACAGATGGCAGTACAACTCCCTTCTCCCTTTTGAAGGAATTCCAACCTCCCCCTTTTTTTTCTTCTTCAGGCAAATGTCTCTGTTTTCCTCTGTTCTTAACCAAATGCTGTATAAGGGAGTCATAGAACATGTGCCAGTGAAACAAAAAGAAGGATTTTATTGCTGGATGATTCTGGTGCCCAAAACAGAAGGGACTTGAAGACTTATGCTGGACCTTTCCTTCCAAAATCTTCACATAAAAATTTCAATATTTAGCCCCCATTAGGCCAATCATTGAATCTAATGCCTCCTTTGACATGCAACTGTTTTGAAAAATGCAACAACTGGAACATCCATGGAGATATCTTACTAAAAGGATACAAGGCCTAAACAACATTTCCTGCGTCGACTGACTCAAAGCCATGTCACTGTACTCTGATGGATTTACTGCACATCAGCAAATCAAATGGCATCAAAATACTTGGTCTAGGGATCTAAACCTTTTCTGCAACAGAATGGCTTGAAGGGATAGCTATATGTCACAGAGAATACTGCTGCTGTGGAACAGACTCCCTAGCCACATAAAACAAAGTTCATCTCTGTCTATATTCAAGTGCAACTTTAATCTGTATATGGGAAACAGAAAATTTACCCCAGGACTACCCTCTGCACTACTAATGGACATAGGCAGCTTGTAAATGCTTATCCCTTGCATGGGTCTCCCCAAATTATATACGGTATGATCCCAGTTATTCTCATAAGGGTAATGTATAATTATCAACCATGGGATGGATAAGACCAATCTCTAACCAAATGGGATGGGTTAATTTAAGCAGAAAAAAGGAAAACGGGCTAAGCTTAAAATTGCCTGCAAGGGCATCTAGCCGAATACTTACCTATGACCCTATTATAGTTAGTAGAATTTAGTACGGTTTACAATAATTTACCCTAGTAAAGTGTCTTTATTCATCTGTACCATCAAAACACTCTTAATAGCCTTCTAACCCTAATTCACCACCCCCTTGTTAGCTCATCAGTCAAAAGATTGGATAGCATGGTTATGCTCCCTGGACTGTATGAAGAGAGACATTATAGAGTTCTCAGGATGGCATGAGCCTAGCATTGAGCGCAACATATTTTCCTCACCGAGGATGATGCCACAAAATGAGCAAAAGATGACTGATTTTAATTTGATGTTTTTCTGGTGTCATTCTATGGTGATCTAATATTTGTCAACTTAAGAGGACATGGTTATCAAACCACATTGCTCTGGCAAGGGTGGTCTACACCTATCCTCTCTAAACTTTTGAATACAGGATGAAACTTTATCAACCCCCATAGTGCCTTTTCTTAGGCAATTCCAGTTTGACAAAGCTGCTGACATAGAAAACTTAATTCAACTAAACCTGAAGATGTTACAGGTCAATGCCTGGCACTTAAATAGAAAAACCTACACTCCATCCAAGCCCTCCTCACACTTGAGAATGTAGACATCTGTGCAGTTACTGAACTATGGTTTAAGGTGTCAGAGACTACCCCGGCAGTGCTAGGTTTCAGTACCTTCCATACCTTTAGACCAGTAACTGCACAGGTGTCTTGATATAAATCAATAACAGCCATACTTCTAGGTTGATCAAACAGGATGAGACATTGAAGTTCCTCCGCATGCAAATCACCATAGACAAAATTCTATACCATATCCTAGCCAGCTGTTGTTCACCCTCCATGTACCTAGAAGTTCACAATGCATATTTGGACCTGCTGGAGACACTTACCATAAACCTAACACCATACTCATGAGAGACTTTGAGTTACCCTTCTATAGACTGAGAATCCTACATGGCCTGAAATAAAGAGGCACAGATATTCTTGGACTACAAACACCCTTGATCAAATAGTGAATATGCCCATTAGAGGATCCAGCATACTGGACCTTGTACTCACAAATATGGGAGATCGCTGTTCTCCCTAATGTCTTGTCCTCAGTAGTAAGGTCTGACCATAAAGATGTCTCCTTTGAAATCAAAATTAACTCCATGACCTCAGTTAAACCAGTAACACTTAGGAATTATTCCAAGGCAAACTACATTTTATGAAGTGATGGTTTGTCAAAATTCAATTCCCCTTGATACCCCAAGAACATAGTAGTCTACACTAAATTACTGTCAAAAACTCAGTATAGCCATGACAATGACTGCATAGAGGCTGTGGTACCTACCAGAAGTAAGCCCAGAACTAGCCCCAGAAACAAAATGCCCTGATGGTATCCCAAATTAAACAAGATATGCAACAAAAGGGAAAAAATTATGACAAAAATTAGGAGGGGTAATTACCATAAAGATAAAAGCTCTCTCAAACTAAATAAGCATCTAAAAGGGTTGATTATGTCAAATAAAGACAACTTTGAGGTTAAAATAGCCTCCCAGGTAAAAGATGGCCATAAAGCATTCTTCAGCTAAGTCAGAAACCTCAAGGGCAGCACATAGCAATGTGCTGAACTGGTGGTTAATGGTGCCACATTCACTGAGCCAGATGACCTGGTGAACCTGTTAGTGGACAAATTCATTTCCAACTTTGCTCCCCCACTCCCAAAGGAATACCCTCAAACATACCCCTGTCTATAATTAGAGAGCATATACTGTCTTCTGAAGCCATGAACAAAGCCTCAGTAAGATCCATTAACATCCTGGAAAACCTCCTGAGCAGTCTAAAATACAACTTATCAGGAACCTGGAGTCACTATAAAACTATTCAGCTCGCCCACTGTGAAAAAATAAATTGAGAAATAAGGGACAGTAACTCTACCAGTTTTAGTAAATTATGTTACTAGCTAGCAAGTACACTACCTGGATGACATAAAAGAAGAAACTTAAAGCCTGAAACTAGAAATGTTAAACAAAAAATACTGACAGGGAAGAATCCTGAAGATGTTCAGCAAAAAGCAGTTCAAGCTCCAGCTTTGGTGCAAGATGTGGCTTCCAGTAATCTAGAGGTAAAAATAAATCATATGTGCTCAGAGCTGATTAAAATAAACAAAAAATTACAATCAAAGTTAATAATGGCTCCAAGAATGACCACAAAGTCAGGTCCTTACAACACTCAATATTTAATAGGAAGTTTGACAACGACAAGGAGCCAAATACATTAACGCCTTACAAACTTGTGTTTTTGTCAACAAGACTTCTTCGGATGCTAAATACCACCAAGTCTCTTTAACCTTACTTTTATACCCATTCACATTTAAAAACAACCAATAAAAATCAAAATTCAATTAAAAAGTCAATCTTGTAGACGAAAATGCATAAGTCGTTCTTGGAGCTGTTACTAACTTTGATTTTGTTTTTTTGGATGGCACCTGTTATCCTCTTTTTACCTGATTTAAACAAAAAATTACATTGAATTAGCAGTTTAGATATTTTTAAGAACAGTCTGGACCTTTATTGTGGGGACAAGTGTTTTGGTATATTGGCAGGCTAGAAGTGCATTAATGCTGGTGCTTGAAATATTTGTAAGCATGTATATCAACTCAAAAGGCTGGAAAAATGGAAGAAGATTTAAACTGCTGTTCAGCTGAGCTTATAACACTGAAAAAAAAGAAAAAACAGTCGTCAAATAAAAGAAAAGGCTGGCTGAGTATGCGATTGCTCAAGCAGAGACATTTCAAAAATAGTGAAGTTAGAGGACAAAGCATGCAGAGAAAACCTGAGATTTTCTGTTGCACCAGTGAAAATAGAAGGTTCTGTATTAATTTTATGAAAGTACAAGTAAGCAAATGGCCTGGTATTCACAGCAGGATGTATTAATTGAAAAGACATGTCATGTGTATGCCCCAAACCTGGCCACGAGAAATCAGCCACAAACTGTATTGGTAAAGAAACAATCGTACCAGCAAAAAAAGTTGATCCTGAAAAAACTGTGACAGAAGAGCAAAGTATTAACAATTGGAGATAGTAGAGTGTTTGTGGAAAATGATTATACACTGTGCACCAAGCAGAAGAGAGTCAAATTTATCCCAGCAGTCAGGGCATGTCAAGAGGAAGGTGTGAGATTCAAGCTGCTGTATCCAACTGTCTTCAGAATATTTTTTTTCCTGGAGGATCATCATTTTTTTGATGCAGAACAGGCCAAGGAGGAAATACAAAAGTTTGTCCAACAAAAGGTGAGCCATCAAATAGAAGGGGACTCTGCTTCTCATTCTTCTGATAATAAAGCTCATAGACATTGGTAGTGAAACCTTTTCCAGTGATTCAAAAGAAAATGAAAGACAAAGAAAAGCACAGGAGGTGACTAGAAGAATCGGGAGTACCTTGGACTTGAATCAGAGTCTAAGGTTGGGAGATGGAGATGAACAGGAAGAAGACCAGCAGCAACACTAAAATTAGTGAATAAATGTGAGATTATAAAGCATCCATCATATTTATGAAATATGACTTTTCAAGAAAAAGAGGAAAAATTGGACTTTTGATGACTTTGGCAAACTTGTGGGGGACTGAAAAACATATACCACACTTCATGTCAATAATGTTTGAAAATACATTAAAGGGAGTGGGAGAAAGTAACTAAGAACAATTTTTGTTCTTAAAAGTATTCGTATAAAACATTTCATGATATAAATTAAATGTTATATACTAATGCATTTTCTGTTATTGTATGTGATAAAGATGCTAAAGAGAAAAAGTGCCTTTTTTATTTTAATTTTTGAAATGTAGGCATTACAACAAAAAAGAGAAGAAAGGCTGGACAAAGTAATGAATGGTTAAGGTGATATACTGTACTCTTGTGTTGCTTAGTTGGGGATGGGGTATAAAAGTACACAAATTATAATATATGTTGAGTTGATATGTTTTCTCACACTTTTCCATAGGTGACTGCCTGGATTAAGGCCCTAGACTTAATCTAATAACATTTTTGTAAGTGAGTAAATAAGAGAAAATTAAATGTAATGAAAAGTTTTCCTTTAGCAAATAAATGTTCAGTGTGAGTTGAGAAGTCTGTAGCTAAGAGCAGCTGCACATTTTGCTCTTATGCTTCCATGGAGTCAAGCTGTTTACAGCGGCAGACAATAAAAGTCAGATCACTTTTTTAAGGCTAAAAATTAATGTTTTCTGAAACCAAACAAGCTGTTTTTCACATATGGGAGGAGAATCAAAATAAGACAACTACCAACAGCAATCAATGTAAGTAGGAGCACAGGCTATAACATTCGTCACATGGATAACCTTATTTTTAATCCAAACCAATCTTCCGCATGTATGTCAAGTGCAACCGCCAAAAAAATCATAAGTCTATTTGCAAGCAAAATCTGCCAGCACTCTAAAGAGAGATAACCAATATTTATTAAATATCAACTACAGCAGCCAATGATGAAGGCCATAGTGCCGAAACCGGTTTGTGATATTTATTGTTTTGGTTGACTATTACACTTAATTTGGTGCTTATTTGGCTTCTATATTTGTTATTTAATAAATATTGGTTATCTCACTTTGGAGTGGTAGCAGATTTTATTTGCATATAACTTTATTTTTAAGTAGGTAATACTTGTGGTTGCAGCTGTGGATTTGGGATTGTATCAGGAGGGGTGAACATTATTTGAAGATGTACATAGTTTTTTGTGTGTTTATTTTATGTTAATTGGTTATGGGGATGTTCTGGATGGCTGAATTCTTTTGAGGGTTTTCATTAAAATAAAAAGTCTTGTAAAATGTGACAGATTCAAATGGAGATAACAAGAAACAACTGCATGAAAAGATCAACCTACCAAATATTAGCGGGTGCATGTCACACAAAAGCTGGAAATTGATATTTAAAAAAGTCATATATAATAGGTGGGAATAATAAGTTCTGAGGGTAATGAGACCAGCTATGTTATATGTATTGGAGACAGTGGCATTGACAAAAAGGCAGGAGTCAGAGCTGGACGTGGCAGAGTTAAAGCTGTTAAGATTTGCTCTGGGTGTGACGAGGGTAGACAGGATTAGGAATAAGTATATTAGAAGGTCAGCCCAGGTTGGAAGGTTTGGAGACAAAGCCAGAGAGGCAAGATTATGTTGGTTTGGACATGTGCTGAGGAGGGATGCAGAGTATATTGGGAATAGATGTTATGGATGAAGCTGCCAGGTAACAGGAAAAGAGTTAGGTCTAAGATAAGGTTTATGGATGTGGTGAGAGAGGACATGCAGGTGGTTAGTGTGACAGTGCAAGATGCAGATGACAGGAAGAAATGGAAGCAGATGATCTGCTGTGGTGACTGCTAATGGGAGCAGCCAAAATAAGAAGATCATAAAGGCTACTCTTTTCGTATTATTTTGGAATGTAAATGGGCTCACAGATATAGATAAAAAGGAAAGAGTATTGACTTATATTAAGAAATGTAGAGTGCAAATAGCAATGCTACAGAAGACACATTTGGAAATAAATGAGCATGTGAATTTGATAAGATATTTCAGGATGGATATTCAACAGAGTATCAGCCACAAAGGAAAAGAGGAATATTTGTACTAATTGCTGGAGGAGCTCCAATAGTTATAGAAGCAGGAAATAAATATAAATAATAGTTGATTTCTGGTAGGAGGTGGGTACTGGCAAGAGAGGATGATTATGCTGGCATGTATTTATATTCCACCTAAAACTGCTATTATGGAGCTTAAGAAGATTTTTGGAGAAATAATCAGCTTTCAGCATGGAACATTACTTATAGATGGGAAGTGAATTTGATATAGATGGGAAGTGGAATTTGATTTGCAACAGTGAATATGTATGTGGGGGACCTAAAAGGAAAATCTAACAAAAAGAGGGTAGATTTCTAAAGGAATTTATTAAAATATTTGGTATGGAAGACATGAATTCAGTAGTAGGAAGTCAGAGAAGTTACATATTATTCTCCAAAATACAATAACTGGGCTAGACTAGATAGACATGGTTTCACATGAGCATGCACATTTAATGTAAAGCTTTGACACACATCCAATAACTATTTCAGATCATATGCAAATAAAAACTAAGGTAAAAATTGAGGGTAATGAAGTAAAAATAAGACAATAGCCCTCCCCTCTGACCCGTTAAAACAGAGGAACCTAATTAATAGCCCCACACATTATAGCAAGACATCAAATTCCCTATTAGACTGGATTTTAGTACCAGACCCTAGCAAATACACCACCACAGGTACAGTGCCTGTCTCAGTGATCAACTCTCAGTCTATATAACCATACATCTGATGTCAATTTTTATTCTATCCTCAACTGTTGGGTTCAGATCCAATCTGATCCTCGGATCCAACTCGCCCATTACTAAAGCTTGTCGCAAGTAAGTACTAAGTACTCCTCAAGAATTATATAGGTCATTTAAGTCCTACCACCTTTTAGACCTCATTCCTCCCTTGTATGTACTGTTTCCACAATTCCCATTTTTTTCCTATGTAGTTTACTCCTACGGTTTTCTAAAGATCTCGGTTCCAATTGTTTTATCTCTGTTACTATATTCACTGCTTCCAATATAGTTGGTTTAGCTTTTGATTTCCATTTTCTAGCAATTGCTTTCTTGGCAGCCACTATTATTAGACACAGCAAGGCTTTATCATGTCTAGGCAATTCTGATTCTGAATCATAACTCAGAAAAATTGTCACCCTCGTCAGACCAATCTGTCCACCCAGCATCTCCAAGAGTGCATCCTGCAGGGAATCCCTAAAGTCTGCCAACTCATCGTAGTCCTAGAAAATATGTTCCCAATTGCCTCTTTCTTCCCCTTCACACCTCCAACATTGCTGTCTGCCTGAGGAAAAATTCTCTGGAGCCTACTTGGGGTATAAAAATATATATGTAAACATTTCCAGGCAAAAATCCTAGATTTTCTTGCATATTTGGGAGACATTCATATGTCTTCCCATTGATTATTTGAGAATTGCTTATCCAATCTCTTTTCCCAACTTTTTCTAACCTCCTCTGATTGATTATTATAGTTATCATGCATTATTTTATATGCTCTACTAATTATTCCTTTTTTAATGGCAGCTTCTGTTCTAGATTCTATTAAAGACTCTACCAGTGCTGATCTTTCATTTAGGACCCCCTATTTCTTTCTCTCTGCCTATACTCTGATAGCAATCCCTGATAGGGAAGGCAATCTCTAACCTGCAGTCCAAACACATTCTTGGCCTCTTCCCACTCTATTACCTTTCCCTTTCTAGTTATTTGCTCACAATACCTTGGCTCCTTTGCCAGGTTTCTCCAATAAATTCTGGCCTCCTCTTACCTACTTCTGTATCCCTAATTGCAGTCAACCCTATTGGCAGAATCTTCTTTCTCTATTCCCATGTTGGTTTAGTTCTTAGAATTCTTTCTGCTACTTTATGGTTGTAATAATCTGCATGATTATTTTTATTCTTCCTAAAGGCCTGTGTCCAAAATTACAGTCTGTCCTTTTTTCTTGAGCTTCCCCCATCTTTCATCATCATCCCTTTTCACTTTGAATTATAGTTTTCTCCTTGTTCTATGTATAGGAGGCTTAACTGTATAGCTCTGAAATACCCCTTCAAATTGGATAATCCCAGTCTGCCCTGCTCTCCTGGAAGAATAAGCTTATAGAACTTCATTATTGCCTTCTTCCCCTCCCAGATAAAGTCCTTCAGCTCTTTATTAATTGCTACCCACAACTTATCTGGTTGAAAAAAAATATGCCTGACCTCTACATAAGACTAAAAACGTTTCAACTGCATGCATCTTACTATCTAAAGCCATATAACAAAGCTTCAGTTTTCTCAGTTTTTGTACTTTCTTTTGTTTAGTCTCTTCCCACATATCCTTAGCTGCCACACTAGAATCAGTTTTAATCCATACTCATAAATATTGCATTTTATCATGTCCCTACAAATATGGGTATTCCTGAACCAGTTCATGTGTGGGTACATTATTTACTGCTATTGCATTTGTTTTAGCTTCATTTATTTTGTATCCCAAAAAGATCTGAAACTGTCTCAAAATGTTCCACAACATGGTGATGTCTTTTTCTGGTTTTGTCAGGTACAAAATAATAGCATCTGCAAATAAAGCCAGCTTTTCTTGACTATCATACCAATTATATGGCTAAATTTCTGAGTCCCTTATTTTGTTTGCCAGTGGTTTTAAATATAGTGCAAATAATAAAGATGAAAGAGGACACCCCTGCCTGGTTCCTCTACTCAAGTGGAAATGATCAGAGAGGACCCCATCAAGTTTAATTTTCACCCCTTATCCCTCATATGTTCTCATAATCAACCTTATCATTTTTTTTCAGGAAATGCAAATGCTTCCATTGTCTGCTCATGAAGTCACAGTTTACTCTGTCAATGCTTTCTTTGCATCAAGACCCACCAAAAACAATGGTATTTTCTTACATTCTGCTTCCCTCTGGATCATCATTGTTCTGTTAATGTTGCCAAATGTTTGTCTCTCCTACAAAAACCACACTGATCCATATCTATTTGTTCTGGTATTACTTTTGCCATTCTTTAGCCATTATAGATATGAATTCTTTATAATCACAGTTTAGTATTGAAATGGGCATGTACAAAGCCAGATCTGGATGATCCTTACCCTCTTTAGGTATTACAGCTACCACTGTTTTCTTCCAGGACGGTGGTATTTCTCCTCCTCTTAAGATACTGTTTAACAAAACCTTCAATATCTTTAGCAATTCTTTTCCTCCTAGCTTCCAAACTTCCATAGGAATACCATCTATTCCTTGGGAATTTCCTGTAGATTGGTTATACATCACAATTTTTATCTCGTTTCCTCCTATCCTGTTAGTAATTGAGCCTCATCTACCTCTAATCTTGGCATCTTTAATTCTTCCATAAACATTTCCATTTGTATCTTTTCTTGATTTTTAAATTTCTCTGCTTTATAGAGACTCATAGAATTTCCAAAATATTTCTAATACTTCTACAGGATCTTTTATTACCTTCTTTGTTAGAGGTTCCCTAAGTTTAGTGACAGCCCTTTATACTTTCTTTTGCCTGAGTCATTGTACTAAAAGTTTTTCCCTCTATTGTTATCAAAAAACAGTTGCTTAGCAGCAATCCTTCTAAGCCTGTGCATATTATTGAGGTACTCTCTTATTTTCTGCCTAGCATTCTGCTGTTGATTCTCTTGTTCTGAGAGATTCCGCCTATTCTGCAATACTTTAAAATTTTTCAGTCCCTTTAAATAATTCTTGTTACTTCTCAACCATAGCTCCCTTTCTTTTATTTCCACCCTATTTTTAAACTTCACCTTAATTTAATCCCACTCCCTAGCTATATGTTCACAAGAAATTTCTATTCTCTCAAACAGCTCCTGAATAATAATCTCTACAGGATCTCTTGTTACATTTCTTGTTATAGGCTCCCTAAACTTGGTGACAGCCCTTTCTGCTTTCTGTTGCCTGAGTCATTGTGCTAAAAGTTTTTGGGCTCTACTGTTATTATCAAAAATAGTTGCTTAACAACAATCATTCTAAACTTGTGTATGTTATCAAGGTAATCCCTTATTTTCTGTTTAGTATTCTGCATTTGATCCTGTTCTTGTTCTGTGAGATCCCCCTTATTTTGCAATACTTTAACATTTGTCAGTCCCTCTAAATAATTATTGTTACTTCTTAACCATAGCTTCCTTTCTTTAATTTCCACTCTGTTTTTAAACTCTACCTTAATTTTATCCCAATCTCTAGCTACATTTTCAGAAGTAATTTCTGTCCTGTTGTATAATCTCCACTACCCATTCCTTAAATTCCTCTCTTTTCAACAAATAGGTGGGAAAGCACCAATGTCTCATTTTTGCTTCATTACCCAATGTTTTTTTATTTTAGCTATTATTGGTGCATGATCTGAAATTGTTATTGGGTGGGTATCAAGACCTTCAATTAAATGCACATGTTCCTGTGAAATGTAAATTCTGTCTAGCCTAGCCCAGTTTTTATATTTTGGGTAATAATATGTAAATTCACTCCCAGCTCCTATTACTGAATTCACATCTTCCATGCCAAATATTTTCATAAATGTCTTCAAAAATCTGTCCTCCTTTGTTATATTTTCTCTTCTTCCCCCATACATATTTCACTACTGCAAATCAAATTTCAGTCCCTACCTGTAAGTAATATTCTGATTATTTTTCTCAGAATTTTCTTAAGCTCCATTATAGCAGTTTTAGGTGGAATATAAATACATTCCAGTGTAATTATACCAGGCTATAATTCATACCACACCTTTTGGCCACCTAACCCAGAACGAAACACTAAAGGTGGGGGCATGTCCATATTCATTAAGGATATCCACACCTCCAAGCTAGTTGAACAGCATAATGCATCCAAGATTATCCAAGTCCAACTAACTCTGGGCAAGACCGCAATCCAAATTGTAGCTTGCTACAGACCCCCCACCATGCCCCAGGATTCCCACTCCTCATTTCTTGATACACTGGAAAGTATTAGGGTACAACCTAATACCCTAATAATGGGTGATTTCAACTACCCACCATTAACTGGGAAAACTACTCATGTACCAACTCTTTTGCTCAACGTTTTCTGGAATTCATAAATTCCAACATCTTGGATCAACTTATTCACACCCCCACTGGGGGCAGTAATATCCTAGACCTGATCATTACCAACATGGGCAACCGGTGTTCCACACCAGAGGTCAATGCCTCTGTCAGATCCGACCACAAGCTAATCACCCTAGACATCCACATCCCGCCCCCATCCCCAATTAGGGAAACCACCGTAAAAAACCTCTCCAAAGCCAACTTTACACTTCTTAAAACAGAAGTGGCAAACTTCATGACACCCATGCAGATGGACAATAGAGTTACAACTGCTGAATCCTACACAAATGCACTTTATAAGCACTTACACGAGTGCATGGATCATGCAATCCCTAATAGAACCAAGATGCTATTCTCCAAAAAAAGGAAGCCAATCTGGTGGTCCTCTGCCATAAACAAACTCTACAACCGAAGAAAGAAACTGTTGCAAAAAAGAGTAAAATCCCATGACTGGAGGAACGCCCTGGTCAACTTCAGTAAGAAGCTGAGATCCCTCATAAAATCCTCCAAAGCTAGTTACGAAAACAAAATTGCCACTGACTCTAAAGACAACCACAAAGCATTCTATAGCTATGTCAAGAATCTCAATGGCAACATTCAGATCTGCTCTGAGTTAAAGCACAATGGCACTAAATATACAGAACCAACTGATATTGCCAACATCCTGGCAGATAGGTTCAGTGCTAACTTTACCCCCCTCTCATCCCCTAGAGAGCCCATCTCTATACCGGAAGAATGCAAAGTTCCTGTAATCACAGCTGCACAGGTAAAAAACACACTCTCCAAAGCCAAGAACACAGCATCCATGGGACCTGTCAATATCACAGGCTGTGTTCTACATGAACTACAGAATGAACTGGCACCCTACCTAAGTACCATATTCAGTCATAGCCTCACCTCAGGCTTTGTGCCCACTGAATGGCGCACCGCGATGGTTATCCCACTCCACAAAGGGGGAGCCATGACGGACCCCGGGAACTACTGCCCCATTAGCCTGACAAGCCGGGTCTGCAAGGCCATGTAATGTATCATCATGGAACTCATAAACAAAGACATTGGTAATTTCCAAACTCTGGACCCTACCCAGTTTGGATTTGTAAAAGGCAGATCATGTCTCCTAAACCTGATTGACTTTTTTGAAGCAGTCACCAAAGCCATAGATGAGAGTAAGGTGGTTCACACAGTTTATCTAGATCTCGCCAAGGCTTTCAACACCATCCCCACTCTGGAATTATAGATAAGCTCACTAAACTAAGTATAAATCCCTATATCACAAGATAGGTTGCCAACTGGCTCACGGACAGAACCCACACTGTGAAAGTAACAGACTCCAAATCTGACTTCAGACCAGTGACAAGTGGAGTACCACAGGGTTCAGTCCTGGGTCCTCTCCTGTTTGGTATCTACTTCTCTGAATTACAGGCTAACATAGAAGGTCTTTGGCTAACAAAGTTTGCAGATGACTGCAAACTAGGAGCCATAATCAAAACTCCTAACGATGTGGACATACTACAAAAGGGCCTCACTGAGACAGATGCCTGGTGTCAAAGCCATGGCCTGAAGCTCAATGACAAAAAGTGTATTGTCATCCCCTTTGGTAAAAACTCTGTACTCATGAACTACCACATAGCTGATTGTCTACCTAATGCCAAAAATGTGATGAGACCTTGGGACACAGGTGGACAGTAGTCTTTCCTTTGATAATCACATCTCCACAGTGGTCAGGAAATCCTTCTACGTTGCTCACCTCATAACAAAAGGTTTCTCATCCAGAAAGAAGAGGTCATTGTTTCCCCTCTACTCATCACTCATTAGACCCATTATAGAGTACAACACTCCTTTTGGTATGTACCTCACAAAACATCTACAACAACTGGAAAGGCCACAGAAATACCTTACAAAGAGGATTACTGGCCTCAAACAGATACCCTATGCAGACCGTCTCAAAAAACTCCAGCTTTACTCCATCGCATATCGCCTACTCAGAGGCGATCTCTGCCTAACATACAAAGCTTTGTCAAACCCAGAGCCGTTGGACATGCTCCACTTAAAGAAATCCAAATCCCTCCGAGCTACATGCTCTAGGGACCTAAACCTTATCATCACAATAAACAGAACATGCTGGAGGGATAGATTCCTGTCCCAGAGACTTCCCATACTCTGGAACAGACTACCTATCTATATCAAACAGAGGTCCTCATTAGCACTCTTCAAGAAAAATCTTGATGATTGGATGGGAGATAGGAAATTCACCCCGGGAATCACTTCTGTGGCTCTGCTCGACAGGGGCACAGGAAAATAATTTTGGGGTGGCAAAAGCCAAGGTACATTTTTGGCTAGGCTTATATGGGCCTTAGGGCCAATAGCCTAGTACCCTCCTATGAACCTATAATCTTCCTCTCTTGCCAGTACCCCCTTAGCACTATAAATCTGCCATTATTATCTTTTTATCTTATATCACTATTGGAGCTCCTATTACAATTAATATAGTACTCCTCTTTTCCTTTGTCCCAGGTATTCTGCTGAGTAACCACCCTGAAAACCTTTCTTTATCAAATTCACACATTCACTTCTTTCTGTGTCTCCTCTAATATAACTGTTTGCATTCTGCATTTTTTAATATAGCTCACTACTCTTTCTTGGTTGTATTTATCTGTGAGTCCATTTACATTTAAAGACATTAAAGAAAGCATCATTCTGTTTAAAAGTTATTATTCCCACCTTTTATGTATAATGTTTGGCAGATTGAACTTTTATACAGTTGATTCCTGTCATATATTTTGAACCTATGTCACATCTTATAAAACTTTTTTGTTTTATTGAAACTCCTCAAAAAAACAAACATATCCCCAATACCCTTTTAAAAACTATTAACTTAATACTAACACAAACACTACATACACATTCAAATATTGAAGTTTTACCTTCCTAATAGGAATAAAAGTCCCAAACTGACAGCCACACTTACAGACTTGAATTAACCTAAAAGAATGGTCATCCATACCAAGACACATGGTGCAGCCTGTGCTTCTACTAAGTGGTGATTGGTTTTATTTTACTGTATAGCTCTCCCAGCTGGGAAAACCTCCTGAATGTTTTCACAGAACATTAACTGCCTTGGGAAAGAGCCTGAATACTTTCAGAGAAAATTATCTACTTTGGGAAAACTTTTGAATGCCTTCAGAGAACATTATCTCCTAGGAAATTTCTGTTTTCTTTTTTTCCCCTCAGCCAGTCACTCTCCACCAGACCATAGCTAGTTTCTCTTTATCAGATTGTCTCCATGGAGAAATGAGAACCAGGCAGCCAGTTTCCCTTTATCAGATTGTTTACATGGAAACATGAAGACAGCTGCAGAAGTGTTACTGAGCATACTTGTATTTGCTAGAAAAAGCCTCATAATATTAATTTTTCATTTACTTGCTCTCTCTTAAAACTTACTAAATCAATCTAACGTCTTTAATACACTCATTTCCCCATACAAGAATGATAAAAAGCACATTAATGTTTCTTGTATCATGCGTTTTAACCAGGCTTTTTTTTATACACTTGCAGTGCCTACATTTCTTAAAACTATACAAGAAGAGAGAGAGAGAAGGGAGAAAGAAAAAACAGCAGCTCATGTTTACAATCATTACACTTAAAAATAATTGAAAAAATTACTTTATAGCTTGTAAAGAAAACCACATGCTACAAAACTGGTACTATTTAAGAAAGAGATTTACTTACAGTTAACTTTGTCCTTCCTCTCCCCTCCCCAAAGCACTTTTATGAATGTTAATGACATGAAGTAGGGCATATGCTTTAGAGCCCACCACAAGTCCAACAAATTCTGAAAAAGTCCAGTATTTCCAGATTTTCTATCGTATTTCACAAATATAGGTATTGCATTGTGATCCCATAGTAAGTTACTGATTTTATTGCTGTTCATCTCCAAAATCCTGTATCTGCTTCATTTCCAATGTACTCTTGATTATTCTACTCAACTGTTGTGCTCCCTTCATTCTCTTCAACATTTTCCATTGAAAATTTTTAAAAGGTTTCACAGGTAGAGTCCTTCTGTGGTCTTTATTACCAGAAGAGCAAGAAGCAAAACATCCTTCTGTTTCACAACTTACTTTTTGTTGAAAAAAACGTTTGTATTTCCTCCTTAGCGTGTACTTCATCAAAAATGTTTTTGTACCTCCAGGGAAGAATACCTTGAAGACAGCTGGGTACAGAAGTTTGAATCTCACACATGCATCTTGACATTTCCTGAGTAGTGGAATAAATTTCCTCCCCTTCTCTCTGGTGTACAGTGAGTAATCATTCACCACAAGCACTATGCTATTTCCCACTTTTAGTACTTTGTTCTTCTGCCGCAATTTTGTCAGAATCAACTCCTTCTGCTGGTAGGATTGCATCTTTACTATTAAAGGTCTAGGTTGCTTTCTTATAGCCAGGTTTGGAACATACACATGATGTGCCCTTTCAACTAACAACTCTTGCTGTGGAATACCAGTCCAGTTCCTTATTTGTGCTTTCATAAAATTAATGTAGTCTGTTCCTTCCAGCTTCTCTGGTATAGCTGAAAATCTCAGGTTTTCCCTATCTGCTCTGTCCTCTAATTCTATTATTTTTTTGAAACACCTCTTCCTGATCAGTCTCATATTCAGCCAGCCTTTTCTTTATTTTGACCTCTGATTTTTGCAGCTTTATCACCTCATCTGAATATCTGTTTAAAACTTCTTCCATTTTTGCCAGCCTTTTGTTTTTTTGTGTTGTTATACTCCATCAGTGGTTTGTTTATTTTAACCAGGTCTTTATGCAGTTGTCTTATATCTTCCTGTAGATTACTGTCAGTCATGTCTGAAGGTTGCATTGCTTTTTGCTGAACCGCTGCAGAACTTTCCACAGTCAGTGTTTCTTCCTCACTTTTTGTAGCTGATTTTTTCCAGGTCTTCTGTATTTCTTTATTCCTGGCATCCAGGCAGTGCACTTACTAGCTAGTTACTGAAATTTACCCATAAACACAAGTCTGCTAGTCTTCTCTGCTGATTTTCTGTTTTCACAATGGGAGAGCTAGAAATAGGTATATTGGGGGAAAGAGAAGTGAAGTGGCAAATATTATTAAATGCAGCCACTTACCCCAGATTAAATTATTGTATTCTGACCAAGCCCCTGTTAAGGGCCTAGAATGGGTAAGAAAAAAGTAATATTAATAGCAGGGTAGGTGTTGTTCCAAGTTGATTATACTCATCGAGCTACAAGTTTCCCACAGTTTTGTGTGTTCATTGTGAGACACAACTAATAGTTGTATTTTTAACATTTTTAAATTTTTATTTTTATTTTACTATGTAATTTTATTATTGAATATTATGAATTTTATATCATGCATAAACAGTTATATAACTGTTTAGTTATTTTATATGTATTTTCATGATTTTAAATGGTTGTTGTGTTATGAGAATCCATGTCAGGATGAGTCATTCAGTATCCATGAAATTAATATTCATGAGATCAAATTGGTGTATCACAGGATTGGATAATTTGAATTAATTAATACTATTTAAAGGCTGTTAGTTTGAGAAATGGTGTTCTGAAGAAGTCTATAGAGGACAGATGAAAGCGCTTAACCTGATGTACTAATAAACGACAGTTTTGGTATTTTCTGTCTCTTTCCTTGGAACCGGACACTCATTTTTCACCAGTTATATCGCATTTATTGACTGGCAAGAGCTAGAAATAAGCTGTTGCTCAATATGCAGCCATCTTGGAAATCCTCCTATCTGTCATACATCTTATAGGTTCATAGGTAGGTACTAGACTATCAGCCCTGGGGCCTATATAAGCCTAGCCAAAAAGGTCCTCTGGCTTTCATCACCCAAGACAATTATTTTCCCCTGTCAAGCAGTGCCACAGAAGTGATCCCAGGGTGAATTTTCTATTAATATATTACTCCCTTACACTTCTTACATTTGGTATAATTCTCATTTACCATTGTTGGTAATTTGCTTCTTGTATTTTTACACTCTTGTGTAGTCTTCCTTACCATTGTTGGTATTTCCTTTTTCACTTTATCCTTCCCAAAAAAAGGTTTTCTTTCTTTTCTTCATTGTCTTCTACTTGCTGCTATGTATGAAAAAGGACCTTCCGCTTTCAAAAAATATCAAAAGTGTTGGCACAAATGGCCCCTTTCAGATGCTCATATATTCTGTGCTTACTGTTTGGGCCCTCAACATCTTTAAGAGGATTCTGTAATTTGCAAAATGTTCAACCCTAGAGCAGTTGCTGATAGAAAAAGCAAAGTGTTGCTATAGGGATTGCTTCCATCAACCTTCAGTGAAGCTATTTCTGGGGCTTAATCCCCCAAAACAAAAATTAAGGAGTCCTTGTCTAAGTCAATGATTCCCTCAACTCCATCTTTGAAGGCACCGAGGATCTCAAACCAGTTCAAAGCCACTCTCCTTCAGATTCTACAATGAAATCACTGGATCCAAGTTCTTCGGATCCAGCAAAACAAAATCAGTGGATGTTATCTCTTTGGCTCTGAAAATCCTTCCCAGGACTAAATATTCACTTACATTGGACCCAGTGCTTTTCAGGGTTCCTTCTCCTTTATTGGAATGTTATCAGTCCAGGTCACCCTTCCTTGCCTCATCCAGGAGTTTGACTGAGGAAGATGTGGACAAAATAATGAGGTTTCTCTTGGCGCAGATACAGATGGGTGTTTTACTGGCTCCTACCTCCTTGGATCAGGAAGCTCATCAGTCTACCACAGCAGCACTACTTGCTCCTTTTCTGATCGCTTCAGGGTTCCTGGATCTAAATTTTCTGGTTCTGTCCATCTTGGATTTGAAGATAGCTTTATCTTTGGATCTGAAGCTTTCTCTGAGTGTACCAGCTCTGACATTTTCGGATCCAGATGACTCATGGAGCCAAATTGCCTTGTCGAGTCTAAGGTGTTGTAATTGACTCTGAGGGTTTTAGAACCATCTCTGCCCCACTGAGCTTTGGCATTGGATAGCACAGCTCTGACGTCCTTCTTGGGGATATTGCTGTTGGGGTAGAGGGAGTCAGCAGTCCAGAAGCCTGCCTTCTTGGATCCACTGTCTTCCTTCTTTCTGGAGTAGTTTGCCTTTGAGCTAATGAAGAGAGTATTCTCTGCTCTGACAGGGCAGACTGATCCAACCCCTTGAATCTCCAATCTGGTTTTCAAAGGATAGCCATCTCAAGACCTGCAGATCACTCAGCAGGGCTTTATGATTTCTTCTGTCACTTCACCAGAGCATCCCACTGAGGAAGTCCCTAGGAAGAGAAGTGCAAGAGGAGGCACCTAGACCCTCCCCAACAGTCCGTCACTGAGGATACCAATTTTGATGAAGGAGAAGGGTCCCCACAATCACCTCCAGAAGACATCTCATCTGGAGGCATTCTTGAATCCTTAAGCAGAGAGGTGGTTGGTCCTCAAGCAACCCTTTGCTGGAGGAGTCAGTATTTCTGGAGGCCTTTGGAGGTAGCCTGTCTACCTCCTGGGTTACTCTGCCCACCAAAGAGCTCATTGATTTGATCTCTAGGCAGGTGTGGAAGGAACCTGACTCTGTTCAGCCAATCCCTAAGAGGCCAGATCGGATTCTGGTCCCACCTACTGGGAAGGAATTCTGGGGTAGAAGGGTGCCCATAGATGCTGTGGTAGTGGTGGTGGCCATCAAGAAGGAACTTGCTGAGCAATGTTCCTCTGTCCATTCTAACAGGGAGTTGAGGGTGATGGATAAATCTGGGAAGCATGGATATGCTTCAGCAACCTTTTCTGAACTATTTGTCACATTTTACCAGACTGCAAAGGGATTTGATCAAAGAACTTTCAAAATCCCTTACAGGGACCATTACTGCAGAGGGTCAATCTTCTATGGCCCCTCAGTTGGCTACCCTTCAATCCATTTCAAATTTGTCCATGAGGCTTATCTCACATGCAGCCGAAGGTACCTCAAAGGCAGCAAGTTCAGGCATATCTATTAGGAGGCATGCCTGGATGTACTTCTGTGATTTTGCATAGGCTTTCAAGTCCTCATTCTTCAATGCGCCCTTTGATGGCAGTTCATTGTTTGGCCCAAAGGTGAAAGACACACTCTCCAGGTCTGAAAAGGATGGGAGGACCCTCTCTGCAGTGAGCATACATATTTCCACCCCTCAAAGATCATTTTCTAGGATTCAAACAGGTGGTTAGAAAATGTGGTTCAGAAAGTCCCAGGGTCCTTTCCAGGACACACATGGAGATAGTTCCTATAGGGGCAGGGGGGGAACTCTAATGGATGAAAATGCTCACGTGGCAAAGAAGGCCCACATAAAAAGGGATGTAGAGATTCTTTCTCTGACAGATTCTATCAGCGCTCCTGAAAAGAGGCCCAATTGTCCCCCTCTGGAAGAAATCTGGGGTCACCTATCTCTGCACCAGGCAGTCTGGCTAGATATAACAAAAGATATTTGGGTGGAGAGGATTATTTCCAGAAGTTATATAATTCTTTTTTCCCCTCCACCTTCAACTGTATACAAAATTCCTGATGATCCACCCAGTCAAAGGAAAGTAGCAGCACTAGAAATACAAAAGCTGCCATAAAATGAGAGTCATCCAAGAGGACTTACCAGACAAGATAGAATCCAGAACTTACTCAAGATTCTTTATAGTGCCGAAGAAATTGGGACTGCAGACCTATTTTGGATCTCAGCATTTTGAACAAGCCTGTTTGACATACAAAGTTTTGGATGGTCATGGTTCAGTTCATTCTGCCCTTCTTGGGCAAGGATGACTGGATCTGCTCACAATAGGCCTTCAAGATGCGTACTATCACATAAAAATGAACAGACAATCCAGAAGTTATTTACACTTCTGTCTCAGAGCCAGTCACTATCAGTTCAGAGTGCTGCCCTTTGGTTTCACTACAGCCCCAGGGTGTTCACCAAATGTATGGCAGTAGTAGTAGCTCACTTGAGACTGCAAGGTTTCAGAGTGTTTTCATATCTAGATGATTGGCTCTTTTCCACCCTGACCAGGTATCTCCTACTAAGAGTAAGAGATTAAGTATTCCACACTTTTTCCCTTCTTGGAATAACCATAAATTACAACAAATCTTAGTTACAACCGACTCAGACCTTGGAATTCATAGGGAGCAGTCTTCAACATGATATTACTGAGAGCTGTCAAGAGTGCAGACAATCAGATTCCAAGTCAGGAAAAGAATTTAAAATACCAAAATTTCAGCCTGATTCATCCTTCAAACTTTGGGGTCATTGTCAGCTGCCATAATTTTAGTTCCTCTAGCAAGATTTCATATGAGTATTCTTCAGTGGATGCTAGCAATACAGTGGTTGATTCTTTACCAATGCATGTCAGTACAAATAAGACTCACTCAGGCATGCAAGAGATATCTTTGATGGTGGATTCGATGAGATCAGGTTCTACAAGGCCGTCCTTTCATTCTCTCTCAACCCAAGGCCATAGTGACCAAGAATACTTCCTAGATTGGGTGTGAGGGGTTCTTCTTGGGGAAAAGTTACACCAAAGAGGCCAATTTGCATATCAATGTCCTAGAGTTGAGAGCAGTGATCTTAGCATTGCAGGCCTTTCAGGATGCTCTCCCTTTAGGGACAATTCTGATTCAAACAGACAATATGTCAGTAGTTTGTTACATCAGCAAACAAAGAGGAACCAGATCTTACCCCTTGTGTCAAGAAGCACTCAGTGTGTGATCTCTACCAACTGCTTTCTCATAGAAATGCACATTCCAGAGAAGTCCAGTGTGATAGCAAACAAATTGAGCAGGGCCATTCTTTTACCTCATGAGTGGTCTCAACATGAAAGTGACAGAAATGATTTTCCATCAATGGGGACAGCCTTGCAGTAATCTTTTTGCTTCTGCCTAAGGAACAAGTGCTGCAGCAATTCTGCCTTAATCCCCCCACCAGGGAATCATCGACAGATACTCTACTCCAAAATTTGCCCCTCGGTCAAGTTCATGCTTACCCATCACAATTCATCTAATTCTAAATTTTCTGCAGAAAGCTGCCAGGTTGAAGAGCAAAGTCATCCTCATTGCACCCTACTGGCCTAGACAGATTGGCCCCCCTTCCTATGGCCTCATCTTCTTTACCTTTTTCAGATGCTGGATCTGATTCCAGACCTTCTGTCTCACCTGACAAGTATGAGTCATCCAGCTATCTCAAACCTCAGGCTGACAGTGTGGTTTCTCCAATGCCATTGGTATCCAGACAACTGATGCTCTCTTTCTCCCCTGTCCATCATAGGATCATAGGAAGTTACTAGGCTATTGGCCCTGAGGCCCTTACAAGCCTAGCCAAGAATTTATCCCATGTTCCAACAAGTCAGCACCCTATGCCACTGTCCAGCAAGGATATAGGTGGAATCCCTTGGGTGTATTTTCTGTTCCCCATCCAGTTATCCAGGTTGCACTTAAAAGGGGTTAATGAGGTACACTACTTTACATGAAGAGGGAGTCTATTCTACACAAGGGGGAGTCTCTGGGACACAAATCTGTCTTGCCAACAAGTCATATTGACGTCACAGACCAGGTTAAGGTTGTGCGTGCGGGTTACTCAAGTGGAGCTTGACTTGCAGATATGCAGCAATCCCATTAGGACGAGGCCTGAGATTGCTTTGTATGCCAGACAGAGGTCACATCTGAGGAGTCTGTAGGAGACTGAGTAGAGAGACAGGGCTCTTAGCCTATCTGTGTAGGGTAGATGTTTGAGGCCCTGGATTCTCCGGGTGAGGAATCTCTGTGGTCACTCCAGCTGCTGCATGTGCTTTGTGAGGTACATGCCAAAAGGGGCATTGTATTCAATAATGAGTTTTATAAGGGAAGAATACAGGGATGTTATAACCACCTTGTTCCTGGATGAGATACCCCTACTAATGAGGTGGGCCATGTAGAAAGCTTTCTGTACAATGGAGGTAATATGGTGGTGAAAATTCAGTTTGCTATCAACCTGATATCCCAAGTCCCTCACAACTGATTGCATGCTTAATGCCTTATTATCAATGTGATAATTTGTGGGAATGCCATTCTCCCCAAAAGGGATGATAATGATGCATGTTTTGGCATTCAGTTTAAGACATGTTTCTGGCACCAGTCATTTGTTTGGGTCCAAACCTCTTGGAGGATGTTCACATCACTAGGGGAATTGATGACAGCACCCAGCTTGCAGTCATCTGCAAACTTGGTCAGCCATAGCCCACTAGATATGGCCTGCACCTTTGAGAAGTATATCCCAAACAGCAGAGGCCCCAAGACCAATCCCTGAGGTACACCGCTTGTTATGGGTTGACTATTTGAGGTGGCTTCCCCTATTTTGACTAGGTGGGTTCTATCACTGAGCCAGTTTGCTACTCATCTAGTAATATATGGATTGATGCCTAGTTGAGAGAGTTTATCTATTATACCTTTTATCGTCCCATAAGCCTTCTACAAGGAAACTCTACACAAGTAAATAGAAAAGGTTAATTTGCTTGGCACAACAAAAATGCATTGACCCTTTTTCAGCTCCTTTACAAAGTATGCTGGAATTCTTAGCAACAATTTTTAATGAGGGAGCTATTTCCTGAACGATTAAAGTTCACTTAGCAGCACTCTCTAATTTTCATACTGGATTTGAAAATTCATCTGTGGCCTCATCTTTGTAAAGCATTTTTGAGTGGCACATTCCTTTTGAGACCCCCATACAGAGATCCTACTCCACCATGGGATTTGAACTTGGTATTACAGGCCTTCACTAATTTCCCCTTTGAACCAGCAGCAGAATGAGATTTTAAGTTCCTGACCTGGAAAACTATCTTACTAGTGGACATTAGTTCCTCAGAAGATTTTCAGAACTTCAAGCATTGTCTTCTAAACATCCCTACTTGATTTTTCATAAAAATAGGGTCACTTTACATACCAAAACTTCTTTCCTTCCTAAGGTGGTTTCAGAATCTTATTCTTTCCTTCCTAAGGTAGTGTCAGAATCTAATATCAATCTATTTATCTGACAGTTTTCTTTCTTAAATTTGCAAACAGAGGTGAATGTATGTTGCATTTATTAGATGTTCACAGACAATTACATTTTTACTTACAGAGAACAAAGGAAATTAGAAAAACCCTCTAACAATAACTCACCACTCAATACCGCAATACAATTTAATTATTATTTCCATAGATAGTATGAGCAATGATTCTCCTACATATAATCTTATCCCTGCTCAACAGCCTGAGCAATGATTCTCCTACATATAATCTTATCCCTGCTCAACAGCCAAGTATCACCACATCCACTTTCACCTTCAAACCTGTGCCCACGTCCTGTATAAAACTACTCTTAAACTCAAACCATGCTCTACTTCAGCTGATGACCTTCCAAGCAAGTACCTTAAAGTAGCAGCCAATAACATTGCCTCCAGAAATACTCAGGAAAGTTTAGCAGTCACTGAAACAGGGCTTTGTAACTCACAATGCATGCTCAACCCCAAAAACAACTACTTTTTTCCGCTGAATCCCTCTGTCATAAAAAAGCAAAATTTCGTCCTCTCTCTTGATAATACAACTATTGAAGTAACTTCTCATAGAAAATGAATAGGGATGATAGTGGGTGATAATCTTAAATTTGATTTACACACACAAAATTGCATAAGAAAAACTACCAAAAACTAAGGATGCTTTACAGAGCCAAAACCTTTCTCACCAACACAACTAAAAACTACACTTGCCAGTATACCAATGTTTGCATTTTCCACAAGGTCATCTGGTTATTGGTTATACATACATGTGGGATAAATCTATAGACATAGGTGCTATGCAAGTAGGGAGCAAGATACATGTAACATTTTGTGTTGCAGGTAATGCATGATGTGTGGTAAAGTCTTGATTGATGATCCTAATATGCAATCCCTAGATTATACAAAATGAGAAAAGTAGTGGAGGGTGTATTCAGACGACTGAAGGGATGTTTCTAATGTCTGGACATTTCAGGAGGGTCAGTACAGTACAGTCATTTTTTCGATGATCTTAATGTGTGCCATGCTGCATAATATAGCAACTGGAGCAGAATGTGAACATAATGGTAAACCTTCCATACCAGTCATAATAGCAAAAGATCAGGGTGGGTAGTTCAAGTTCAAGGAGGACCATAGAGCAACAGAATTACAGCTGAGGCAGAGACAGGTGCAGTACATTATGGCACTAACAAAGAGAAGACATCGTGTCCAGCTGTGCACTGGGACACAGAAAACACAGAACAACATGATGCAAGGAGTATCACATCCAGACTTTGCAGGTACTGGTGATGTACATGAGGCAAGTAGAACTGTAATGAGGTGGGGGCAGGAATAGTACAAGCTGAAAAGATTTAAACCTCAGCTTTGGCCGGCTAAGAACTTGCTATATTCAACTGGACGTATAAGAGAATTTAAGTACCTTTATCTGCTCTTTTTTTTTTCAAAACAATACAGTATTTAAATTGATTTTAACTGTGTGGAAGGAATATTAGCTGAACTGGAAGTTAGTCAGTGTTTGCTGAATGTTGTTATTTGCTAGTAATTACAGGTGTGGGGGTAGTCACATTCTTTGATTTCCTGTCCTTGCCTATTTAAGTGGTACAGTGTGAAATATTTTCTGCTTAAAAACCTCAGCTTTGGCCGGCTAAGAACTTGGTATATTCAACTGGACGTATAAGAGAATTTAAGTACCTTTATCTGCTCTTTTTTTTTCAAAAAATACAGTATTTAAATTGATTTTAACTGTGTGGAAGGAATATTAGCTGAACTGGAAGTTAGTCAGTGTTTGCAGAATTTTGTTATTTGCTAGTAATTACAGGTGTGGTGGTAGTCACATTCTTTGATTTCCTGTCCTTGCCTATTTAAGTGGTACAGTGTGAAATATGTTCTGCTTAAAACCTCAGCTTTGGCCGGCTAAGAACTTGCTATATTCAACTGGACGTATAAGAGAATTTAAGTACCTTTATCTGCTCTTTTTTTTCAAAAAAATACAGTATTTAAATTGATTTTAACTGTGTGGAAGGAATATTAGCTGAACTGGAAGTTAGTCAGTGTTTGCTGAATTTTGATATTTGCTAGTAATTACAGGTGTGGGGGTAGTCACATTCTTTGAGTTCCTGTCCTTGCCTATTTAAGTGGTACAGTGTGAAACATTTTCTGCTTAAAAACCTTGGCTTTGTCTGGCTAAGAACTTGCTATATTCAACTGGACGTATAAGAGAATTTAAGTACCTTTATCTGCTCTTTTTTTCAAAACAATACAGTATTTAAATTGATTTTAACTGTGTGGAAGGAATATTAGCTGAACTGGAAGTTAGTCAGTGTTTGCTGAATTTTGTTATTTGCTAGTAATTACAGGTGTGGGGGTAGTCACATTCTTTGATTTCCTGTCCATGCCTATTTAAGTGGTACAGTGTGAAATATTTTCTGCTTAAAAACCTCAGCTTTGGCCGGCTAAGAACTTGCTATATTCAACTGGACGTATAAGAGAATTTAAGTACCTTTATCTGCTCTCTTTTTTTCAAAAAAATATAGTATTTAAATTGATTTTAACTGTGTGGAAGGAATATTAGCTGAACTGGAAGTTAGTCAGTGTTTGCTGAATTTTGTTATTTGCTAGTAATTACAGGTGTGGGGGTAGTCACATTCTTTGATTTCCTGTCCTTGCCTATTTAAGTGGTACAGTGTGAAATATTTTCTGCTTAAAAACCTCAGCTTTGGCCGGCTAAGAACTTGCTATATTCAACTGGACGTATAAGAGAATTTAAGTACCTTTATCTGCTCTTTTTTTCCAAAAATACAGTATTTAAATTGATTTTAACTGTGTGGAAGGAATATTAGCTGAACTGGAAGTTAGTCAGTGTTTGCAGAATTTTGTTATTTGCTAGTAATTACAGGTGTGGGGGTAGTCACATTCTTTGATTTCCTGTCCTTGCCTATTTAAGTGGTACAGTGTGAAATATTTTCTGCTTAAAAACCTCAGCTTTGGCCGGCTAAGAACTTGCTATATTCAACTGGACGTATAAGAGAATTTAAGTACCTTTATCTGCTCGTTTATTTTCAAAAAAATACAGTATTTAAATTGATTTTAACTGTGTGGAAGGAATATTAGCTGAACTGGAAGTTAGTCAGTGTTTGCTGAATTTTGTTATTTGCTAGTAATTACAGGTGTGGGGGTAGTCACATACTTTGATTTCCTGTCCTTGCCTATTTAAGTAGTACAGTGTGAAATATTTTCTGCTTAAAAACCTCAGCTTTGGCCGGCTAAGAACTTGCTATATTCAACTGGACGTACAAGAGAATTTAAGTACCCTTATCTGCTCTTTTTTTTTCAAAAAAATACAGTATTTAAATTGATTTTAACTGTGTGGAAGGAATATTAGCTGAACTGGAAGTTAGTGTTTGCTGAATTTTGTTATTTGCTAGTAGTTACAGGTGTGGGGGTAGTCACATTCTTTGATTTCCTGTCCTTGCCTATTTAAGTGGTACAGTGTGAAATATTTTCTGCTTAAAAACCTCAGCTTTGGCCGGCTAAGAACTTGCTATATTCAACTGGACGTATAAGAGAATTTAAGTACCTTTATCTGCTCTTTTTTTTTGAAAAAATACAGTATTTAAATTGATTTTAACTGTGTGAAAGGAATATTAGCTGAACTGGAAGTTAGTCAGTGTTTGCTGAATTTTGTTATTTGCTAGTAATTACAGGTGTGGGGGTAGTCACATTCTTTGATTTCCTGTCCTTGCCTATTTAAGTGGTACAGTGTGAAATATTTTCTGCTTACAAACCTCAGCTTTGGCTGGCTAAGAACTTGCTATATTCAGCTGGACATATAAGAGAATTTAAGTACCTTTATCTGCTCTTTTTTTTCAAAAAAATACAGTATTTAAATTGATTTTAACTGTGTGGAAGGAATATTAGCTGAACTGTAAGTTAGTCAGTGTTTGCTGAATTTTGTTATTTGCTAGTAATTACAGGTGTGGGGGTAGTCACATTCTTTGATTTCCTGTCCTTGCCTATTTAAGTGTTACAGTGTGAAATATTTTCTGCTTAAAAACCTCAGCTTTGGCCGGCTAAGAACTTGCTATATTCAACTGGACGTATAAGAGAATTTAAGTACCTTTATCTGCTCTTTTTTTTTCTGTGTGGAAGGAATATTAACTGAACTGGAAGTTTTCACTCTGCTCTTCAGTTAGTCCCACCCACCCTCCCTGTTTTTGTTTTGGTGTTAATCTTAGTGGCCTTGCAACTGCCCGCCCCTCTTGTAAATTTGTGTTTGGATACTCCTTCTGGGCCCATCTCATTTGCTCACTCAACTGAGTGCAGTGAGATCATATTCTGATTTCAGGCACTCCTACTGTGTACAAAGAGAGCAGCTGGGAAACAGAAAAAAAATTAAGCTTGTTTCCTGCCTTTCCTGTTAAGTGGTATAGACTATTTGTAGGCTTCTGAGCCCCCAAGCCCTTCTGTGTTGGAGGGAAGCCTTCTAGCTTAGTTTATTTTCCTTATAACAAGCCAGTTTTCTAGTTTCAGCACTCAAATCTGTTTCTTTGATCTCAGCACTTGTTCAGAAAAAAAAAAAAATGTCATCTGCTTTTACTGTACTTGTGTTTCTACCTACTTTTTTTAACTTTTGCATCATCTTAAAAGTACTCAATTGTATTTATTACTGCTTGGTGTAACTCATTCTAAGCCTTTTGGTTTAAACACTTGGGCTTCGGACCAGTTGTTTTGCACTGAGAGGGTTTGTGGTCTGCACTGTAGTGGCAGAACAGGTAGCTTACATCCTTCTAGGTTGGGAACTGCTGATTGAGGAATCAGTGTCTGTTATTCTAAAAGTGTATTAATTCTGGTTTAAGCACTTGGGCTTTCAGGCCAGTTATTTTACATTAAGAGGGTTCGTGGTCTGCACTCTTGTGGGAGGAGAGGCTGGACTCTGCCCTTCTGAGCTGGGAATTTCTGGTTGAAGGCTTATAGTGCATGCATATCTGAACTGATTCTTACTGAAGTTGGTGTGCCTTCTTTGCTGTGGCATAGACTGGATTCGGGCCTGCTGGATCTAGCTTTGTTTGTGTAACTCGAGCACTAATCCAGGCATTCTCTAAAGTATTCAATTGTATTTATTACTGCTTGGTAGTAACTTGATTAAAGTGTAGCTATCATTCTAAGTCTTTTGGATTAAGCACTTGGGCTTCAGACCAGTTGTTTTACATTAAGAAGGTTTGTGGCATGCACTGTGGTGGCAGGACAGGTAGCTTTCATCCTTCTAAGTTGGGAACTGCTGATTGAGAGCCCAGTGTCTGTTATTCTTAAAGTGTATTAGTTCTGGTTTAAGCACTTGGGCTTCAGGCCAGTTATTTTACATTAAGAAGGTTTGTGGTCTGCACTCTTGTGGGAGAAGAGGCTGGACTCTGCCCTTCTGAGCTGGGAATTTCTGGTTAAAGGTTTATAGTGCCTGAATATTTGAACTGTATCTTACTGAAATTGGTACACCTTGTTTGCTGTAGCATAGACTAGATCCAGGCCTGCTGAATCTAGCTTTGTTTATATGCTTGTTGTTTGTTTGCTTGTTATTTCCTGGAACACTAATTCCACCTAATACGCGGCTTCTCAGCGCTTCTGTGGATCACTAGTGATATCTGCATTGCTTACTGTACTTATTTCCTTGTTTCACTTGAAAGAAAGTTACTGTTTGTCGTTTTTGCATTTAAGTTACCTGGCACTTGCTCACTAAAGCAATTATATAAGTCAGCACTAAAAATTAAAAGCACTACACCCTCACTCCCCACTGGCCCTGGTTTTCAATTATTAAGGAATTCCCAATATTATTCTAGCATGTCCAAAGGTCAGTTGTCAATCTCCTCTCCGGTCCAGCTGGTGAATCTGGGAATCTTGAGGCAATGTTACAACTGCCTCATGTACACAGACAACCCTCTCCTCCTCCCAACAAATTCCAACACATGTGAGAGATGCAATCATATAGCCAAACTGGAGGCTAAGCTCTCTCAACTCAGTACTGGCATAACCAGTCAGGAGGAGAAGGAAACCACACTCACTACAATTCCAGTCTCACATAGATCTACCATGACAGCAAACCAAACACATAATCACACAAAAACATACTCGGAGGCTCTAAATAAAGATCTGCCGAAGCAGCAGAGACCTCCAAAGCAGACACCCAAGCAGCCGCTACCCCAAAACAAAACACGTGCAACACATATCTCACAAAGCCAGTGTGCCAAACAGTCACAGCCCTTAAGACTAAACAACACACCTGATACACTTGTAATAGGTGACTTTATCGTCAGGCACACTGACGTCCCTCTCACCAGGCTGAACAAGGAGAGGGTCACAGTGAGCAGCCTGTCGGACGCTAGGATCTGCCACATAACACAAGCACTCAGGTCACTCCAAGGCAAATACAAATATGACTCAGTCATTGTCCATGCTGGTGTGAATGACCTGAGACGTACCTCCCTGGACTACATGAAAAGAGACATAAAGGAGCTCTCTGAGCATGTAGCCCAGGCCGGTATGACCCTGACCTTGAGTAGCATCTTACCCTCACCAAGAATGATGTCACAATATGAAGACAAGATGATCAATTTCAACAATTGGCTTAAGACTGGTGTCATTCAAAGGGGATCCAATGCCTGTCAGCTTGGGATGATATGCTCGACAAGCCACGATGCTTCGCTAGGGACGGCTTGCACCTGTCACCCCTGGGCTTTCGGATATTGGCAAAGGCTCTTGCTACCCCCATAGTGCCTTTTTTAGGCAAGGCTCAAAAGACAAACCCACCTCCATAGATATCACAAGGGATAAGAAACCAAGAGTAATGCTACTCAATGCCAGAAGTCTAAAACCTCAAGATGCACGCACTCGAAACTCTCCTTAGCATGGAGAACATCGATATCTGTGCAGTAACAGAAACCTGGTTCAGGGCTCCCGAGAGCACTCCAGCACTACCAGGTTATACCTCATACCATGCTTTTCAGCCTCAAAACTTGGACCGAACCACAAAAGGAGGGGGAGTATCGATATTCATCAAAGATACCCACACCTCCAGGTTGGTGGCAAAGCACGAAGCATCAAAGACTATCCATGTGCAACTAACAGTGGGTAAAACTGCCTTCCAGTTTATAGCCTGCTACAGACCACCCTCCCAAACCCAGGAACCCCACTTGGCCTTCCTGAGAACACTGGAAAATATGAAGGTCTCTCCAAACACCATTATATTGGGCGACTTCAACTACCCAAACATAGACTGGGAGCATTACTCTAGCTCCAACACCCTAACCCAAAGGTTCCTAGAATTTATAAACTCAAATGCTATGGAACAACTTGTTACCACTCCGACAAGAGGGGAAAACATACTGGACCTGATCATCACCAACATGGGGACTCTATGCTCCAGACCAGAAGTGTATCCCTCACTGGTAAGATCAGACCATAAACTAATCTCACTGGATATTCACATCCTGACCCCACCCCCTGCCCAGAAAACCACAGTGAAAAACTTCTTTAAAGCAAATTTCACACTCCTCAAAACTGAGGTGGAATCCTTCAAAGCCCCCGGGCCTGTGGAAAATACAGCCCAGACCACAGAATCCTTTATAAATGCATTCTATGAACACCTTCAGGAATGCATGGATCATGCGATCCCAAATAAAACCAAGACCCAATCCTCCAAAGGCAGACGTCCTGTCTGGTGGACCCCAGCCATAAACAAACTATACAATAGAAGGAGGAAGCTAGTAAATGATAGAGCAAAATCCCAAAAGGGGAAGGCATCACTGATCAGTATTAGCAAAAAACTACGGGCACACATAAAATTGTCTAATTCCAGCTTCGAGAGAAAAATTGCACAGGACACTAAGGATAATCACAAGGCTTTCTTTAGTTATGTTAGGAACCTGGGTGGTAATTCCCAGATATGCTCAGAATTAGTCCAAAATGACAAAAAATACACCGAACCCACAGACATTGCCAACATCCTAGCTGACAGGTTCAGCGCAAACTTCTCCCCCCCCCCACACCAAAAGGGCAAATATCTATCCCAGCAGAGTGCTGCCCCCCTGACATCACAGATGCCCAGGTAAGAGCCACCCTCTCCAAAGCAAAAAACACAGCATCAATGGGACCAGATGGTGTCCCGGGCTGAGTCCTACATGAACTCCAAGAAGAGCTAAACCCAAACATAAAACTACTGTTCAATCTCAGCCTTACTACAGGATATGTGCCCAAAGAGTGGCATACAGCAACAGTGGTCCCTCTCCATAAAGGTGGTGCCTCAACGGATCCTGGAAACTATCGCCCCATAAGCCTGACTAGCTTGGTCTGCAAAGCTATGGAAAGGATCATCATGGACCTCATAAATAAAGATATTGGGGACCTACAAACACTGGATCCTACCCAGTTCGGCTTTGTTAAGGGCAGATCCTGCCTCTTAAACCTGGTTGATTTCTTTGAAACAGTCACCAAGGCTATTGACGAGGGGAAGGTGGTCCACACAGCCTACCTGGACCTCGCAAAAGCCTTAGATACAATACCCAACTCGGGCATTATAGATAAGCTCACCAGCTTAAATATAAACCCCTATGTCACTAGATGGATTGCAAACTGGCTCAAGGACAGAACCCACATAGTTAGAATTGCTGGAGCCATGTCATACTCCAAAGTCATACTCCAAACCAGTTACAAGTGGTATCCCACAAGGCTCAGTCCTGGGACTTCTCTTGTTCGGTATATATTACTCGGAGGTACAGGCCAACACGGAAGGACTGTGGCTGACCAAGTTTGCAGATGACTGCAAACTGGGTGCCATAATCGACTCTCCAGCCGACACAAGCATCCTCCAAAAGGGCCTCATAGAAACAGACAACTGGTGCCAGAGCCGTGGCCTCAAGCTAAATGCCAAAAAGTGTATAGTCACCCCCTTTGGCAAAAACAAAGTGCCCACAAATTACCACATAGGTGGTAATCCATTAAGTACAGAAGAAGTAATTAGGGACCTGGGGACCCAAGTTGATAGCATTCTCTCATTTGACAACCACGTGGCCAAAGTGGTTAGAAAAACATTTTATATAGCCCACCTAATCATGAAGGGATTCACATCTAGATCAGGGGAGGTCATCGTGCCTCTTTACTCATCCCTCATCAGGCCCATAATTGAGTACAATACCCTTTTGGGATGTACCTTACCAGACACCTGCAGCAACTGGAAAGACCCCAAAAGTACCTCACCAAGAGGATCAAAGGGCTCAAACAGATGCCATATGCTGCCCGGTTAAAGAAACTCCAGCTCTACTCAGTGGCATACCGCCTGTTCAGAGGCGATCTGTAACTGACGTATAAAGCCATGTCCAACCCGGAATTAATGGACATGCTGCACCTCAGAAAATCCAAATCCCATCAAGCTACACGCTCTAGAGACTTGAACCTCAGCACTGAAATAAATAGGACATGCTGGAGGGACAGATTCATAACCCAGAGGCTCCCTACACTCTGGAATAAAATCCCAGTCCAGGTTAGGCAGAGTCCCTCATTGACTCTCTTCAAGAGGAATCTTGATGAGTGGATGGGAGATCGTAGGTTTACCCCGGGTATCACTTCTGTGTCACTGTTAGACAGAGGCACAGTATACTAACCTTGAAAAAGGGCATAGCAAAATAAATTTAAAATGGGTGGTGAAAGCCAAACACATTCTGGCTAGGCTTATAAATGCCCTAGGGCAGATAGCCTAGTATGAACCTATGAACCTAGGTATATTCCAGAAAGCTAGAAGGAGGGATGTATCTGGTCAGGCTGTGCAATGATGAGGTAAAATCACATTAAACAGAAAAAAATGGGCACTAAATGAATGCATCACCTTGGTCTTAATGAAAAGTGGAATGCATGTTGCCATTTTCAGAGGAGCTAGACCAGAGTGGGGACAGCAGTCAAAAAGCACGGAGACAGAGAGGAAAAGGACATGGAAAACAAGAAACACATGCACAGGACTTGGGTAGTTTTCCTCACAAGGTCCTCAGGTGTCTAGTAGCTGATTCCTTTATGAAGATTTTAGTAGTTCAAGTGCCAGCCTAGAAGTGCTTGAAGACTGTAAGACAACAAGAACAGTATTCTTATACAAAGAAATCCAAATAAATCCTAGGAACTACAGACTGAGTAGCCCAACAGCCATGGCAAGAAAAGTCAAGGAGAAATCTGGAAGAAAAAAATCTATTGCTTTCCCAGAAGACAGCAATATCAGGGACAACAGTAAGCATGACCATAGTCTGGATTCATGATTGCCTAAACTAAGTGCACACTAAATGTACACCAGTCTGAGTGACTGGACAACACAAGCATAACTCTCACCTTCTTTCTCATAATTTTAGTTTTCCAACTGATTTTTTTTTTGCAATCTTAAATATCGAGGGAGATTCATAAAGGTTACCACAATGTGCAGACTACATCTGCACTAATTTTTCTGAGTGAATACGCAGCACAAAAATATAGTCAGGATGTTCTTGAATACAGATAATGTACACTTAGTGTAGGCATTCATGAATCTGGCCCCAAAACTGCCTGGTATTCACACCTGATACAGTTTTATAGCTTTATCACAGGAAAACCTGGCAGTGGAATTTAGGCATACTCTAAACTTTTGCAATACATTTGAGTCGATGCCATATGTGGCTATTAGGAAAACTCCATGGGTGGGAATTAGATTGAGACTAAAAAAACTGGATGGCAACACAGATAGCAAGCCACAGAGAATTGTACTGAGAAATACATTTTAGGAGTAAAGAAAGTGACTAGTAGAATATTGTATGGGTTGTCCTTAGTCCAGTGTTCTTTGCTGTGTTCATTATAGAAATATTTGCTGGAGAACAAAATGGACTGTCCTCACTGTGGATGTCACAAAACTTTATGCAGCAGTGGAGGATCATGCAGAATGAGTTTATGAAAGGACTTGGAAATGCTGTCCAAGTAGGCAGAAAGATGATAATTGAGGTTTATTGCCAATGAATACAAAGTGAAGTGTTAGTGATGCAACATCCCTGACGTAAAATGTCAGCTTAGTGAATTGAACTGATTATTCGAGAGCAGGAAAAGGTCCTGTGTGTATTCATCACATCTAGACCAAACAAAGCAGACAGAAGAGACCAGTGCAGCAGCCAGCATGGAGATGGAGTACATCTGTAGCAGGGTAGAATTTAGAAACAAAAGCTAGGGTTCTTGCTCTAACAAGTCTACCGGCTCCTTGTCAGGTGAAGCATCAAGTATTGTGTGCAGTTTTAGAGAACATACACAAGCTGTTCAGCCATATTGCATACTCACTAACATACATTAGAGAACGGGTAACCTGTACATTGCCACTCTGACTGGAGAACGAACGTTGTCTCGGAGGGTGTTAATGTACAAGCAATGCCCACTGAAAATTTAGTCTGCCACTTCACAGCAGCGTATTAAGCTGCTTTGGAGCTCTGAGTGTAACGGAGATAACTGCTTCTGTTTACACTTGCTAAGCAGCACTTTCGTTGTTTAGTGAGTGTAAAATTAAAGCAAAAAAATTAAAAAAAAAAAGAAAGTGAAAGTGTGTGGGTGCATGCATGAAAGTGAGTGACTGAGCCATTATTCTACTGCTGCCAAGGAGCTGTTTAACGAGTGTAAAATGAAAACAGATGATTAAAAGAACTAGAAAAGTGTGTGTAATATATATATATATATATATATATATATATATATATATATATATATATGAGTCTGTTTATGTTTCTGTCTGTGTGTATGAGTGCTTGAATGCATGAAAGCAGAACAGTTGTGTCGAGAGAGAGAGTGTGTTAGACATGCATCGGGCAGTGGATGCAACTTATTTAAAATTAAGAAGTATGCATACCCGTCAACCTCTTAACTCAAGAAATCTAGATAAAGCCTAAAATAGTCAGGGGACAAAAGCTCAAAAATAGGGACAGATTGTAAATATTGCTTTTATGAAATTAGAATGTTGCAGGAAAAGGACCTGTGTGTATTCATCACATCTAGACTGGACCAAACAAAGCAGACAGAAGAGGCCAACACAGCACCCAGCATGGAGTTTTTGCTGAGGGTGATGCTACAAGTCTAAATCTCAAAATACAGTCACTCGAGGCACTCCTTAAAATGGAGAGCATCGATATCTGTGCAGTGACTGAGACCTGGTTCAAGGCTCCAGAGAGCACCCCTGCACTACCAGGCTATAACTCATACCACACTTTTCAGCCATGTAACCTGGACCAGAACACTAAAGGCAGAGGTGTGTCCATATTCATTAAGGATATCCACACCTCCAGGCTAGTTGCTCAGCATAATGCATCCGAGGTTATCCAAGTGCAACTAACTCTGGGCAAAACTGCAATCCAAATTGTAGCTTGCTACAGATCCCCCCACCATGCCCCTGGAGTCCCACTCCTCTTTTCTTGATGTACTGGAAAATATTAGGGTTCAACCAAACACCCTAATAATGGGCGATTTCATCTACCCCACCATTAACTGGGAAAACTACTCACGTACCAACTCCTTTGCTCAATGCTTTCTGAAATTCATAAACTCCAATGCAGTGGATAAACTTATCCATACCCCCACCAGGGGCAACAGTATCCTAGATCTAGTCATTACCAACATGGGTAGTGCCGCGGTGGTACAGCGGTAGCATTGTTGCCTCACAGCAAGAGGTTCTCCTGTTCGATTCTCATCTGGAGTGCCTTCTGTGTGCAGTCTGCATGTCCTCCCCATGGTCGAATGGCCTCCGAAAGACATGCGTCAATGGGTGTGCCTTCGCTGAACGTTGGGTGTTGGGCTGGCAACTCGGCACCATAAAAATCTACTGCCAATCATTAGCGGACCGGAGTTCCACTGTGGCGACCCTTAACTGGGAAAAGCCGAAAAGACAAACAGTCATTGCCAACATGAGTGACCGGTGTTCCACACCTGAAATCAATGCCTCATTGGTCCGATCCGACCATAAGCTAATCACCCTAGATATCCACATCCTGCCCCCATGCCCCATTAAGGAAACCATGGTAAAACATTTCTCCAAAGCCAACTTCATGCTTCTTAAGACAGAAGTGGTGAAGTTCATGACACCCATGCAGATGGACAATACAGTTACGACTACTGAATCCTACACAATTGCACTTTATAAGCACTTACATGAGTGCATGGATCGTGCTATCCTAAACAGAACCAAGACACTATCCTCCAAAAAAAGGAAGCCAATCTGGTGGTCCCCTGCCATAAACAAACTGTACAACAGAAGAAAGAAACTGTTGCAAAAGAGAGTAAAATCCCATGAGTGGAGGAGCTCCCTGGTCAGCCTCAGTAAGAAGCTGTGATCCCTGATAAAATCCTCCAAAGTTAGTTAAAAAACAAAATTGCCACTGATTCTAAAGACAACCACAAAGCATTCTACAGCTATGTCAAGAATCTCAATGGCAACACTCAGATCTGCTCTGAGTTACAGCACAATGGCACTAAATATACAGACCCAACTGATATTGCCAACATCCTGGCAGATAGGTCCAGTGCTAACTTTACCCCCCTCTTACCTCCTAAAGGGCCCATCTCTATACTGGAAGAATGCAAAGTTCCTTTAATCAGGGTTGCACAGGTAAAAACCACACTCTCCAAAGCCAAGAACACAGCATCCATGGGACCAGGCAACATCCCAGGCTGCATTCTACACGAACTACAGAACGAACTGGCACCCCACCCAAGTACCATGTTCAATCATAGCCTCACCTCAGGCTTTCTGCTCACTGAATGGCGCAGAGTGATGGTTATCCCACTTCACAAGGGGGGAAACCACCACGGACCCCAGGAACTACTGCCCTATTAGCCTGACGAGCCTGGTCTGCAAGGCCATGGAATGTATCATCATGGAACTTATAAACAAAGACATTGGTAATCTCCATACTCTGGACCCCACCCAGTTCAGGTTTGTAAAAGGCAGATTGTCTCCTAAACCTGATAGACTTCTTTGAAGCAGTCACCAAAGCCATAGACAAGGGTAAGGTGGTTCACACAGCCTATCTAGATCTTGCCAAGGCTTTCAACACCATCCCCCACTCTGGAATTATAGATAAACTCACTAAACTAGGTATAAATCCCTATGTCACAAGATGGGTTGTCAACTGGCTCACTGACAAAACCAAAACTGTGAAAGTAGCAGACTTCAAATCCGGCTTCAGACCAGTGACAAGTGGAGTACCACAGGGTTCAGTCCTGGGTCCTCTCCTGTTTGGTATCTACTTCACTGAAGTACAGGCTAACACAGAAGGTCTTTGGCTAATGAAGTTCACAGATGACTGCAAATTAGGAGCCATAATCGAAACTTCTAACGATGTGGACATCCTACAAAAGGGTCTCACTGCGACAGATGCTTAGTGTCAAAGCCATGGCCTCAAGCTCAATGCCAAAAAGTGCATTGTCATTCCCTTTGGTAAAAACTCTGTACCCATGAACTACAACATAGGCGGTAGTATATTTAACACCGAAAGTGTGATAAGAGACCTTGGGACACAGGTGGACAGTAGTCTCTCCTTTGATAATCACATCGCCACAGTAGTCATGAAATCCTTCTACGTGGCTCACCTCATCACAAAAGGTTTCTCATCCAGAAAAAAAGAGGTCATTGTTCCCCTCTATTCATCACTCATTAGACCCATTATAGATTACAATGCCCCTTTTGGTATGTACCTCACAAGACATCTACAAAAACTGGAAAGGCCGCAGAAATACCTCACAAAGAGGATTACCGGTCTCAAACAGATGCCTTACGCAGACCATCTAAAAAAACTCCAGCTTTACTCCGTTGCATATCACCTACTCAGAGGCGATCTCTGCCTAACATACAAAGCTATGTCAAACCCAGAGCTGTTGGACATGCTCCACTTAAAGAAATCCCAATCCCTCCGAGCTGCATGCTCTAGGGACCTAAACCTTGTCACCACAATAAACAGAACATGCTGGAGGAATAGATTCCTGTCCCAGACACTTCCCATACTCTGGAATAAACTACCTATTTATATCAAACAAAGCTCCTCATTAACACTCTTCAAGAAAAATCTTGATTATTGGATAGGAAATAGGAAATTCACCCCGGGGATCACTTCTGTGGCTCTGATCGACAGTGGCACAGGAAAATAATTTTCTTGGGTGGCAAAAGCCAGGGTACCTTTTTTGGCTGGGCTTGTATAGGCCCTAGGGCCAATAGCCTATTACCTACCTATGAACCTATGCTATAATGACAGAATTTATGTTACCATGCTTTTTCTGGAGGATATGAAATCTAGACTTGTCACCTCAGGGACACCCCTAATTTTGACTCAAATTTTAGCTCTGCCTCCCTTTGGTGACTTTTGGAGAAAATGTGATGAATTGCACAGAATAAACAATGACAATAAATAGAGTTATAGACTTTTTTTTACTTCAGAAAATATGTATATTAATTCACATACTTTTATTCTTTGAATGTTTCAAGTTAACAGAATTAATATTTTAAGTGTCCCTCGTTACCTCTGGTTTGTCCCTGATTCTGCTAAGATTTATCCCTGGTTAGTTTAAAGCTATGATAAAGTCTGAAACTCAAATGTAATTCGATTTTTAGTGACTTTAGCTCCCAGGAACTATATATATTTACAATACATTTTAAACAATAGACATGCATGTCTAACACACTCTCTCTCTCAGACACAACTGTTCTGCTTTCATGCATTCAAGCACTCATACACACAGACAGAAACATAAACAGACTCATATATATATATATATATATATATATATATATATATATATATATATATATATATATATTACACACACTTTTCTAGTTCTTTTAATCATCTGTTTTCATTTTACACTCGTTAAACAGCTCCTTGGCATCAGTAGAATAATGGCGCAGTCACTCACTTTCATGCATGCACCCACACACTTTCACTTTCTTTTTTTTTTTAATTTTTTTGCTTTAATTTTACACTCACTAAACAACAAAAGTGCTGCTTAGCAAGTGTAAACAGAAGCAGTTATCTCCGTTACACTCAGAGCTCCAAAGCAGCTTAATACGCTGCTGTGAAGTGGCAGACTAAATTTTCAGTGGGCATTGCTTGTACATTAACACCCTCCGAGACAACGTTCATTCTCCAGTCAGAGTGGCAATGTACAGGTTACCCGTTCTCTAATGTATGTTAGTGAGTATGCAATATGGCTGAACAGCTTGTGTATGTTCTCTAAAACTGCACACAATACTTGATGCTTCACCTGACAAGGAGCCGGTAGACTTGTTAGAGCAAGAACCCTAGCTTTTGTTTCTAAATTCTACCCTGCTACAGATGTACTCCATCTTCATGCTGGCTGCTGCACTGGCCTCTTCTGTCTGCTTTGTTTGGTCTAGATGTGATGAATACACACAGGTCCTTTTCCTGCTCTCCTATAATCAGTTCAATTCACTAAGCTGACATTTTACGTCAGGGATGTTGCATCACTAACACTTCACTTTGTATTCATTGGCAATAAACCTCAATTATCATCTTTCTGCCTACTTGGACAGCATTTCCAAGTCCTTTCATAAACTCATTCTGCATGATCCTCCACTGCTGCATAAAGTTTTGTGACATCCACAGTGAGGACAGTCCATTTTGTTCTCCAGCAAATATTTCTATAATGAACACAGCAAAGAACACTGGACTAAGGACAACCCATACAATATTCTACTAGTCACTTTCTTTACTCCTCAAATGTATTTCTCAGTACAATTCTCTGTGGCTTGCTATCTGTGTTGCCATCCAGTTTTTTTAGTCTCAATCTAATTCCCACCCCTGGAGTTTTCCTAATAGCCACATATGGTATCGACTCAAATGTATTGCAAAAGTTTAGAGTATGCCTAAATTCCACTGCCAGGTTTTCCTGTGATAAAGCTATAAAACTGTATATATATATATATATATATATATATATATATATATATATATATATATATATATATCTATATATATATATATATATATATATATATATATATATATATATATATATATATATATATACTTTGTTTCGTTGAATCTCATTTCATCCAGACCACTTTGCTGAAAACTCAAATTACTGAAAAACATATTTCACTGAATCTCATTTCACTGAACTGCTGTTAGTATATATGACACTGTGTAGAGGACTGTAAAGTAAGTAAAAGGTATATGCCCTTTTCCCCCACTGTAGTCAATCCTGGAGTTAGTAGATATAGTTAGGGGTTTGTGGAGGGCATATCCTCCCACTTATTTTGAGTATATATTGTCTACTGGAAAGAGTTGATCATTGGTGTTGCAACTATGCATGTCTATTGTACAAAATGTATTGTTTTGAAGTGTTTGGTACAATACAATATAAAACAAGGTGGGAGGGCTATGCCCCACACACTCCCCAGTGTGGGCGGTTGTACCTCCTACACCACCTCTAACTATATATAGTAACTCCAAGATCATACCTTTTACTTGCCTTAAAGTACTCTACACAGTGCCATATATACTAACTGCAGTTCATTGAAATTAGTTTTCAGTAATTTGTGTTTTCAGCGGTGTGGTTGGGGTGAAATGAAATTCAGTGAAATGAGATTCAACGAAACAAAATAGGCCCATATATATATATATATATATATATATATTTTTTTTTTAATTCAGAAAGCAAATATAAAACAATATAACCGCTCATTCTCTAAGTGCAATATGCTGCCCAGGGTGTGTGCTGTTGTGTAAATAATGCCTCTCCAGGGGTGTAGAGACCTTTTGCCTGCATAATTGGACCTCAGAACACCCTTGGGCAGACATAATTTACACAATAAACACATACCATGTTAGGCATTTTTGCTTACTTACAAACAAAGGGTAAAAAGGTTACACAGACATACCAGTCAGTAAAACTGCAAAAAAACACAGTCAAGTTAGAGTCTTCACTGTGTGATAATTTAAACCTCCTGTAATGGAGGCCCATGAGATATATGCAAAGGGCTACTTAAAGGCATTACGTGTTTTAGCTAAACTGATTCTGAATGCCCCTGACTTTTTACTTTTTAAGTCTTTATGGATACATTTAGGCCAATAAGGAGAACCCACTAACTGTAGACATGCATGTTTCGGCCTTTTATTGACCTAATCAGCCCAGCATAAATGGATTGTTTGGCTATACTTTAGAAACACAGGGTCTTTAAACCCATCTGATGCTCATAAATATTAAGATGCCTGCAAAATATCCCAACTAACATCCAAACCAAGGGGTAAAAAAAGGTCACACAGACAAACCATTCAGTTAAAAACCACAAGGAAAAACTCACCCAAGCTAGAGTTTTAACAGTGTGAAGCCTTAAACCTCCTGTAATGGGGACCCATGTGGTATATACAAATTACCCCTTAAGGACATCAAGTGTTCCAACTAGAAAAATGGTTTGTCTGTATAGTCAGCAGGCATGAAGCAAAAAACATTTAGGGGAAAAAAAAAAAAAAAAAAAGAATACGTTATCAGGCAACTCCAGCAGTTTAACATCCTTAAGTGTATATAAGTGATATGTTTTGTTAGTGAGATTCTCTGAATATTTGGTAGTTTTGTTGTATATCTGTTCTGATCTTGAGAGTTGGCTGATCCGTAGATTAGTAAATACTGAGAATACGCATAGGAGGCTAGGTAACAGAAAAGTGCATGCAGTTTTAGAATGGGCTTGTTCAGTTTGATAAGGTTTAGCTTTATAGAGTAGTCCAAGTTTCTGGTTGTTTTTCCACACATTATTTTGGATATGGTGGATGAACTTTAAAACTCAGTCATTAATTACTCCTTGCAGTTTTGTGCGTTACTATTTGACAAACTGATGTGGCTGTTTACAATACTGTTGTTAAATGAATCAGGTACTAAATATCATTAGTTGTGTGATATTAGCATTTAATAGTAAATTTGATTAATTTAGCTATTTTCTGATTTACTAAAGGATAGTTGTAGTTCAGAGTTAGGTTTCTTGATCGATATATATTTGAACATGGGGCTGTGAAACTGTTGGTTTGTTATATTAAGCTGGCTGCATGTGCAGTTTTGTATATATTTTTTTCTGAATATATTAAAAAGGGAGGAATCTAATACTGAGCCTTAAGGTATGTCTGTTATAAACTGACAAGATGACAGACTATGATTTCAGTATAAAGATTGTAAAGTAAGTGGGATAGTTTGTAAACCAAAGTACAGGTCATGTGTTGAGGACTAGTTACATGAATTTATAAATTAGTAACGGGTGAGAGACTGTGCCAAATGCTTTCGATAAATCTAGAAATGCTGAACAAACAGTTTTGCCACAGACAACCCATAAAATGTAGTAGAGCTGTTTCTGTACAATGGCTTATTCACAATGGATTATGGAAAGCAGATTGTTTTTATTTAAGTAGCAGTGTAGTTGAATGTGAATACATTTTTTTCAGAGCTGGGATTATATGGCTATTTTCATTTAATTTACTAGTGCCAGAAAAAGTAACTTCTTTATTAACAGGAAAGATGAATAACGCTATTCATCTTTATTCTTGGAAGGAATAACTTGTAAGCACTGATACTGGGCAGCTCATAGGCTGGCAGTCTGGCAGTTTAGTAGAGGACCGAAGCTATAAGCTGTAACAAGCTTCGTTCCATAGTCTAGGGTTTGATTCCCCCTGTCTCATTGTGCCTCCTGTGCTGTGCATCTCTTAGGAAATTGTTTAACCATACATGGCTTATTCAGATTAGAAATAGACAAGTTAAAAGAAATGTTTTTGGTTAGGGAATATCCGTTGGATATTATCAAAGCAGAAAGGAAAACATGGGCAGGGAGAAAAACATTGTATATGCCATTTATGTTGGACAAAGTAATTTCTTCATCTAAGAAAACAGCATCTGATGATCACATCAAAAAAGCATTTATTTGCACATTTACAAATGAAGCAACTGCTATTAAGAATATTTTAAAAAAACTGGAATGACAGCTTTTCTGAGGAGATTTTTCAAAATTGAGATTTGAGCCTAAGGTTATTTTTAAGAGAGGTGTTTACATTAAATGGGTGCTAGAGAGTGTACCTCATGTAACTAATACTTTGAGTGTAAAATGAACAATTGTGGCAGATGTCAACAATGCTGCTACATTTTATATACAAAAAATATATTTGTTAAAAATTATTATAGAAGTTTACTCTGCCCTGGTAGATTTGATTGTAACATGAAAGCTGTTGTCTATTTAAGCCAGTGCATCTGTTGTGATGTGTTTTACGTTGGTAAAACAGAGCAGTGTCTAAGGAAACACGTTTGCGAACATTGTAATGAAATCACGAAGGGTAATTCCAACAATGCTTTGTATAAACATTCCTTACTGTGCAACAACTTCAAGAAGTTTAACTTTTTTGTATTAGAAAAAGTTGATAATTCCAAATGATTGGGACCCTAGAAGAAGTGGTTAGGGCAACAAATGTTAGTTTGGCAGCTTAAATTAGATGTACACACTTTTCCAGGTATTAATGATTATAGTTCAGTTTTACCTATTTTAAAATAGAAGAGTCAGTTTGTTTCTTAGTTTTATTGAATGTTAAATAATGAATACAAGGTATGTACTGTTTCTATTTTGAGTTGAACTTTTTAATTACATTTTTAATTATGTGTTAATAGTTTTTGAAAGGGTATTGGATGTTTTTTTAAATTGTCCATTAGAATTTTTATGTATGCATTTGATTTGAATGATGAGCAAGTCCTATTGAGGATGAGAGGGCTCAGCTGCTGTTTATGAATTGTATGTGTGTACAGAGCTATTAAACTTGTTCTGTTGCTCACTGCCAGTTTCAAGCTTTGAGTCACTTGGGAATTGTCTAAGAGGTGGCTTGTGAAGGCTTCGAACATTTTGGTACCTCTTGCTTGTTCTTTGGGATTTTTGTTAACCATACAGAGCTCCTTCATTGCATTTGAAAAGTGAGTTGTGCTGTTGAGCTTACCTGATTAACTCACTATCTGACTAACCAATCAACTAAGACTAATAAATAAATAGGTGCTGCTACAAGGTGAAAGTATTTCGAGAGATGGTTCTCATATGCTTGGGAGTTTTTTTAATGAAAGTGCTCATATTGGAGTATGATTGAATAAGGTAGAAGTTTTATTAGTGTCCTTGCCTGGCAGGAGAAGTGTCTGAGGAGTTGTGAGAAAATTGTTCATATTTTAATTAATACTCTGTGTCATAAGAAGTTTCATTTGGGAGAGTGTAAGATTGAGATTTTGAAGGCTGGTTCAATAGTTTGGTGGATAGACTTGAAAGTTCTAGAACATTTGTTACTGTTACAATTTAATATTATAGGACTTTTTGGCATTTTGGAGACTGTTTTTGACTCGATTTGTAATTACTAATAATGTTCTGGATTTTGATTTTTTTTTCTGATGCCAGTTTTCCCATGCCGAATCTCCTTTTTTGCATTAGTTGTTTTCTTGTAGGTATTAGCCAATGGACAGATATAGCTTTCACTCTTTTGTGTGTTTTTTTTTTTTTTTTGGGGGGGGCAGCAGCTAGGGAATCTAATATATCGAGGAAGACTTTGTTAAAAATAAATGAGAGCTTCATCCAACTGCAAAATTTTAATTGTTCCCAGTAGCAATGTATAAGGATAGTTACAAAGGTGTTTGAGTTGAATTTTATTTCTGATTATATTTTTGTTTATTGTATTATGGATTCAGACTGCAAAAATAGGATGGAGTATGTTCACTGACAGAATCTGGCATAATTCGTACTGGAGTGATGCTGCTTGATTTAGATGTTTCATTTTGCCACACTTTTTCTTACCAAGTAATTTATCAGTTTTGGAAGTTGAGTTAGACTGAATAGGTTGGTTGAGGGATGAATTGTTAGGTATCAGTCAGTATTTAAGTCTTCTAATAATGTTTTTTTTGTTTGTTTTATATTAACAGCAAGCCATGATATAGTGAATCTTCTGTTGCGGGTTTATCTGCAGTGAGTAATTAGATAGTGCCTACACATACAGATTTGGCTTTTAATGTGGCTAATATGATTTTAGCTTTGTTGATTTGGGGTGTTTTGATATGGTAGATTGTTAAGTTTAATGTGGTAGAAACAGATGATGGCCACACCTCTAATATTTTAGATGGTGCAATCTTTGTGAAATATATCCTCACTGATGATATTAGAATTTTATTGCCTTTGGTGTGATATTGTAGCCAAGTTTCTGATACTACTAGAATATCTGTGGTAGGTGTTGAAGTCAGGTGATGCAGATTTGTAATTTTTTACAAAGGCTACAAGTGTTAATGCAATTTATTTTGAGGCCAGGTGGGCTATGCCAAAAGGAAGTATTTGGAATGCATACAATCTTACTGTTGTCTAGGTGACTTGGATTAGGGTGTATGTTTCCACAAGTTTAACATACATTAAGGTACTCCATTCTAGTGATGTTTTTCTTCATCTTATTGAGTCTACTGTATTGTTACTCTAACACTGTTATCTTGTCCAGTATACAAGTGTTTACATTTTAAAATGTCTCTGTTGTTGGAATTCAATAGTAAGGGAATGGCTGACTGAGGTATTTTCCTCACAGACATAAAGTACAGGCTTTGATTCTGACTTCTGGTGACTGTATGGCGTTTCCATGTTCTTGTGTCTGTGTGGGATTCCTACCACCTCCTGAAATCATGCCAAGTGTTTCCACCTTAAGGAACAAAGACACTAGGTTCAAACCCAACCTTCCCGGTTCCAAATTGAACTTGAGGTATGCTAGTAAAAGAGCACCCAAAACTGAACAGATTTGTGGGCAGCACAGACTCTAGGTGGTTCATACTGAGGAAGAGTTGTGTAGACCAACCACTCTAGGCATCAACTGTGGTGTGCCGTATTCTCTAGACAAGAGAATATGATTCCCAGACTGTGGACCATGTGAGAGCTAGCCACTCAAGTGTTAAAATTGGCTGATTTGGTCATGTCAACTAATGTCAAGAAAAATGGACATGGGATTTGCTGGTGCTAATTGGGTTGAGGACATGACCTACTCTAACCTATGCTAGAGACCCATTTCGGTGGTGTTGGGGTCTATCCACCCCTATTGACCAGTGCACAACCACCATAAAGTCCATTAGCATTGGGTTAATAAGCTACTCGCTGGCCAATGTCCATCTATCCAGTCTGGGTTACCTGGAGTGGCTCTGTTGAATGAAAGCTGAATGTAAAAATCAATCCTCCTGCCAAAAATGAACTAAGGATTGCTACAGTGAATATAGGTGGACAACATGATGAAAAGGAGGAGGTTAGACATCCTGTGTATCCAGGAGAGAAGTTGGAAGGGCAATGCAGCAAAGTTACTTAGCTTCAGATTCAGAGTGTACTACTTAGGAGACCAGACTAGAAATGGTGCAGAAATTGTTGTGAGAGAGAGTGTCTTTTGAAGATAGTGAAAGATGTCATCAGAATTAGTGATAGGCTCATGGCTGTCACACTACATTTTAAAGATAAGGCAGTATTAATAATCTCAGCCTAGAGTAGGGTAGTGATGATAACAAAAAGAGTGCATTCAGACAGCAGTTGCAGCACCTATGCGATAAAGCAGAGCAAAATGAGTTGGTGTTGATAATGGAAGATTGAATGCTCATATCAGGACAGACAGAACAAGATATGAAGATATGAAGACTGCCTTGGTTCCACATGGGTAGGGCAGCAGGAATAAAGAAAGAGAGGTTATTCTATACGTCTGTCTGGCAAATGGCTTGATGGTGGCCAACACATGGTTGACCAAGAGAAGCAGTGACAAGATTACATGGTCAACATGGAACTTTGGTAGACTTCCAAGTAAGGAAAGGGCACTGGGGTAGAGTTAGAGATTTGAAAGTCATCCCTAGTAAAACTGTCATAAACCACTGGTGGTCACAATCAGCTGCAAACAGGGGTCAGCAAAGGCTCTCAGGTCAACATAGACTAGGCTGAAGACCTGGAAGTTGTTCAAGGAAATAAGAAGGGCTCCAGCCTCTCAGGAAGAAGAGGAAATATGTGGAGATAAAGAAAAATGTCAAATCATAAAAACAGCAGACTTCCAAGATGGCTGCACATTGAGTAACAGCTTATTTCTAGCTCTACCAGTGTGAAAACAGAAACTCAACAGAGAAGGCCAGTAGACTTGTGTTTATGGGTAAATTTCAGTAACAGGTTAGTAAGTGCACTGCTTGGATGCCAGGAATAAAGAAATACAGAAGGCTTGGAAAAAAATCAGCTATAAAAAGTGAGAAAGAAACACTGACTGGGGAAAGTTCTGCAGCTGTTCAGCAAAAAGCAAAGCAACCTTCACACATGGCTTCCGATAACCAGCAGGGAGATGTTAGACAACTGCATACAGACCTCGTTAAAATAAACAAAACAGTGATGGAGTATATCAGCACAAACAACAAAAGGCTGGAAAAATGGAAGAAGCTTTAAACAGATATTCACATGAGATGATAAAGCTGCAAAAATCAGAGGTCGAAATGAAGAAAAGGATAGTTTCAAAAAAATAATACAATTAGAGGACAGAGTGCATAGGGACAGAGCACATAGGGAAAACCTGAGACTTTCATCTATACCAGAGAAGCCGGAAGGAAGAGATTGCATTAATTTTATGAAAGCACAAATAAGCAATTAGACTGGTATTCCACAGCAGGAGTTGGTAGTTGAAAGAGGACATTGTGTGTATGTTCCAAACATGGCTATAAGAAAGCAACCTAGACCTTTAATAGCAACGATGCAATCCTACCAGCAGAAGGAGTTGATTCTGACAAAACAGTGGGAGAAGGACAAAGTACTAAAAGTGGGAAACAGCAGAGTGTTTGTGGAGAATGATTACTCATTGTACACCAGACAGAAGAGGAGCAAATGTATTCCACTATTTAGGGAATGTTTAAATGCAGGTGTGAGATTCAAGCTGCTGTACCTAGCTATCTTCAAGGTATTCTTCCCTGGAGGGGCAAAATCATTTTTTGATAGTTTACATGCTAAGGAGGAAATACAAAAGTTTGTCCAACAAATAAATAAGCTGTGAAACAGAAGGAGATTCTATTTTTTGTTCTTCTGGTAATAAAGACCATAGAGGGAATGTGCCTGTGAAACCTTTTCAAGTTTTTCAATGGAAAATGTTGGAGAGAAGGAAGGGAGCACAAGAGTTGACTAGAAGAATCAAGAGTATGTTGGAAATGAAGCAGAGACAGGATTTTGGAGACGAACAATGAGAAAACCAGTAACTTAATATGGGATTACAATGCAGTAATTATATTTGTAAAATACGACAGAACAAGAAAACCTGAAAATATTGGACTTTTTCAGACTTTGTTGGACTTGTGGGAGACTCTAAAGCATATACCCTACTTCATGTCATTGATGTTTGGAAAAGTGCTTTGAGGAAGAGGAGGGAGAAAGTTAACTGTAAGTAAAGATTTGTTTCTTAAATAGTACCAATTTTGTGGCATGTGGTTTTCTTTACATGCTATAAAGTGCATTTTTTTCAGATATTTTTAAGTGTAACAAGGACTGTAAACAGGTGCTGCTGTTCTTTATTTTTGGTTTTCTTTCTCCCTTCTATCTTTCTCCATATTCAGTTTTAAGACATTTAGCAACTGTAATGTAAACAAAAAGCCTGGTTGAAAAACATGATAAAAATTAATGTGCTTTTTCTCATTCTTGTATGGGGAAATGAATGGATTAAAGACTTTAGATTGATTTAGTAACAAGTTTTAAGAGAGAGCAAGTAAATGAAAAAGTATGTTGAATATTATGAAACTTTGTTTCTAGCAAATACATGTATGCTCAGTAACAATTTTGCAGCTAGTCTTCATGTTTCCATGGAAACGATCTGATAAAGCGAAACTGGCTGCCTGGTTCTCAGGTCTCCACGGAGACAATCTGATAAAAAGAAACTGGCTAAAGTGTGGTGGAGAGTGATTGGCTGAGGGAAAATAATAGAAAAAAGAGAAACTGGCTAGGAGATAATGTTCTCTGAAAGCATTCAGGGGTTTTCCCAAGAATGCTTAATGTTCTCTGAAAGCATTCAGGGGCTTTCCCAAGGTAGTTAATGTTCTTTGAAAACATTCAGGGGTCTTCCTAGGTGGGTGAATTATAAAGATAAGACAAAACCAATCAGCGCTTCATAGAAGCACAGGCTGTATGTTTCATGTATCTTAGCATGGATAACCTTTCTTTTAGGTTAATTGAAGTCTATGAGTGTGGCTGCCAGTTTGAGACTTTTGTTCCTATTAGAAAGGTAAAACTTCAATATTTGAAGGTGTACATAGTTTTTTGTGTTATTAAGTTAATAGGTTTTAGGGGTGCATTGGGTGTGTTTTTTTTTTTGTTTGAAGGCTTTCAATAAAACAAAAAGCTTTATAAGATGTGACATAGGGTCTAATGGATATAACAGGAGACAACTGTATAAACGTTCAACATGCCAAACAGTGTATACATGTAATACAAAAGCTGGAACTAGATATTTAACAAAAAAGGTGTACATAAAAGCTGTGAATAAAAACTTTTTAATACAATGATGCTTTCTTTAATGTCTTTAAATATAAAATAACTCACAGATAAATACAAACAAGAAAGAGTAGTGAACTATATTAAAATGTAGAGTACAAATACCTGTGTTACAGGAGATACACTTAGAAAGAACTGAGCATGTGAATTTGATAAAGAAAGGTTTTCATGATGGTTATTCAGCAGAATACCCGAGACAAAGGAAAAGAGGAGTACTTATATTAATTGCAAGAGGAACTACAATAGTGATTGAAGAAGATAGAAATAATGATAATGGTAGATTTGTAGTGCTAAGGGGCTACTGGCAAGGGAGGAGGATTATACTGGCATGTATTTGCATTTCACGTAAAACTGCTATAATGGAGCTTAAGAAAATTCTGGGATAAATAATCAGTTTTTAGAAAGGAATATTACTTATAGGTGGGGACTGAAATTTGATTTGCAGCAGGAAGATGTGTCTGGGGGGCCCAGAAGGGAAAATAAAGCAAAGGAGGGTAGATTTTTGAAGAAATTTCTGAAAATATTTGCAATGGAGGATGTGAATTCAGTCATAGGAGTTGGGAGTGAATTTACATATTATTCCCCAAGATATAAAAACTGGGCTAGGCTAGACAGACTTTTCATTTCACAGGAACTTGTACATTTAATTGAACATCTTGATACTCACCCAATAACTATTTCAGATCATGCGCTATAGCTAAAATAAAAGCACAGGGTAATGAAATAAAAATGAGACATTGGCACTTTCCCACGTATCTGTTGAAAAGAAAGGACTTTAAGGAATGAGTAGTGGTAATTATTCAGGAGCTATATAAGGATAAACCACCAAGGTAACAAAACCGATTACTGCTGCTCCTAGCTCGAACAGGGCACAGTCCACACACTCAGTCCACTGAAAGTTCCCCTCTGGAAAAAATGTATCGAAACACTGGTGCGAAGCAACAATTTTATTCCACAAATGCACACTGCTACTGGCACATGAAATACAAAGGATCCAAAGACAGGTTTAGCGCTTTCATCTGTCCACAACAGACTTCTTCAGAACCAACAAATAAAACAATACATGGCACTTATATACTCATTTTGGCGACAAATCTATTTGATTAATTAATTAATTACAAAATTTCATCTCCTATTAAATTTAAAATACTGGGTTAAAATATACATAATTACATATAATACAATCCAATATAATATTCATAACAACAAATACACAATACTTAAAATACTCATCTCACTTATTCAAAATAAACTAACTAAATACCTACTATCTAAAATATCTACTATACAATTAGATAATTACATAATACATTCCCTATATGTTAAAAATTACTCCCCCAATATCAAAAATGGTTTAAGACTAATGTATTCATTTAATCCGGGGTTTGTGGTGGCATCTAAACAAATTTGCCATTTACTTTCCAATGCACCTAGTCTAGTTACCCCTACCTATTGATCTATCCACTATTTCTAGAATTGCAAATTTAAATGTGTGTTCTGTACCCTTGTCTTTAACGTGTTTGCTGAGGGCGTTTTTATCATCTTTCTTCTTAATTTTGTAAATGTGTTCATATATGCGAGTTTTCAATTTTCTTTCTGTTTTTCCTATGTAATATTGTACCTAAGGGGTTACGCTTTTTTAAACTCCCCTTGGGTATAGAATACAACGATGCTATGATTCAGGAGTTTAATAAGCTGTTTGACACTTTTGGCTATATGTACATGGAAATTATAATGAAATACAATGATGAAAAAATAGCGACTGCTTTAAATGAAGTAGAAATGTTAAATGAGGAAATTATAAAAGACTGTGAGTTTGAAGACTGGCATGAATTGTATTCGAAACAATTTCAGATAGCCAGCAATAGAGTTAGAAGTGTATATAACAGAAAGATGCACAAGATAGAGAGAGACATGGATTTATATCGGACAGGGCGAACATACATCTGGCCTAACAGTCGGATGGAACAAAACAGAGGGAAAGACAAATTTAACACATATGTTAGACACGAAGAGGATGAAAATTTTCAAGGGGGGAGGTTCTATCCAGCACCCATGAAACATCGGAGAAGATTTTAAATACAAGTTGTATAAATATAAGTAAGAATGAGAAAAAGGATGTAGAGAATAATGACAAGGAAATTGTGAATTCCGATATCAATCATATACATTTAGAAAAGAGAGAAGGTGATTTCAATGATGAAGGTAGACCAATAATATACGATCACAATGGTCTTAAGGTATACAATTATACTGAAACTGAAATCACAGACAGCTTTTTCACTCTCTTTAGTAAAGGTATGAAATATATTCCGAGTGTTGGTTTCAACTTATTCGATACCATAAAAGAAATTAAATTATATTGCCGTAGGTTGAACTTGGCAATATTTTTTAAGAATAACACAGACGGACAGAAGGAAAATGAGAAGGTGAATAAGCTAGTAAAAAGAAGTACCTTTATACCACCACCCAATCCACAGGTTGTCACATACTGAACAAGTAGTGTGTAAAGAAGTGTATGAATTGTACAAAAATTCTAGAAAGCAGGATAACACAGAAAAGAAATTGAAGGACAATCTGACTAATGAAGAAAGAAAAACATTAGAAGACATTGTATGTAATAAAGACACTCGAATTATGAAGCCTGATAAGGGAGGTGGGATCATCATATATGATCAGGCTGAATATAACGGTGTGGTACAGGATATATTATTCAATTCAGGAAATTATGAGGAGATCTCAGTAAACCAAGTAAACATTGGATACAAACGCATAGACTTGGTCGTGGAAGAATACTTATTAGACAATAGAATAAATGAAGATATTTACAACTTTATTAGAAATGAATATCCGGTATTGGCTAGAATAGTTTGTATTCCTAAGATTCATAAGAGTGTGAAAAATCCCCCATTTAGACCCATCATTTCCGGATCTAGGTCAAAAACGTTTAACATGGGGGTAACTATTGATCAGTGGACAAAACATGTCTATGAAAATGTACCACATCTTATTAAAGATTCCTGGCACTTTTTGAGTAAGCTTACACCAGAAGTGTGGGATAAAAATATTATTTTCATTACCATAGATGTTAAAGATCTCTTCTCCTGTATCCCGATAGACATCGGGTTGGAATATTTTAGCAATAGTTTAAGGAAACACTCTGCCCTTTCTTGGGATAAAATCCAACTAATTGTGAGTATGATGAGTCTCATATTGGAACATAATTATATAGAGTTTCAAGGAGAATTGTTTAGACAGACAAGAGGTACAGCTATGGGAGCATCATGTGCACCCATATATGCTAACCTAGTCATGATGGAATGGGAAGATTTATTTTTATTCCCCAGTGAATATTACAAAAACATCACTCTATATACACGTTTTTTGGACGATTTATTCATAATTTGGAAAGGCAAGAAGGACACTATAGCAGACTTTATCCAATATATAAATAGTACCACCGAATTTCTAAAATTCACACATACAGTAGAAGAAAAGGGAATAGCATATTTAGACACACATATCAGTAACAATGGGGAAGGATTCATCTCTAAATTATTTAGGAAACAGACTCATTCCAACGACTACATCCATTTCGGAAGTTGTCACCCCCCCATATATTTAAAAATATAGTAAAAGGACAATGTGTGAGAGCAGCCCGTATGTCATCTACAGTAGAGTTAATGACAGAAGAACTAGGGTATATACATGAACTATTTATGAAAAGAGGCTATCCCAAAAACATGTTAGATGATGTAGTTCAGTATGTTAAGTTACAATGGGGTAAGAAATATCATCCACTATTAGGATACGAAGGATTTAACAACAGGATAAGTAAGACACCACAAAGTGTGATTATGTATAATATGTATAGCAATTCAGTTAAAGAGATATTACGTAGATATTGGGCATTACTGTCAAATATGGAAGACATAGGAAATATAGTGGGACTATACCCACAAGTAGTATACAAAACAGGTAAAAATCTCTCAAATTGTAGAAAGTGAGATTACAGACACAATAAAGACAACATAGGAAAGGGTACAAAAGATGTGGAACATGCAATGTAAATATATCAATGAAGAAAAATATGTTAAGTTAGACAATGTTATCAAAAGTACATGTAAATTTCGGACAGGTAATTGTAACAGTCAGGAGTGGTGTATTTAGCTAAGTGTACATTCTGTTCTGCATATTACATAGGCAAAACAGAAAGAAAATTGAAAACTCATATATGAACACATTTACAAAATTAAGAAGGAAGATGATAAAATCGCCCTCTTCATACACGTTAATGACAAGGGTACAGAACACACATTTAAATTTGTAATTCTAGAAATAGTGGATAGATCAATAGGTAGGGGTAACTGGAAAGCGAGACTAGGTGCATTGGAAAGTAAATGGCAAATTTGTTTAGATGCCACCACAAACCCCAGATTAAATGAATACATTAGTCTTAAACCATTTTTGATATTGGGGGAGTAATTTTTAACATATAGGGAATGTATTATGTAATTATCTAATTGTATAGTAGATATTTTAGATAGTAGGTATTTAGTTAGTTTATTTTGAATAAGTGAGATGAGTATTTTAAGTATTTTGTATTTGTTGTTATGAATATTATATTGGATTGTATTATATGTAATTATGTATATTTTAACCCAGTATTTTAAATTTAATAGGAGATGAAATTTTGTAATTAATTAATTAATCAAATAGATTTGGCGCCAAAATGAGTATATAAGTGCCATGTATTGTTTTATTTGTTGGTTCTGAAGAAGTCTGTTGTGGACAGATGAAAGCGCTAAACCTGTCTTTGGATCCTTTGTATTTCATGTGCCAGTAGCAGTGTGCATTTGTGGAATAAAATTGTTGCTTCGCACCAGTGTTTCGATACGTTTTTTCCAGAGGGGAACTTTCAGTGGACTGAGTGTGTGGACTGTGCCCTGTTCGAGCTAGGAGCAGCAGTAATTATTCAGGAGCTGTTAGAGAGGACATAAATTTCTTCTGAAAATACAGCTAGGGAGTGGGATAAAATTAAGGTGGAGTTTAAAAATATGGTAGAAATAGAAGAAAGGGAGCTATGGTTAAGATGTAACAAGAATTATTTAGAGGGACTGACAAATTATAAAGTATTGCATAATAGAGGGAATCTTACAGAACAAAAAGAGGGTCAACCACAGAATGCTAAGCAGAAAATAAGGGATTACATTGATAATATGCACGAGTTTAGAAATATTGCTTTTAAGCAACTGTTTTTCATACTAACACACACTACAGCACAAAAACGTTTAACACAATGACGCAGGCAACAGAAAGTATAAAGGGCTGTCGCCAAACTTGGGAGCCTATAGCAAGGAAGGTAACGAGATCCAGTAGAAGTATTAGAACTATTTTGGAAATTCTGTGAGAGTCTCTATAAAGCAGATAAATATGAAAATCAAGAAAAGATACAAATGGAAATGTTTATGGAAGAATTAAATATGCCAAGTTAGAGGTAGATGAGACTCAATTACTGACGGTTAGGATAAGAGGAGATGAGAAAAAAATTGTGTTGTATAACAAATCTAGAGGAAAGTCCTCAGGGATAGAGGGTATTCCCCTTGGAAGTTTGGAAGCTTGGAGAAAAAAATGATAAAGGTCTGGAAGGTTTTGTTTAACATTATCTGAAGAGGAGGAGAAGTGCCTTCATCCTGGAAGAAAGCAGTGGTAGTTGTAATACCTAAACAGGGTGAAGATCCATCAGATCCAGCTTCATACAGGCCCATTTCAATACTAAACTATGATTATATAGTGTTCATGTCTATAATAGCTAAAAGAATGACAAAAGTAATGCTAAAACTGATAGAGATGGCTCATTGTGGTTTTGTGGAGGGGAGGCAAATATTTGACAACATTAACAGAACATTGATGATTCAAAAGGAGGCAGAATATAAGAAAATACTATTATTGTTGGTGGGTTTTGATGCAGAGAAAACATTTAACAGAGTAAGCTGGGACTTTATGAGCAGGGCAATGGAAGCATTTGCATTTCCTGAAAAAATGATAAGGTTGATTAGGAGAATATATGAGGGATCAGAGGTGAAAATTTAAGTGGGTGAAGTCCTCTATGATAATTTCTGCTTGAGCAGAGGAACCAGGCAGGTGTGTCCTCTTTCCCCTTTATTATTTGCATTATATTTAGAACCATTGGCAAAGAAAATAAGAGACTCAGAAATTCAAGGATATAATTGGTATGGTAGTCAAGAAAAGCTGGCCTTATATGCTGATTATATTATTTTATACTTGATAAAACCAGAAAAAGACATGACAGTGTTGTGGAACATTTTGAGAGAGTTTCAAATCTTTTCAGGATACAAAATTAATGAAGCCAAAACAAAGGCAATAGTGATAAAGTATGTACCCACACATGAACTAGTTCAGGAATATCCATATTTATGAGGACATGATAAAATTAAATATTTAGGAGTATGGATTAAAAAGTATTCTAGTGTGGCAGCTAAGGATATGTGGGAAGAGACTAAACAAAAGATAATACAAAAGCAAAGAAAATTGAAGCTTTGTTATATGGATATGGAGAGTAAGATATAAGCAGTTACAATATTCTAGTCCCTTTAATCTTATACACAGGTCAGACATATTTGTATCAACCAGCGGAGAAGTTGTTGGCAGCAATTAATAAAGAGCTGAAAGACTTTATCTGGGAGGGGAATATGGAAGAATCAAGTGGGATAAGATGTTTGTTCCAGTAGAACAGGGCAGATTGGGATTACCCAATTTGAAGGGGTATTCAGAGCAACATAGTTAAGACTCTTATACATTGCACAAGCAGAAAACTATAATTCAAAGTGGAAAGGGATGATGATGAGACATGGGAAGCTCAAGAAACAAGGAGAGACTGGGATTTTGGATGCAGGCCTTTGTGGAAAATAACAATAATCATGCAGAATATTATATCCATAAAGTAGCAGAAAGTATTTTATGAACTAAACTAACATGGGATTGGAGAAAGGAGATTCTACTGATAGGGATGACTGCAATTAGGGATACAGACAATAGGCAAAAGGGGGCTGGAGTTTATTGTGAAAACTGGCAAAGGAACCAAGGTATTGGGAGCAAATAACTAGAAAGGGAAAGATGATAGAATGGGAAAACACCAAGAATGTATTTTGACTGCAGGTAAGAGATTGCCTTCCCTATCAGGAATTCATATGAGTATAGGCAAAGAGAAAGAAATAGGGGGTCGTATTCGAACGACCAGTACTGGTAGAGGTTTCAGTAGAATCTAGAACAGAAGCTGCCATTAAAAAGGAATAATTAGTAGGGCATATACAATATTGCATGATAACTATAAGAATCAATCAGAGGAGGTTAGAAAGGATTGGGAAGAGGGAGTGGATAAGTAATTCACAAAGAAATGATTGGAGGATATATGTACGTCTCCCAAATATGCAACAAAATCTAGAAGATTTAGGATTTTTGCCTGGAAATGTTTACATAGATATTTTTATACCCCAAGTAGACTCAAGAGATTTTTTCCTCAGGCAGACAGCAAATGTTGGAGGTATCAAGGGAAGAAAGAGGTAACTGGGAACATATTTTCTAGGACTGAGGTGAGTTGATGTACTTTAAGGATTTCCAGTGGGATGCACTGTTGGAGATGCTGGGTGGGCAGATTGGGGTGATGAAGGAGATGATTTTTCTGAGCTATGTATGATACAGAATCAAAGTTGCCTCTACATGGTAAGGCCTTGCTGTGTGTAGTAATGGTGGCTGCCAAAAAAGCAATTACTAGAAAATGGAAATCAAAATCTAAACCAAGTATATTGGAAGTAGTGAATATAGTAACAGAGATAAAACAACTAGAATTGAGATCTTTAGAAACGGGTAGGAGCAAACTGTATAGAAAAAATAGGAATTGTGGGAACAGTACATACAAGGGAGAAATGTGGTTTAAAAGGTGACAGGACTTAAAATAAGCTATATAATGTTTGAGTGAGAAAGACTGGGTAGATTATAAGTGATGTAAAATGCTTGCAACTAGGAGTGTGTCGGTGTGGTTTGTTTTCATTTATATAAATGTACGATTGCCTATGTAGTAAGTGATGATTTAATAAAGATGTTTCTTGTTTAAAAAAGGCAGGAATTGAATAATGTATGTAATGTTGCTTAGGTTATGATATATAGCAATACATGTGAAGTATAATGTTTGTTATATTAATATAGTTTGATTACTTTTATATGAATGTAAATGTGCCTATGTCACAAGTGAAAATTCAATAAAAGTGTTTGGGGAAAAAAGACCTAAAAACAGCATGTGTGAGGACTATAAGCTATGTGGCTAAACCATGTATGGAAATAAAGCACATAAGGAAATGTGGTGGTGTTGTCCAGAAGTCCAGGAACTTATGAAAAGAAAGTGAAATGCAGGAGGAAGTGTGTGATGCAAAAGATGACCCAGGCTAAGAAGAAATATGAGCTGGTTAATGAAAGGCTAAAAGAGCAGTCACAATGGTAAAGACTGAGGCTTCTGTAAAGTTACTCAGCAGAATGTAGAAAGAAACACTATGAAGTTGCAAGACAAAGATCGAAGGATAAAGAAGATAGTCATTAGATACCATTCATAATGGATACCAGCAATAATCTACTCACCAGTCCAAAGGACTTCAAAAGCAGATATAATGAGTACTTCTAGCATCTTCTGAATGAAGAAAACCCAGTCGATGCTGTATTACCCCATAGGCAACCTATGATGGAAGAGGAGGAAGAACCCACCATAGAAGAAGTAAGTATAGTACTAAGAAAACTGAAGTCAGGGAAAGCAGAAGGCTCAAATGAAGTTGCAACAGATATGATCAAGTTGTTCGATGAATTAGGGGATACATGGCTCTTGAGGTTACTCAACACAGTATAGACAGAAAGGCATATCCCAGTTGGCTGGAGAATAAATATTTTAGTACCAGTATACAAGAACAAAGGAAGTATTTACAACTGTAAGCATTATAGAACTTTTAAATTCCTGTCACACTGCATGAAAGTTCTGGAGATGGTGACTGATAAAAAGAATATGTGAAGTAGTGGAAAGTAATATAGAAGACGAGTAATTTGGATTCAGTCTAGATAAGAATGCAGCACAACTGTCCCAGTGTTTGCACTGAGAAAGATAGTGAATAAGTATGAGATAAAGAAACAGTCCAGTTGGGCACCCCTAAACTTGAGGAAAACATGTGACAAGATCCCAAGAAAGGTGATTTGGGCAGTCTTGTGATGATTTGAAGTCCTAGAAACATTGGTAGAATTAGTGCAGGCTACGTAAAAGGATGCAATGACTCAAGTATGAAGAGTGTGTTCAGACTCACAGAGGGGTTCCCATGGGAGTGGCTGTGCATGAAGGTTTAGCTGTGAGCCCATTGCTGTTCATACTGGTGATGGACTACATTAGCAAATAGGTTGGAGGGGACAGATCAACAAAGCTTATGTATGCAGACATGGCATTACAAGCAGACTCTGAACAAGAACTTCAGCAAATGATAGGTGAATGGAATGCAAAACTGAAGATATGTGGGATGGAACAGTACAAGTAAGACAGATGTAATGGCAACAAATGGTGAAAATCAGATGAAGCTGAAAATTGTGATAGAAGGGTAGATGGCTGAATAGGTTAACAGCTTTGAGTATCTGACAGGAATGGTTGAGGAAAAGGGAAGTCTGAATGAGGAGGTCAATGCTAGAATCAGAGGTGCTACAGCTAACTGGCACAGAGTGTCTGGGGTAGTGTGTGCCAGAAGAATACCAAAAAAGATGAATAGTTTCACAAAACAAATGAAAAAAACATTTTTTTTCAATAAAACTAACAGTCATACACTTGCTATTTGGGAAACCAAGAAATTTGTTTGTTGGTATCACTGTTTTAAAGATTTGAAAGCTAAAGAGGTTTAACAGCTTCTTTCAGAATTTGATTTGAACACTCAGGATTGGTTATTATTACAAAATGTGAAAACTCATATACAGGAATTATGTCTATCTCTCTCTCATTCTCATTTCAAAGAAAATTCTAAATTAATTCATTTTATATATGAAATCATATACAACAAATTAAATATTGATAATTTAATCTCAAAAGTCTATAAAATATTTATAGAATATAAAACAAATTTAAATTCTAATTTCTAGAACCATATTACTTTAGCCATGCCTCTAATTTTACTTCTCAAAATAAATATCAGTTATCATCATCTGTAAGGCATATTTCCTGGTTTCATCACTGGCATATATTCACACAGAAATTTTTACACATAGCTTTTTAAACTCCTAATAAAATAACCAAATTCAATGAGATTAATAAAATATGATGGAAATATTTACAAGAACGTAAAGCTGATTGGCTACATGTATTCTTTGACTGTTCCTCCTTGACCTTGTTTTGGTCTAAGATAGATGATTTTAAAAAAAAAATCTATTTTCTGGCACTTTTTCATTATCTAATTTTTTATTTTATTTAATGTAAATGTAGGAAGTGATCTGAAGAATATTATTTTTTATCTCTTATGGACAATCCTTGCTGTAGCAAGGAAATATATCTCTAAGAAGTGGAGAATATCTACATCATCATCCTTTGAGGACTTTCTCTCTTTCTTAAAAGAAACAGCACACAAAGAGATGAAAGTTAAAGAACAAAGAATTCATCCCAACCAATTTACTAATAATCCTTGGACAAAAGTGATATCCCTTGTTGATTTTTACCAACTAAATTTTGCCTCTGATATTTGAAGAATCTAATGAAGAGGAGGAAATTAAAGACTTTCTAAGAAAGTTTTGTTTTGTTTTCAGGCGTTGCATATATTGTGCATAGTTTAATTTTTTTCTTATTTGTAATTTCACTATTTTATCATTTATATTAAATTACTATTACATTTATTTATTTGTCTTTTCTTGGGAAATTTATAAAATATAATAAAGTTTCCTTGAAAAAAAAAATTACAATAAAAAAAAAGATGAGCAGTAAGGTGTATAAAACAGTGGTGTGACCAGTGATTCTGTATGACACAGAAACGTGGGTAAGGAAGGTACAGCAGTTGAGGAAGTTTGAGGTAATGGAGATGAAGTGCCTGAGACAGGTGGTAGGATTCATACTGTGAGACAAATAAAGAAATGGGGGCACCACGGCAGAAGCCAAAGAAGCCCTAGTTACAGAGAAAGTCAGGGAGAATAGATGTGGTTCAGTCATATGTGCAAGGGAACAGAAGATGATTTACTGAAGAAGATTTGTACAATACAGGAAGAATGCAAGAGGAAATGTGGATATCCAGCCAGGAGATGGATGGATTGTTAGAGAGAAGACCTGAAACAGTGAAACATGACTGCTAAAGAAGGTATGAGGATGGTGACATTCAATCAAGAGATGTGGCATCCTGTCACCATATAGAAAAATGGAGGAAAAGGAGGTTAATAATGATAGTTTACTATTTGGTGTGTATTGTAATGTTCAACTACATATGATAATTCTTTGCATGCAATGCACTAGTCTGTAAACTATGCTAGCATTATGATTAGCTTGAGTTCTAAGAGATTTTATACAGTTGTATTGCAGGTTTTGTTTTTAGTTTTTATGTTGGCTTATGGTGATGTTGTGAGATGTCCATATTTGAGATGTGTTTTTTCTGTTAGGGTAGGCAATTCAGATCTTAATACTTTTAGTTTTAAATGAGCCTGAAGGTGAGAAACTTGTTTGCTGATGCAGGGGCATTTGAGGAATTATGATGGGGGAAGTTTAGGAGCCAAATTCTGAGCTTTAGCATTTAAAAGTCATTTGATATGTGCATAGAAAACAAGCAGGTAAGGCAACATCATTAAAAGTTGAAAACATCAGAGTGGAATACAAGATTTAAAATGAATGATTTCTTGTCTGAATTCCTTTTACATATAGTTGGGGTACTGCTAAAGGTTTTATAAACTCTGCTAATAGGACTGATACATGGGTATGTGCTATTTGCAACGTTCTTTTGTTTAGAGACTCATGCTTTAAGGTAAGGTGCTTGCCTATTCATCCATGCTTACAAGTTGCAGCTGTCTCCTACAGTGACTCAGTATTTAATGAGTTTATTAGGCAAGAGGGTAATGAAAGTAGATTGCCAGGCCTTTCTTCTGTATAGTGTGTGCACATTCCTTTCCCTTTCCACTCCTATCCTCCCCTTTCCTCCTTTCCTGTGATTATTAGAACTCAGATTGAAACTGCAAAACTTGAAGCTAAAGGTAGGCAAAGTTGAAGAAACTGTTATACAACACTATATAGCACCATCTCTAGCAGACAAGGGTATCATAATTTGATACAGAAATCAAATTTCTCCTGTTCTGCTGCAAAGGCTCATGCTGTAGAAGAAGCTGGGTTTTATAGAGGTGCAATGGGCTTGTGCAGAAGGCTTGAACAGCTAAGTGACACTGTATGGTGATGGCATGAGACAATGAATATCCAAATGAAAACATGCAGCATTTATGGGAACTGTACTAAAATGTCCAGGAGTTAACCAGGTGGCAAGTATGCAAGTATACCTGGCTGTGTAGTGCAGCTATGCAGATAGGTAAAAGCATGCAGTGAAATCTATACTCAAAAGCATAGAATACAGTCTGTAGAGTGCCTGCGTGCTGAGAACAAAAAAAAATCTGAACTCAGGCTGGTCTGTTTCAGTATAAAGCAGGAACTGTAACAACACATGTTACTACATCCCTCTGCAAGATAGCACCATAAGCTGCAGACTGTTAAGTAGCCATATATAATGTGTTACTGCACTGCTATCTTATCCAAAACCCAGGGTTCTGTGCTAGGACTGCTCATTTTAGGCATCTACTTTTCTGAAGTAAAAGCCAATACCAAAGGGCTAACACTGATTAAGTCTGTAGATGAATGCAAGCAAAGAGCATTCATTGATTCACCAAATGACTTAGCCATCCTACAGCAAAGTTCGTCCTAAATAAATAACTGGTGCCAAAACCATGGACTTGAACTAAATGCCAAAAATGCATTATTGCATCCTTTGGGAAGTTATCTTCCCAAGGGAATTACCACATTGACAATACACCCCTAAGAGTTGATTGCAGTTGTTCGGCATTTGGAAACATATGTGGACAGTGACCTAACTTTTGACCAACATGTGCCCATTATTGTAAGAAAGTCCTTCTATATCGCACAGCTTATAAACAAAAGGATTGTGTCCAGATCAAGGGATGTTATTGTCCCCCTTTACTCAGCCCTCATTAGGCTAGTCATTGAGTATAATGCCCCCTTTGGCATGTATTTGTCCAGATACATACAAACATTGGAAAGCCCACAGAGATACTTTACTAAATGAATTCAAGACCTAAACAACATGTCCTACATGGGCCATCTCAAAGTCCCGACACAGTATCCTACAGACTGTTAAGAAGTGACCTATGTCTAGCATACAAGGCATCCTCTGAACCAGTACTGATGGATTTACTGCACATTAGCAAGTCAAATGACTTCAGAAATACTCAGTCTAGGGGTCTAAACCTCTTCTGCAACATCTACAGAATGGTTTGGAGGGACAGGTTTATCTTGTAGATGACACCCCATTCACATAAAACAAAGTTCATCCCTGTCCATATTCAAATGCAACTTGGATCTGTGGATGGGAAACAGAAAATTTACCCTAGGATTGCCCCCTGTACTACTAATAGACAGCGGCAGCATCTAAATGCTTTATCCCTTGCATGGGTCCCCTCAAATTATCTATGGTATGATCCCATGTTATTTTCATGAGGGGTAATATATAATTACAGACAATGGGAGGGGTAAGGCCAGTCTCTAACCAAATGGGATAGGTTAAATTCAGGCATTAAAATGGAAACTGTCTAGGCTTAAAATGGTCCATAAGGACAGCTAATCTTATACTTGCCTATGAACCTATGTGTGGAAATCTGTTGGAGTCATAAAAGGGAAGCAAAGAAGTGTACTGGAAAATTGGAAAAGGACAAGGAGAAGGGCAAGCAGAGAGTCACACGTAAGGTCAACACATAGGAGTGTACAGGATGGAGAGAAAGAGAGAAACTTTTGTGGGGATAGGATTCCTTTTTTATAGAGAAAGGAGGAGGAAAAGTGAAAGGGAAAGCAGATGTTAGGAAAGGGAATAGATAAGTCTGGATAGTGTGCAGTGTCAGATAGACACAGAACAGTGCAGGCAAACACAATGGAAGTGTATACAATAGGATGGGGAGATATTGGGGGTATAGAGACAGTGATGGGGAGGGTTGGGCAATGAACAGTGAATGGGACAGGGCACATAGTGTAGGATAATCTGGTGTATGAACAGCTGCCATATTGTTTCCATCCTGCCCCATAGGGACATTATAGGGATCCTGCACCAGGTGGTTGATCAGAATGGCCAGTGGTATTGGCCACACCCTTCCTTGCTGTTCTGATGGCAGGAGGCCACCATTTGAGTGGATCTGCTATTTGCTGTAGTAGGATTCTCTCCATGTGGGCTCCATGGGTCATGCCATTGCACCCTCTACCACCTGTTCCATCTGTGGCTGAGCCAACTCAGGTAAGGTAGATGAGGTTATTTAGCCTTATTTCATTCATAAACCTCACAACCTCAGTAGGGGGGAATACACAGTGAAGGTGCCTCCAGAACAGATCTATTGTCCTGAACCATAGTAAGCAAACAAAGTGAGAAGGTAGACATAAGTGAATATCCTAAGTTTGGACTGAAGATTCTTAGACATGTCAGCATTTGTGTCAAGAACTAACTGTGGCTGTTTGCAAGCCTCTTCTGTCTGTCGCAGAAGGTGACATGGTTTGCTTCACATTCTGATCATACTGAAAGAGAAAGAGCACATCAGGAAAGTGTGGTAACTGTAAAATGTTAAATGCTAGAACAATATATACAATATTGTATTTCCTGCTAGCTGCATAATAGAAGTCAGGCAAGTGTGTGTCACCTATACATATGATAAGATTTGTAAAGTAAATATAGAGCAGGTATACACGAGGGAGACCAGGTAGTATGTAGTCACCATTATGTGGTGCAGCATGACCCTACCCCAGGAAGTGGCATGGCAGAAATACACAAAATATATAAGCATACCACATTACCAATTTTGTTTAATAGAATTTTAAAAGGAAGGGAAGCACCAGCTTTGTGGAAGAAAGCTGTGGTAGCTGTATTATCCAAAGAGAGTAAATACCAATCAGATCCAGCTTCCTATAGACCCATTTCAATTTTGAAACATGATTATAAAGTGTTTACATCTATACTAGCTAAAAGAATGGTAAAGGTGTTGTCAAAGGCAATAGATATATATCAATGTGATTTTGCGGAGGGAAGGCAAATATTTGGCAACATTAATAGAGCACTGCTGCTGTTGGTGGGTATTGATGAAGACAAGGTATTCAGTAGAGTAAGCTGGTATTTTATGAGTAGGGCAAGGGAAGCATTTGCATTTCTTGATGCAATAATATGGTTAATTAAGATGGTATATGAAGGATCAGAGGCCAGAATTAAAGTGGGAAGGTTTCTCTCTAAGCTGTGTTTGAACCGAGGAACCAGGCAGGGGTATTTTCTTTCCCCTTTGTTAGTTTTTCTTCATATTTAGAGCCATTGGCAAAGAAAATAAGGGATTCAGAAATTCAAGGTTATAACTGACATGATAACCAAGAAAAGTTGACTTTACTTGCAGATGATAATGTTGTGTGCTTGATAAATCCAGTAAAGGACATCTCGATGTTGTGCAACATTTTGAGACAGTTTTGAGTCTTTTCGGGATATACAATTAATGAAGATAAAATAAAAGATATAGACATCAATTATGTACCCATGTATGAACTGATTCAGCAATACCGATATTTATGGGGACATAAGATGAAGTATTCAGAAGTGTAGATTAAAAAGACCATGTAAGAGACTAAACACAAGATAAAAAAAAAAAAAAAAAAAAAAACCTAAGAAACTGGAAGCTCTTGTTTACAGATATGGATAGTATGATACAAGCAGTGAATATGTTTTTAGTCCCATTAGTTATATATATGTCAGGCATATTTGTATAAACCAGAGGAGAAGTTGTGGACAATAACTAATAAAGAGTTGAAGGAATTATCTGGGTGGGGAAAAGAGCAAGCATTAAGTGGGAGAAGCTAATCTTCCCAATGGAACAAGGTAGTTTAGGATTACCGGACAAAGACATACTCGGAGGCTCTGATCAAAAATCTACCAAAACAGCAGAGGCCACCAAAGCAGACACCCAAACAACTACCACCTCAGAACACAAAACCTGCAACACATAGACCACACAGTCAGAGTGTCAAGCAGTCACAGCCCTTAAGGCCAAACACAATGCCAGACACACTAGTCATTGGTGACTCCATAGTCAGACACACTGATGTCCCGCTCACCAGACTGAGTAAGGAGAAGGTCACAGTAAGCTGCCTGTCGGGCGCTAGAATCCACCACATAACACAAGCACTCAGGTCTCTCAACAGCAGGTACAAGTACGACTCAGTCATTGTCCACGCTGGTGTAAACGACCTGAGACGCACCTCCTTGGACTACATGAAAAGAGACATTGAGGAGCTCTCTGATTATGTAGCCCAAGCAGGTATGACCCTGACCTTGAGCAGTATCCTACCTTCACCAAGAATGATGCCACAATACAGAGATAAGATGATCAGCTTTAACAATTGGCTTAAACTCTGGTGTCATTCAAAGGGGATCCAATGTCTGTCTGCCTGGGATGACATGCTGGACAAGCCACGCTGCTTCGCAAGGGATGGCTTGCACCTGTCACCCCTGGGATTCTGGATATTGGCAAAGGCTCTTGCCACCCCCATAGTGCCTTTTTTAGGCAAGGCTCAAATTCTAAACCTACCACCCTAGAACACAATAAAGAAAAAAACTAAGGGTAATGCTGCTCAATGCCAGTAGTCTCAACCTCAAGATGCACGCGCTCGAGGCCCTTCTCAGTATGGAGAACATTGATGTCTGTGCTGTGGCAGAAACCTGGTTCAAGGCTCCTGAGAGCACCCCAGCACTATCAGGTTTTACCTCATATCATGCGTTCCGGCCCCAAAATCCGGACAAAACCAAGAAAGGAGGGGGGGTATCCATATTCATCAAGGACACCCACACCTCAAGATTGGTGGCAATGCACGATGCATCGGAGACCATCCAGGTGCAATTAATCATAGGCAAGACTGCTCTGCAATTTGTAGCATGTTACAGGTCACCCTCGCAAACTCAGGAACCTCACATGGCTTTCCTGAAAACACTGGAGGGGATAAATGTATCTCCGAACACCATCATACTAGGTGACTTCAACTACCCTAATATAGACTGGGAACACTACTCAAGCCAAAACACTCTAGCCCAAAAGTTCCTGGAATTCATAAACTCAAATGCCATGGAACAACTAGTCACCATCCCCACAAGAGGAGAAAACATACTTGATCTCATCATCACGAACATGGGAGCACAATGTTCAACACCGGAAGTATACCCCTCACTGGTGAGATCAGATCACAAACTAATCTCACTGGAGGTCCTCATCCCACCCCCACCTGAAATAAAAAAGACCACAGTAAAGAACTTCTTGAAAGCCGACTTCACACTTCTAAAGACTAGTGTGGTCTCCTTTAAGGCCCCGAGCCGGCGGTAAACATTACTCAAGCCGCTGAATCACTTACAAATGCCTTCTACCAGCACCTGCAGGGCTGCATGGATCAGGCAATCCCAAGCAAAACAAAGACTCTTTGCACCAAAGGCAAGCGTCCAGTCTGGTGGACCCCAGCCATAAACAAACTCTACAACAAAAGGAGGAAGCTACTACAAGATAGAGCAAAATCCTTAAAAGGTAAGACACCGCTGATCACTATAAGTAAAAAGCTAAGAGCTCTCATAAAATCATCCAAAGCTAATTTTGAGAGAAAAATAGCTAAGGACTCAAAAGACAATCATAAGGCATTCTTTAGCTATGTTAGAAACCTGGGAGGAAACTCCCAGATATGCTCAGAATTAGTTCAAAATGATGTGAAGATTACTGATCCTACAGACATTGCCAACATACTGGCTGACAGGTTCAGTGCAAACTTCTCCCCCCCCAAAAGGAGAGATATCTATACCAAATGATTGTAGCCCCCCAAACATCTCTAACGCCCAGGTGAGAACTGCTCTCTCCAAGGCAAAAAACACAGCATCCATGGGACCTGATGGTGTCCCCGGCTGTGTACTCCATGAACTCAACGAGGAATTAAACCCACAGTTAGGACAGCTGTTTAATCTTAGTCTCACCTCTGGATATGTACCCAGGGAGTGGCGCACAGCGACTGTGGTCCCACTTCACAAAGGCGGTGCCTCCACCGACCCTGGAAATTACAGTCCAATTAGCTTGACAAGCCTTATCTGCAAAGCCATGGAGAGGATCATAATGGATCTCATAAATAAAGACATAGGGAATTTGCAGACTTTGGATCCAACCCAGTTTGGCTTTGTCAAAGGCAGATCATGCCTTTTAAACTTGGTTGACTTTTGAAACAGTCACCAAGGCCATTGATGAGGAAAGGCAGTCCATACAGCCTACCTCGACCTGGCGAAGGCCTTCGATACAATACCCCACTCGGGTATCATTGAAAAACTCATCAGCTTAAATGTAAACCCATACATCACAAGATGGGTTGCAAACTGGCTGAGTGACAGAACCCACAGGGTCAGAGTTGCTGGCGCCATGTCAGACTCAAAGCCTGTCACAAGTGGTGTCCCACAGGGCTCAGTCCTGGGCCCACTCTTGTTTGGCATCTACTTTTCTGAAGTACAAGCAAACACAGGAGGGTTATGGCTGACAAAGTTTGCAGATGACTGCAAACTGGGCGCCGTAGTCGAAAACACATCTGACACAGATATCCTTCAGAAGGGTCTCAGAGAAATGGATAACTGGTGCCAGAGCCATGGCCTAAAGTTAAATGCCAAGAAGTGCATAGTCATACCCTTCGGGAAAAACAAGGTTACCCCTAGCTACCATATAGGTGGCAATCCACTGAGCACAGAAGAAGTTATCAGGGACCTGGGGACCCAGGTTGACAGTAGCCTTTCATTCGACACTCATATTGCTAAAGTAGTTAGGAAGACCTTCTACATTGCCCACCTTATCATGAAGGGATTCACATCTAGATCAAGGGAGGTCATAGTCTCCCTATACTCATCACTCATCAGACCAATGATTGAGTACAATGCCCCATTCGGAATGTATCTGACCCGACACTTGCAGCAGCTGGAGAGGCCACAAAGTTCCTCACCAAAAGGATAAAGGGTCTCAAAACCTGTCTTATGCTGCCTGACTGAAAGAACTCCAGCTCTATTCAGTTGCTTACTGCTTGCTCAGAGGTGACCTGTGCCTGACATACAAGGCCATGTCAAACCCAGATTTGATGAACATGCTTCACCTCAAAAAATCTAGATCCCTCAGAGCCACAAGGGCAGGAGACTTAAACCTCGACACGGTTATTAATAGGACGTGCTGGAGGGATAGATTCATCACCCAAAGACTCCCTATGCTGTGGAACAAAATCCCGGTATATGTGAGGCAGAGCACCTCACTGGCCTTGTTCAAGAGGAATCTTGACCAATGGATGGGAGATCGCAGATATACCCCAGGGATTACCTCAGTGTCACTGCTCGACAGAGGCACAGCAAAATAATGGGCATAGTTTCTCCAAACTAAAGGGGTGGCGTAAGCCACAAAACTATGAGCTAGGCTTGTAGATGCCCTCGGGCAGATAGCCTAGTATGAACCTATGAAACCTATGAAATGGATATTTTAGTCTGCACATTAAGGCTCATATACATAACACAAGCAGAATGTTATAATTCAAAGTGGAAAGGGATGATGATGAAGCAAGGGGAAAGTTCAAGAGACAAGGAGAGAGTGGGATTTTTGGATGCAGATCTTTAAGGAGAATTCTAACAACCATACATAAAATTACATTCATAAAGTTGCAGAAAGTATTCTAAAAACTAAGTCAACATGGGAATGGAGAAAGGAAATTTTGCCAAAATAGATGACTATCAGAAGAGGTTCAGAAAATAGGCAAGAGGGAGCTGGAATTTTCTGAAGAAAAATGGCAAAAGAACCAAGGTATTAGGAGTAAATAACAACAGAGGGGAAAGGTAAAAGAGTGAGGAAGTTTGGACAGCAGGTTAGAAACTGCCTTCCTACGAGGGACTGATATCAGAGTATAGGCAAAGAAAAGGGACAGGAGAGTCCTAAGTGAAAGATCTGCTCTGGTGGAGTTTTATTTATTTTATTTTATTTTTAGTTTGGTAACTGAGAAAGTCCACTGGGCCATGAAGAGCCCGTTTTCAGTGGAGGCCCGGGGAGAAAAGCTCCAATGACAGTTACAGGCAAATTAATCTTTACAATCAAATTTTCATAGAAATACAGCAAACAAACAATGTGAAATCATACACATGATTTTTAGAGAAATACATGGTCAGTCACAATAAAATTAATATAATAACATAGTTTTATACAGACAAATGAGAATACAGGTGTAATAACTGTGTTTTGTTTTACAGCAAAAAAAGTCCCCAAGCGGAGGAAAAACGTTCAAAATAAAGGATGCAGATGAATAAAACCCGAACAATTTTATTCCAATACTTGACAGTAATACGGTAAGCGCTTTCAGAATAATTCAATATTGCTTCATCAGACCACGAGTAATAACTAACATAAGTCCTTAAATAACATTGCTAGGCCTCAAAATTCAAAGTAACCACTCAGAAGCCAGCAAACCAAAATTAATTACAATTTAAAGACAAAGTTACTAATTTCTATTCAAAATTGAATGTGCAATGCATTTCAATACCATTTATAGCTTCAAAGCAAATTTCCTTATAGTTCATGTTTGTTTACAAATTCTATAATTGAATAATGATATAAGTAATTATAATAACCTGTTCTGAAGTCTAGAAGGGTCAATAAGTATAAGAAGGGCTTTTAGTATTTATATGCATTTATATGTATATGTATTTATATGGAGAAAGTAAGGACAGCTATGAAGAGGATGAAGAATGGAAAGGCTGTTGGTCCAGATGACATACCAGTGGAAGCATGGAGGTGCTTAGGAGAAATGGCAGTGGAATTTTTAACCAGATTGTTTAATGAAATTTTGGAAAGTCAGAGGATGCCTGAGGAGTGGAGAAAAAGTGTTTTGGTACCTATCTTTAAGAATAAGGGTGATGTGCAGAGCTGCAGTAGTTACAGAGGGATAAAATTGATCAGTCACAGCTTGAAGTTATGGGAAACAGTAGTGGAAGCTAGGTTAAGAAGGGAGATGATGATTAGTGATCAGCAGTATGGTTTCATGCCAGGAAAGAGCACTACAGATGCAATATTTGCTCTGAGAGTGTTGTTGGAGAAATACAGAGAAGGTCAGAAGGAGTTGCATTGTGTCTTTGTGGACTTAGGGAAAGCATATGACAGAGTACCTAGAGAGGAGTTGTGGTATTGTATGAGGAAGTCGGGAGTGGCAGAGAAGTATGTAAAAGTGGTACAGGATATGTACGAGGGTAGTGTGACATTGGTGAGGGCTGCAGTGGGAGTGACAGATACGTTTAAGGTGGAGGTGGGATTACATCAAGGATCAGCTCTAAGCCCTTTCTTATTTGCAGTGGTGATGGACAGGTTGACAGATGAGATTAGACAGGAGGCCCCGTTGACTATGATGTTTGCAGATGACATTGTGATATGTAGTGAGAGTAGGGAGCAGGTTGAGGAGACCCTAGAGAGGTAGAGATATGCTTTAGAGAGGAGAGGAATGAAGGTCAGCAGGGCTAAAACAGAATATATGCGTGTAAATGAGAGGGAGGGTAGAGGAATGGTGATGATGCAGGGAGTAGAGGTGGTAAAGGTGGATGAGTTTAAGTACTTGGGATCAACAGTTCAGAGTAATGGTGAGTGTGGAAGAGAGGTGAAGAAGACAGTACAGGCAGGATGGAATGGGTGGAGAAGAGTGTCAGGAGTGATTTGTGACAGACGGGTACCAATAAGAGTGAAAAGGAAGGCCTACAAGAGGGTAGTGAGACCAGCTATGTTATATGGGTTAGAGACGGTAGCATTGTCGAAAAGGCAGGAGTCAGAGCTGGATGTGGCAGAGTTAAAGATGTTAAGATTTGCACTGGGTGTGACTAGGATGGACAGGATTAGGAATCAGTATATTAGAGGGTCAGCTCAGGTTGGACAGTTTAGAGACAAAGCAAGAGAGGTGAGATTGCGTTGGTTTGGACATGTGCTGAGGAGGGATGCTGGGTATATTGGGAAAAGGATGCTAAGGATGGAGCTGCCAGGTAAGAGGAAAAGAGGAAGGCCTAAGATGAGGTTTATGGATGTGGTGAGAGAGGACATGCAGGTGGTTGGTGTGAAAGAGCATGATGCAGAGGACAGGAAGAAATGGAAACAGATGATCTGCTGTGGTGACCCCTAACGGGAACAGCCGAAAGAAGATGATGATGATGCATTTATATGTAGTTGTGCTATGTAGCGATGTGTTAAGTTATGCACATTATGCATATGTATTCATTTTTGTTGCTCAGATGATTTTTAAATATAATGGTTCAGTTATATAGTATAATGTTTGTAAATGTGTACACTATATGTTTATATGAGTTGTACATATATACTTACATCTAATTATTAGATATATTTTTAGTTATTATATATGCACTTGATATGTGTCTGTTTTCATATATATTTATATTCTTTTTTTTTTTTTATATATTTTTTTATTTTCATTTTAATTACTTGTATCATTATTCAATTATAGAATTTGTAAACAAACATGAACCATAAGGAAATTTGCTTTGAAGCTATAAATGGTATTGAAATGCATTGCACATTCAATTTTGAATAGAAATTAGTAATTTTGTCTTTAAATTGTAATTAATTTTGGTTTGCTGGCTTCTGAGTGGTTACTTTGAATTTTGAGGCCTAGCAATGTTATTTAAGGACTTATGTTAGTTGTTACTCGTGGTCTGATGAAGCAATATTGAATTATTGTGAAAGCGCTTACCGTATTACTGTCAAGTATTGGAATAAAATTGTTCGTTTTTTATTCATCTGCATCCTTTAGTTTGAACATATTTCCTTCGCTTGGGGACTTTTTTTGCTGTTTTACTAAGTGATGTTCGCTTTTGGGTGTTTGTTGTTGTATTTTGTTTTAGTTGAATCTAGAACAGAAGCTACTGTTAAGAAAGGATAATTAGTAGGGCATATCAACATTGCATGATAACTTTAAGAATCAATCAGAGCAGGTTAGATGAGATTGGGAAGGCAGACTGGAAAAGCAATTTACAATGGAACAATGGGAGGACATATGTATGGCTCCCAAGTATGCAACAAAGTCCAGAAGGGATAAGGTTTTTGCTTTGAAGTGTTTGGATAGGTATTTTAATATCCCAAGCAGATTTAAAATGATTTTTCCTCAGGTAGATAGCAAATGCTGGAGGTATGATTGAGAAGAAATAGATAACTGGGAACATGTGTTTTGGGAGTGCATTGAGATGGCAGATTTTAAAAATTCAAAACACACATGAAGCTGTATGGAACACGGCCAAATCATATAAGTGAACTTTAATAAAGCGTTATAAATTAAAGCACACTAAAACTGGTCACAAAGGTAAAAAATAAGGTTAACACTTCATATCAAGTGTAGATGCTTCATCAGACCATTGCCAAAAAGTTACATAGTAGCTGTTTAAAAGTAACATTCAAACATTATGTATCCAATAAAGTCTCACTTACTTAAACCTCTAGTCTTTTGAGTAGGTTTTAAAGAAACAATATCCTTAATACCATAAAGCTTATCAGACTGCAAATTAATAATCCATCTAGTTTCTAAAGTATCTGTTAAATCCTTGATGTCACCAAGACATTTAGTAGGAAAAACAAATTGTAACACTTGAAAGATAAATACATGATTATTACTATTCATACTAACATGTTAAGCTAGTGCATTTGTAAGTACATATCTCCTTATTTCACTCAAATGCCCTCTTATTCTTTTTCTCAGTGATTGATTTGTCTTACCAACATAATAGGCTGGACATTGCTTGCATCTAGCTAAACATATCAAATTCTTGCTTGTGCAGTCTGCATAAAGATCGAATCTGTATTCCTTACCAGTAACCGATGTTTAATTGACTTGCCATTCTCTATATATGAACAACTAATCCGCGTCCAACAAATAAAAGTGCCTATTCTTAGAGATTTAATTGTATTAATGTCATGGTGATTATAGCATAAAGCACATTTCAATGTCTTTATATTCTTAAAAGAAAAAAGAAGGAGCATCTTCTATTAAACATTGAAGTTTATCATCCACTGTTAAGATATACCAGTTATTTTTAACTATGTCACATATATTAGTTTTATCAGATGAGAAGGTTAGGCACATTCATATACCGGCTATAACATTATTTCATCTAGAATTATTGGAGTTAACCACTGCAGTTGTACTAGATGAACTAGATGCAACATCATTCTTTGTAGAAAAATAAGGACATCAGTCCCCTGTTGTACTGGTCTACTCCTTCAAGGTTCAAAATATAAAATAGGATCCAAAACCAAACGTAGAAACCAAAAACAAGCCGTGAACGACCCAAGGCAGTCAGAAGAGAAAATTTATTTAAGCGCTTTTCGTCAGCACATATGAACTGACTTCTTCAGAAACAAAAACCACTGGCAGCATAACCATTATAAAGGCTAACATCCATTTACGTCATAACAAATAATTCAATTAGTACAATTTAAAATAATGTTGGTTTTAAAGAAACTATTTAAAGGCGCAATGACTGTTAGTGGTGGCAAACATCACATCCCTATGAACATATAAACAGCACAAATACATAAGTCAAGTCAACCTATTAATATAAAAATATAGTGTATTAATGTTGCAACAATTAAATAAAAAGTTAAGCATACAATAATGTTAAAATTTCAACAATTTGTAACCCTAGTTGTATTATACTGTTAGTTCATGGTTTGAAGCTTACATAAGTCATTGTGTATGAGGTTAAAGCATCAAAGACCCCAAAATTGTTCTAAATTACATAAAACATGTTCATAATTAAACACAGTTTATGAAAAGTAATTAAGAAAAAATAATAGTATATATGGATGTTTATGTTTAGTATATTTGTAATTATATAGCAGTAAATAGATGTAATAGTGCATATAGTAATAATAATATATTTAAAAAAGAATACTAATGTTTTCACAACAAATTTCCTTAGGGACATAAAATAATTATATGTATGGTGTTACCATAATGTAAAATGCTTAAAAAGTATATGTAATTTCCCAAATTACACATATACTTAAATTTTTAGTAATTTGAGTTGTTTATAATGAGTTAGACATACCTAGTGTCATAGATGTCATAATTAATAGTTTTATGAATTTGTAATAACATTAGTTAAAACTAGCAAATGTCGTAAAGTTATGCACGAAAAGAAGTACCATAAAAAATAAGTGCCGTAAAAATGTATCAAGTAGCAAGACCTTCATCTCTTCAAGCTATTCAATTTTAATAGACTTCCTATTGAACAAGACTCATTTAGTCCTGGGAAGCTATATGCATTCAGTTTCACCTGCCATTTCAATTCCAATTCCTCCAGTTTCAAATTTTTAGGACCCCCTCTCGGGTCAATTTTAACATGGTCAATTACCATAAATCTAAAACAATGGTCTGGGTAGGCCGCCGTGTGTTTAGCAAGTGCGTTTCCCCTTTCTAATGGCATACAGGTGTTTGTACATCCTTTCACGTAGTCTTCTTTCAGTTTTACCGATGTAAAATGCTAAACAGGATGTACACCTGGATAAGTAGGTAATGTGGGTAGTGTTACAATCAAATTTGTTCCTTAACTTAAATTTTTGTCCATTCAGGCTAAAAGAATTGCCCTCCTAGACGTGTTTACAATAGTTACAGTTCTGACATTTATACATGCCAGGACATCTCACTGTAGGTGTATCGTGCTTTTCCAACAGGGTTTTGATGTTAAACCCTTTCCTGTAAACTATCATAGGATGGTCACCCAATTTTTCAAATAATTCAGGATGTATTTTAAACAAGTCCCAATTTTTCTTCAATATAGATGAACACAAGCTGCTTGTTGTACTGAAGGTGGTGATAAATTTAACAGTAGATAGATTGTTGTTTAGTCGGCCACTGTTTAGTACATTACTCACTATCCGGTCACACTGGTTCTTTTCAACCAAATTGACAACATTATCGTCAATAAGATTTTTGATGTTAGTCTTCAGAAGTGGTAAGTACACATTATTGTGTCTTTTGTCCATTACCTCCTGAACTATCGGGTCAAGAAAAGTTACTGGGTAACCTCTATGTATAAACATTTCCCGTATATAGGCACATTCCTTTATAAAATCCTCATCCAGGCTGACCATTCTGGAAGCTCTTACCAGCTGCCCCTTCACAACAGATTTCTTCTGATGGTGAGGGTGACAGCTGGTATAGTGGAGGAAAGTGTTAAAATATGTAGATTTTCTAAAGTTGTTTGCAGTAAACACATTTAAGTTGTAATTTTTACTTAGATGGATATCAAGATAGTCAATAAAATCAGTGGAACATGTAAGTAAATTGCAGGAACTTAGTAGTGTGGTTAAAGTATTCAATAATTTGATGACTGACACTTTCACTGCCTTTAAATAAGATAAAAAATATCATCCAGAAACCTTGTGTAGAATAAAAAGGACTCGAAAAACACATTGCCTTTAAAGACAAATTCCAATTCCCAATAAGCCATTACCAAGTTTGCTACACTTCCCCCACAGGGTGAGCCCATGGCAACACCTATTTTTTTGCAAAAAGAATTCGTTGCAATGGAAAAAGTAATTATTTGTTAGTACTACGTCCAAAAGAACAGATACTAAATCTATTTCCCTGGTAGGAGCTTTATGTTTCTTAAGCATGAGTCCTACCCATTCTAATGCTACCTCATGGGGAATACTAGTGTAAAGGTCTTTTACATCAATTGTGAGGAAGTTGTAGCTCTTGTCAAAAGACAAGGTGTCAAAGTTCAGGAGGTAATGGACAAAAGACACAATAATGTGTACTTACCACTTCTGAAGACTAACATCAAAAATCTTATTGGCGATAATGTTGTCAATTTGGTTGAAAAGAACCAGTGTGACCGGATAGTGAGTAATGTACTAAACAGTGGCTGACGATCTATCTACTGTTAAATTTATCACCACCTTCAGTACAACAAGCAGCTTGTGTTCATCTATATTGAAGAAAAATTGGGACTTGTTTAAAATACAACCTGAATTATTTGAAAAATTGGGTAACCATCCTATGATAGTTTACAGGAAAGGGTTTAACATCAAAACCCTGTTGGAAAAGCACGATACACCTACAGTGAGATGTCCTGGCATGTATAAATGTCAGAACTGTAACTATTGTAAACACGTCCAGGAGGGCAATTCTTTTAGCCTGAATGGACAAAAATTTAAGTTAAGGAACAAATTTGATTGTAACACTACCCACATTACCTACTTATCCAGGTGTACATCCTGTTTAGCATTTTACATCAGTAAAACCGAAAGAAGACTACGTGAAAGGATGTACGAACACCTGTATGCCATTAGAAAGGGGAAACTTGAGAACACACTTGCTAAACACACGGCGGCCTACCCAGACCATTGTTTTAGATTTATGGTAATTGACCATGTTAAAATTGACCCGAGAGGGGGTCCTAGAAATTTGAAACTGGAGGAATTGGAATTGAAATGGCAGGTGAAACTGAATGCATATAGCTTCCAAGGACTAAATGAGTCTTGTTCAATAGGAAGTCTATTAAAATTGAATAGCTTGAAGAGATGAAGGTCTTGCTACTTGATACATTTTTTATGGTACTTATTTTTTACGGTACTTCTTTTTGTGCATAACTTTATGACATTTGCTGGTTTTAACTAATGTTATTACAAATTCATAAAACTATTAATTATGACATCTATGACACTAGGTATGTCTAACTCATTATAAACAATTCAAATTACTAAAAATTTTTATTAAGTATATGTGTTATTTGGGAAATTACATATACTTTTTAAGCATTTTACATTATGGTAACACCATACATATAATTATTTTATGTCCCTAAGGAAATTTGTTGTGAAAACATTAGTTTTCTTTTTTAAATATATTATTATTACTATATGCACTTTTGCATCTATTTACTGCTATATAATTACAAATATACTAAACATAAACATCCATATATACTATTATTTTTTCTTAATTACTTTTCATAAACTGTGTTTAGTTATGAACATGTTTTATGTAATTTAGAACAATTTTGGGGTCTTTGATGCTTTAACCTCATACACAATGACTTATGTAAGCTTCAAACCATGAACTAACAGTATAATACAACTAGGGTTACAAATTGTTGAAATTTTAACATTATTGTATGCTTAACTTTTTATTTAATTGTTGCAACAGTAATACACTATATTTTTATATTAATAGGTTGACTTGACTTATGTATTTGTGCTGTTTATATGTTCATAGGGATGTGATGTTTGCCACCACTAACGGTCATTGCGCCTTTAAATAGTTTCTTTAAAACCAACATTATTTTAAATTGTACTAATTGAATTATTTGTTATGACGTAAATGGATGTTAGCCTTTATAATGGTTATGCTGCCAGTGGTTTTTGTTTCTGAAGAAGTCAGCTCATATGTGCTGACGAAAAGCGCTTAAATAAATTTTCTCTTCTGACTGCCTTGGGTCGTTCACGGCTTGTTTAAGGTTCAAAATATGTTTGAAGTCTTTCTCACAGTACTATCTTTCTAGTAATTCTAAAAGATTTTAAAGACTTCTTACATTTATTATTGTCACTAGTCAACTGTGATATACATGTTGCCTGACCTTTCACAATGTTCTTAAATATATAATGAGGATGCATGCTTGTTCTTTCAACTAGCATATTCTTCCTACATGGCTTTCTGTTTACTTTCTGTATAATTGACTAGTGACTTCCCCATTAGGTTGTCTAGTCAACCTAACATCTAAGAAATATATATATTCACTGGAGTATTCCATACAGAAATGTAAAAAGGATCTACAAAATGTTTATAATATTTCAAATATGTGGAAAAGTGGAGTTATTCAATACATGTTCTTCCTCTCAATGAGCCATTATGAAGTTTGCATATGAGTTAGCACATGGAGTACCAATGGCCACTCCTGAAGTTTCTATGTAGTAGCGATCTTTGAACAGGAAGGTGTTATTTCCTAATATCAATTCAAGTAATCAAAGAGATGGCAATATTAGAATAGCTGCTATGTGTTTTAAGGTAGTGTCCCACATACTCTATACCTAAATCATTTGGAATGGTGGTGAATAAAGAATTCACATCTAACGATACAAATAAAAATTCTTCTATCGCATTATTGGATAAAAACTCATGCATAGTTGATAAAAAATCATTTGTGTCTTTAAGAACTGTGAAAGACTGATTTAATACTGGTTTCAATTGTGCTTCTACATAAATTGAATGCGACTTAGTTAACCATCCTTTGCCTGAGACAATGGTCTAAGGGGAGGGTCTATCATATTTTTATGCATTTTAGGAAGGTCTTGTATAATTGATATAATGGGATGTTCCATTATAAAATATTCATATAACTCATAAGGTATATGACAGGACATTATCATATAATTCATCCTTCATTTATTTGATAATCTTATCCATTTCTCTGCCGTTTATTTCTTTAAATTATGTAGAATCAGACAGTATCCATATCATTTTACTTTCATAGTAAATTTTATCCAATATAGCAATGGCCCCACCCTTGTTTGCAGGTCTTAAAACAGTATCCTTATTGTTCTATAGACTCTGTAGAGATATATATATATTCATCTTTGGATACAGTTCTAAAAAGATTCTTAGAGATACCACTATTATCTCTATACTGCATGAGATCTCTCTCTCACAGGCCCTCAAAAAAGCTTCCAGAAGGGGGTGCAAAATGGGAACATAAGAACTAGGTTTCTTAAAACCAGAGGTCATATGTTCAGTGGAATTAAACATAAGTTTCAACATAACATTCCTTGTAAACAGCTTTATATCAAGAAAAGTATCACAAATATTACTACAAACAGCAGAAATGTGCGATAACCCCTTACTAAGTAATGCATATTGAGTGTCAGTCAAAATAAAGTTTGATAAATTATAAATTAATGATTGTTCTTGTGATTCCACATCTCCTTGAGAGAGGATGAAGTTGCTTCAGAAGGAAACATGTCAAACAATGCCTGCTGTTTGTTCTCAGTTTCCATTATTAAGCTATTTTCTATAGGTAGAAAATGTTCGAGAAGCAGCTTAATATAGCCAATGATTACTAGAAAATGGAAATCCAATCTAAACTGACTGTATTAGAAGTACTGAATATGTAAAAGAGATAAAAGAACTGGAAGAGGGATCTTTAAAAAGGGAAGGAACAAATTACACTGAAATAAATGGAATTTGTGTGAAGAGTGAACAATATATGCCGAATAATGTTCAGAAAGAGGACTGAGTTTTAAGGGAAGGCAGTAATTGAGCAATTTTTTTATAATGCTGAACTGATGACAGTTATAAAGAAAGAAAATGTGCAACTTGTAATGTAAGCTAATGAAAAAAGTTAGTATGGTTTTCTTTTCAAATAAAAGCATACCACATTGCAATACCCAGCTAACAATTCAACTTGCTGTGGGAAATCCGCTCAGTAGCAGACTTATTTCCTAGGATGAATGTGACAGTTACTCACCAATAGCGACAGTCCCAAACCTGTAACAGGATAAAAGAGAATACATAAAGAAAATACTCCCAATATCATTCAGGGCATTTCTGCCTAATCTCCATGTCTATGCATGGAGTTCATCAGGTTTCCTGTGACCCAAGTTGTCAAAGTGATGATTCCACTTTTACCCTGTCCTGCTGATGCTGGTGGCTGAAAGGTTCTCATCATTATAGTCATTGTAGAAATCCACTTTCTTATATGCACCATGGTGGGGTCAAGTAGGTACTCTTTGAAACAACTATGAATGAGATAAAGAATTTTCTTTCTCTCCTTCATGCACCATGCATTTGCTGTCTGGCAGATACTGGAAGTTCCTCTGAAAATTGTGTACTTTCATGAGGAGCATGGTTGAGGCCTGTAAATTATTCTTACAATGTGACTTCTGAAGTAGCATTACAGGTGTATCCATGCAGTTCTTCAGCATGGGCTCATAACTATGAGCTGTTAGAAGTGAGGGTAGGCAGTAGGCTGTACCTTATGCCTTTGACACACTGCACCATAGTATAGCAGTTCATTCTTTAGATGGATACTTCCTGGCATAATCTGCCTATGTGCCATATGATGAGGTATATATTTGCATAATACTGGAGCCAAGTTTTTTTTTTTTAAATTTTCTTTATTTCAATTTTCAATAAAACAAATACATCAGTAAAAACCAAAGAAAATACAGAAAACAAAACAAATTGCAATACCATTCAACAAAATAACATTCAGAACAAATACGTAAAAAAACAAAACTATATACAAATTCTACCTTGCCCAAGAACTAGTTATATAAGTTATTCACAGTATGGTATAATGAGATGCTATCCAAAGAAACAGAAGAAAAAGAAAAGGAGAAACTCACTTAAGTATATGATCGGATAGAATGCCCCATAATTCCTTAGTAATTGGCTTGTGCTTAATATTGTGAAACAGGTGTTTGTGAGCCCTAAGGTACTTAATAGCTATGTGTTTAAAGCCCTCCCAGGAGATGGAGTGTCTATTTTTCCAATTTAGGGAAATGTAATATTTAATTAGCATGAAAATAGGAATCAATACCTTACATTTCCTTTCAGATAAACCTGGAGGTGGAATATGTAGAATGGTAAATTCCCATGAGAGGGTGGATTTTTCATAGCCAATTTTCTCAAGTATCACTCTCAAGGCACACCAGAGGTTATAGGAACACTTGCAACTCCAAAACGAATGAAGAATATCATCAGTTTGGTTCAAGCAGTAATGGCAATTAGGGGATTGGTTAGGATAGAGCTTACTTGGTACTTCAGGTGTAAAGTATGCATTGTTTAGAATCATCAGCTGAGTATATTTCAGCCTGTTGAAGGGAATAGTTTTAGAGCTTTGTTTTATAGCCTGTGATATTAAACTTTGGTTTATAGCAGGATTCCTTTTTAACCAGAATTTTGAAATAATGAACTCATTCTGATATCTGAGTGACATGATAGCCTTGTATACATTTGAGGTCATCTTTTTTTCACCAAGCAGAAGTTTCTTTAGAGTTCTACATGCTGAAATATCCTCATTCGAGATCAGGGGGTGGTCTATGTACTTCCCTATCAAGTCTCTAACCTGTCGTAACATGACCAGGTACTTCTTGGGCAAGTTCAAACTAATTCTTAATTCAGAAACTGCCTGATGTCTGAAGGGGAAGAAATCCTGAGATAGAGGTGTTCAAAAGAAGGGGGTAATGTATCAAGTTTAACATGTGCCCATTCAGTTTAAGGTTGGGGTTAAGGTGAATCGGTTGTAATGTTATGAAGGAGTGAGAGAGGTTCAAAGATTTGAACAGAGCCTGGAGGGATTTTATGCTATATAATAGACCTTTTGTATGTTTCAATATGCCTATGTTTGCTTCATTTAGAAATGGAAGTGCTACAGGGCTAAATTTTAATGATTTAATGTAATTGTTACCCAGAATCACCCAAGACGGGGCCCATCTATACTTATCTTTATGATACGACGCAATCTTTAATACTCTACTGGCATTGATTATCTCATAGTAGGTTTTAAAGTCAGGTAAACCCAGACCTCCCTGCACCTTCGGATAGGTAAGTTTAGAGTAGCTGATCCTGACCGATTTAGGGGCCCATACGAATTTAGAGATAGAAGATACGACCTTTTTAAAAAAAATTGTTATGTAAAATACAGGTGGTTGAATGAAACAGATATAACATTCTAGGAAGAATGTTCATCTTAATCACTGTGGTTCTGGCCAGGAAAGGGAGTTTAAGCCTAGACCATCTATTTATATCATTTTGAATATTTGACCAATACCTGACCACATTATCTTGAAAGTAATTATGATTACCTTGAGAGAATTGTATACCTAAATAGTGGAGCTGTTCCTTCGCTTTGAACTCTGATTTTAGAGTTATATTAGGTAACCTAGAGTGTATGTTTAGGGGGAATATAAGAGATTTTTCTCTATTAAGTTTGTAGTTAGCTAATTTAGAAAATATATTAATTGCAGATAATACTTTATTTGGGTCAGAGTCAGGGAGAGTGAAATAAATATTAAGGTCATTCATGATGCCGATAAGGGGATCTTTAAGTTATATAAATTCGGTGGGTGTAGAAACGTGGATTGTTTAATAAGCATAAACAATGGTTCCATATATAAATTAAATAAGAGAGGGGAAAGGGGACAGCCCTGTCTGACCCCATTCACCATATTGATTCTGTTGGATGAATGCTTATTAATATGTAAAGTGGTGTATGCTGTGGAGTATAGAGTTTTAATTTTGTCTATAAATGAAAGGGGAATGTTAAAGAATGGTAAGGCGGCAAATAAAAATTTTGTGCTCAATCGGTCAAAAGCCTTAGATGCATCGACTGCTAGAGCGTACATGGGGTGTTTGGTTAAATTAGAATGATGAAGCATGGCTTCCAGCAGTAGAGTCTGATCATTCGTTTGTCTGCCCGGGATAAAGCCTGATTGCTCAGTACTGGAGCCAAGTTATCATGTTCTAGGCTAGCCAGGCAGATTTGGGAAGATACACTGCATTTTGTGTAGCATCAATGGGAAGAATAGCAACATTATTTGGATCTGTAGACAGTCTGAAGTGAAACACAGTACTTAGGATGTGAGGCCAGCTGTGTTTTCTCAACCTTCCTAATGATGTGCAGCCTTCTTCTGAAAGTCACTTACAAAAAGGCTTGCAGTAAGTACTGGAAACAAGGGTGTATACAATATCAGGAGACTTCATCCCTGTGCGTGCTCGCCATTTGTACACCACTGTTATGGCTTATCGAAGGTCTCTCTTGTCCTATAATAGTTAATATGGCATTCACTCTCTTACACAGACATTCCCTTACTGTGCAACAGTAAATCCATAACAATGGCTCTTACCAAGGTGATCCCCATTTCTTGGCAAGAGAGACACATACCTGTCCTTATACATTCTTTTTTTTTCCAAACATTTTTATTAAATTTACATATATGACAAAGGCAATATTACATTTATATAAATGAAAGACATACAAAATATCACTTTAGTTACAAACAGTTTACTTCACAGACACCATTGAAACAACTGTAGTTATAAACATCATACATCATTTATAAACCATCCAGTCATTCTCAGTTAAGTATTATATAGCTCATTCAAATGTTGCCTTTTAAACCTCATTCCTGCTCTGCATATATTGTTTCCACAATTCCCATTTTTTCCTATGTAGTTTGCTCCTTCCCATTTCTAAAGATCCCACTTCCAGTTGTTTTATCTCTGCTACTATATTCACTACTTCTAGTAAAGTTGGTCTACAGTTTGATTTCCATTTTCTAGTTATTGCTTTTTTGGCAGCCACCATAATTAGACTCAACAAGGCTTTACTATGTCTAAATAATTCCACTTTTGTAGCATAAGTTAAAAGAAATCATCTCCCCATTCAGCCCAATCCACTCACTCAGCATCTCCAACAGAGCAGTTCACAGGGAATTCCAAACGTCTGCCAGCTCATCACACTTCCAGAAAATATGTTCCCAGCTACCTCTTTCTTGCTCATCACACCTCCAACATTTGCTTTCCACCTGAGGAAAAAGTCTTTGGAGTTTACTTGGGGTATAAAAAATACCTATGTAAATACTTCCAGGCAAAGATCTCAAATCTTCTAGACTTTGTTGCATATTTGGGAGATATACATATATCCCCCATTGTCTCTTTGTGAATTGCTTAGCCAGTCTCTCTTCCCAATCCTTTGAAAACTCCTCTGATTGATTCTTATAATTATCATGTAATATTTTATATGCTTTACTAATTATTCCTTTTTTAAAGGCAGCTTTTGTTCTAGATTCTATTAAAAACTCTACCAGTGCTGGTCTTTCATTTAGGATCCCCCTATTTCTTTCTCTTTGCCTGTACTCTGATATCAATCCTTGATAGAGAAGGCAGTCCAAATAAATTCTTGGCATCTTCCTATTCTATTACCTTTCCCTTTCTAGTTATTTTCTCCAAGTACCTTTGTTCCTTTGCCAGTTTTCTCCAATAAATTCCAGGCCTCTCTTGCCTGTTATCTGTATCTTTGACCACAGTCATCCTTATCGGCAAAATCTCTTTTCTCCATTCTTGTGCTGGTTTAGTTCTTCGAATACTCCCTGCTATTTAAAAAGCACACCTAAAAACATGCTGGCTATGCCCTTGCAACTCCCACTCTAATATCAATCACCCCATCCAACCACTACCCTTCTTTCCACTCCACTAACTACCTGGATTATAGTAAGCTCCGATGCTCATAAGTACTTATTATACAGCAGGAACTTCTTAATGTAACATTTGTTAATGTCTGTTATGTACTTCACAGATAAAGATTCTAGTTGTCTACTGATGTACTATGTTCTTCATCTGTAAATATGTTGTAAGTAATTACTATGTAAATTGTTAATCGCTATGTAATCCAATGTAACTACTGTCTATTTTAACTGTGGAGCTTTTCTCCCAGGGCCTCCACTGAAAATGGACCTACATCCAGTCGGACACTCCCGGTCAACAAATATAAATAAATAAATAAATAAATGTTATTAATATAATACTGTGTATAATTTTGGTTGTTCTCCTTAAGAGTCTGCATCCAAAATCCCAATCTCTCCTTATTTCTTGAGCTTCCTCCCTGTATCAGCATCATTCCTTTCCACTTTGAATGATAGTTTTCTGCATGTGATATGTATAAGAGCCTTAACTGTGTTGCTGTAAAATACCCCCTCAAATTAAGTAATCCTAGTCCACTTTGTTCTATTGGTGGAATCAGCTTATTGTAACTTGACCCTTGCTGTCTTCCCTTCCGAGATAAAGTCTTTCAGCTCTTTTTTAATTGCTATCCACAACTTCTCCTCCTGTTGATAAAAGTATGCCTGACCTGTGTATAAGACAAAAGGGACTAAAAATATTTTAATGGCTTGTATCTTAATATCTGTATCCTTATAACAAAACTTCCAGTTTCTCAATTTTTGTATTATCTTCTGTTTAATCTCTTCCCACATATCCTTAGCTGCCACCACAGAGTCATTTCTAATCCATACTCCTAAATATTTCATTTTATCATGTCCCATGCTCCTATAAGTTCTTGTCAGCATATACTCCTGCTCCCTGTATTCCCATATCTGTCCATACACTTGCCATACAGTCTATGCACACAGCTCTTCTTTCAACTATACTGTGGTATAAATGCATTACCCATTTGCCTATAGCTGTCATTACACCTATCCCAATAGTATACAGTCATGTGTTCACAGATCTGCAGGTGTGGAGCACTAAATGGGTAGTAGATGCTCGGCAATTCCAGTCCTGCTGAAAACAATGTCCTATTCGGTGGACTAAGGACAAGTGAGTGACACCTATTTGGAAGAGGGAGTGCTGACCAGACTTTTTTACCAAGTGTGACAGAGTGATCCATGACACAAATGCTTTGTGGATGCAGTTGCACATTGCAGTAGTGACGTAAACATGTTATCATCATGCTATGCCACATCAAGGCAAATGCATGTTTCACAACAGCTGATAGTTTAGGCATGGGGGAGAACCCACCTAGGAGCAACAGGCTGACAAGTTCAGATGAATGTTCGGTGCCCTGTAGAGGGGCAGTGGTTCTGGGATTATCCTTGAAGAAACTGATACCTACATCATGATGGCTCCATCTCTACATCTCTTGGGGGAATGATGCACTCAGGCTTTATTTCTGCACAGTGATACTGTACATTGACACTGAAGTCTAACTAAGCAAATATTGACTGTGTATTATTTTAGGTACATCAGCATCCGACCATAGCAGGATGGCAGCAGACATAAGTTGGGTTTGTGTGACTCATCTTCCATGGACATCCTTAGCATGCATGTTACAGGGACATAGTTGTAGCAGAGGTATCCATTTTGGCTCTTGTGTGTCTTTTGGTGTGTATTCACAGGACAGAGCACTGGTGGAATGACACTTGCAGAGCCTGGAACACAACAGCATGCTGAAGTTGGCACCTGCCATAGGGCCGATGATGATGATAAGGCACAGATACCTGAATCACACTCTGATGGCACAGTGGCACCCTCTGCCTCCATTCTGGGTGTGGATGCACCCACACTACCAGCCAAAGGAGTGGCATCACCTACACTAGAATACATAACTGTACAGCTTGAGTATTGTGTCTACCAACAGTGAAGCTTCCACTGCAACTGTTCCAGCAGATTCACCTAATGCTCCTTACATGGGTATAAAAAACATTTTGCAACCTCACAGAAGTCCCTGATACTGTGACATATCTGTTGCCGCTGACATGTGGGTGACACACTGGATCAATTAGCAGATGCCACTCTCATCCAGGCACAATCAGCTGCAACCCAGTTAAGTATGAACATCATTACTGTGTTATGTGGCATCTGTAATAATATGGTATCTAGGGACATTGAAATTATTGTTCTCCTGTGGTTTCTGGTGACACACAGTACTTCTATGTACACCTCTCAACAGAGGTTCACCAATGCCACCATTACCACCTATCAATGTTGTCCAAGATCAGAGAACACATGGGAGGGTGCCATGCAAGAGGAGAATTTGTGGCACGTAGTCTCCTCATCTGCATCTGTATGTGTTCCATGTTCTATCATTCCCTGTTGAGATAGACTTCTACTCTCTATTAGCTAGACACCTTATATGTGGACCTTAGCCAGGTCACAGTCCACAGCTGCATGACATCCCTATTAGGGGAACAGTAGTCTTAATGCAACAGGAAGAGGTGTAACTAGGGTGTGGCAAAGGGTTGCTGCCACAAGCACAAGGTGTTAGAGAATGTGACTGGCAGATACAGATTGTGGAGTAGTGTTGTACCGAGATTCAGAAATAAATGTTGATACTACATTTGGTCGTGGCTATAACACTGAAAATGCTTAGTATGTCTTTACTATTTTAATAGCACTAAGGCACTAGACATTGACACTTTACCTGTACTCCCACTTACTGCACTTGCCACTGTCCGGGATGGGCTGTGCAGCTGCCTGCTATTGCTATTCCTTCCAACGTGTGTGTGTAGTTACACTGCATTTTGGTCATAATCTCTGTGTTCTTTGAGTGTTTTAAGCAAGGGCTTCAGTGGGTATTCAGCATTACATGCAATAGAGTATGGATGTATTGGTGGGTTACTATATATTGAGAAATTATACATATGTAGCTGTATAGTTTACCATTAGCCACAGTGTCTGCAAGTACCAACTTGATGGCCATGTAGAATTTTACAGGAAGTGACAATACAGCAGAAATGTGTGTCAGATATGTGAATTGTGCAAACTGCCTGGGTGCTGTGTGGATAAGCTGAGATCCACACTAGATGTCATGTCACATACTGCCAGGCAGGTCATGAATTGGTAGCTTTTGCTGTTTGCAAAAATTTGTGATTGTGTGCCAGTTGATGTCTTACTACATGTTTGTGCAATTTGTGTCACTCACTACCTCTTCAGAGGTAGCTGATATAGAAGGCATGCATGGTGTTGGTTTACTCTTGCGCTGTGCTAAGAAACCATCTGTACTCTTCCTATAGAAGCATTGTATTGAGGAACTTGTTGAGTGTTCTAGAAGTTGAGACCTATAAAATAGGCATTATGTCCCCATTTGGTCTGTGAAATGCCCCTGGAGCTAGTTTGGAAACAACTATACATAATTTGGTCTCGACGGGTATAAGAGGGACAGGAGTTTCTGTTAGGTCTCTGTGTACCAAACACTTATAACATACAATAAGCAGACAATAAAACCAATACTCCATATAGATTTTTTAAATTATTATTTAGCACGTTCATCCTCTTTATAAAATGGACTTCTTCAGAATAAATTCAAAATAAAATGTCACTTTAGATACATGTAAAATTCATGTGACCTTTCATGCATTTCACTTAAACCTTAAAAGTACCACTTATATAAAATATATAATGTTTAATCTTAACTTGAAAAAATTAACATTTGATAACAGCACTAAAATGTTTTACTAGCTTCTCAAATGTTGAGTATTTTATATTTACAATATCATTTATCCCATAGAACGTGTCAGTTTGCAATCTAATTTGCCATAATTTTTCCATTTTTCTCTAACATGTTTTTATAGATCCCCCTGTAAACCAAGACCCATACAATGTCCTAATAAACTCTAAAGCGGTCAGCAGTGTCTCGACTGGAGAAGTTGGTGGTAATTCAATCACTGACTGTAATATGTATGTTGGCACAATCTGCATCCCAGTGGGAACAAATGGCATTAAGGGCTACAGCATGCTGGTGAGCTGCTACACGATAGATGCTGTAGTTCCAAACATTTTTGTTACATGCAACAACATAATTTTCAGTATGTTTTGCCTTCCTATAGGCAGGCAAAGACAGCTGCAAGTGATAAAATTTCCTCTCTCTTAAAAAGGTCAGAATCTTTTTCTTCTGTTTATCCTTCCACTGTGATTCTCAAACCTTAAAGGAAAACTCCACCTTAGAACTCAAAAAACATATTTTTTCATTGTATCTTTGTTTTTGAGATGTTTTAATGTCTCAAAATCACTCCAAGTGCTTTTTAATGTTTCTCTCAAAATGGCGGATGATGGGGCCTGGTTACATGATCTTATTTTCTTGCTTTTCTTCCTTCTTCCCAGAATACATTTCAAGTCCTCTTTATATGACTCATGTCAGACATAAAGGAAGTGGTGCTGTTTTCTTATGCCATTAAAATATAATGGCAGGACTGTGAAGCACTGCCATCTAAACACACCTTCTGTAAAAGAGCTGCTTCTCTGTTTACCTGACTGAGCCTCATTTATCTCTCTGGCAGAGCTGGTTCTATGCTATACATAGCTGTTCGCTACTTGCAGCAAAAGAAAGCATATAAAAAACAGTTTTTTTGTAAGAGGAGTCTTTTGTAGTCCTAACAAATGTGATAAACCCTCCCCCATACTCTCATGCTGAGGTGTGAAAACTCTCACTGCAGTAAATGTTTCCTTGCAGTACATTTACAAGTGACAAGTAGTAGGACTCTAAACTTAGTCTGTCTGCTACTTCCCAAGGCCTTCAGTGGGAGGATTTTTCTCTCTCATGAATGATGCAGACTTAAAATGTCCTTTACTAGTTCCTCAATTATTTCTGTCATGTTCCCTCTTCTTTTTTCTATTTCATATGTATTTATACTTTGGTAACCAGGAAAGTGAACTGGTTCCAGGATCCTTTTCAGCCACAACATAAGCTACACTGGCAAAGAAAAAAATGCTGACAGAAAGACATTGACCAAGATTGCATGTGGAACACATAGCTAATGTGTGACCAAGTAAATCATTGAGCAACATTTACTAGAATGTATGTATACATTAATAATGCTTAACTATACTATGTTTATTATAAATTCATTGTATGCACACATATTACACACACATACACACACACATATATATATATATATATATATATATATATATATATATAGCATGTATGTGTTTCTGTATTTGTGTATGTATAAAGTACATGTGTGTGCGTGTGCATGCATTTAAACACAGTTAAGTACTTCTGATTTCCTTTTCTTAGTGTTCTTAATGCAAGGGCACATAGTAAATGTATACTAAAGTAAATTCAGCTGTATATTATGGTTGAGCTCTGTGACAATGCAAGGACTGACTCAAAGTTAGTGGGAATGGTTAAGGTGTTTACCTTGCAAACATAAGGTGCAGGGTTTGAGTCTCACAAGGGACAATTGGCTAGGCTTAAAATGGCTCGCAAGGGCAGTTAGCTTAGTACTAATCTATGAACCTATGAACCTATGAATCTCTTACATGGATCTGCATGTACCAGATATGCATCCCCCTCTGGAAGGATGTCACACAAAGCATAAAAGACCTTTTTAATGAACAGTATCAGTGCACCTAATTGATAGGTTTGCCATCTGTCTCTCTTTCTGTTGTTCAGGATTGTGGGGGCGGGTGGCAGGAGCGGCCTTAGGTCAATTGGTGCCCTAGGCAAAACGGGTCCACTGCGCCCCCTACCACACCACCTGGTGCCCCTATCCTAGTCTACCTACATCAAACAATTTCTGAAAAAGTGCCCCTGCTAGAGTGGCCCCCTAGGCGGCCGCCTAGTTGGCCTATGCCTAAGGCCGGCTATGGCAGGTGGGGTGGGGGGCCTGAAAATGGTAAATGCAGTTATACTTTACAAGAAAAAAATATTTACTGACTTTTCTCTGAATGTCACAGACATCTTTGCCACTACTCTTAAGTTATCTTAACACAAACTATTATAAACATTTAAGGCTTTGAATTTCAATACTGTATTGTTGCTTATGCAAATTTGTCAGAAGAGGTGACAATTTCCTTTATACCCCTGACTGATCTAATTGCTTTGTTTTGCTATGAAAAGGGAGTGTTAAGTTCTCCTCCCCTCTGCAATAAAAACAGTGGAAACAATTTCACAGCTTTCTGTCTTTTTTTATATCAGCTGCTATGTTCCTGACATTAGCAGGATTAATTACCAATCTAAGATTGACAGCAGTACCCGACAGGGTAAACTACAGATTTAAACTGTGTCTATGATATGTCATGCAGGTGGAGACAAATTTCTCTGTAAAGTATGTGAGAAGTTCTTTAAAAAAAAAGTAGATGGGCTTTCCCTTCCTTTGACTCCAATGCAAGGAAATAAAAGTTTTAAAAAAGTACAAGCAGGTTGCCAGTACCTACACTATGCTGGAACCATATTGTAGGGAGAAAAGAAACCTAACGATTGAGTGAAACTGTATGAGAGGATGGAGTGCTCCTTTAATAGTTCATGCCAAATTTAGTCATTTTTACTTGCCCTTTATGATGCAATATTTTAATCTGAATTCACTTTTCCTTCCAAAACATTCAGTTTCAAAGTATTGAATTTAAGAATAAAGATTGTTTGCACTGTTAACTACATTTCTTTGTGATGTGTCTTAAGTACAGGATCAGCAGACATAATGTTTCCCATCTTAAACCATTAAAGTCGCCTTGATGTCCACCATTCACATGACTAGCTATTGCATTTCTTGAGTCAGCTTTTTCAGTTGCATAAACATGTTTCTTGATTCTTGTTTTTACCTTTATTATAGTTTCTCTTATAGATATATAGGATTATAGGAGGTTACTAGGCCAACCACCCTAGAGCCTTTTTTAATCCTAGCCATCCATGCCAGAATTTTCCCAGTTATCAATGCCCAGGGACTGGAATGGCTTTTAATTATGCTTGTGCCTAAGGGCATCTACAAGCTGCCCTGTTCATAAGAGACAAGCCAGGTGTGAAATTGCAATTTCCCATTCATTGGTCCAAATTGCATTTGGATAGGCTTATTGATGAGCTCTGCTTTGCATGAATGGGGAATCTGTTCCAGTGAAGGGGTAATCTCTGAGACACATACCTATCCCTCCAACATGTTTTGTTTATGTCACACAGTAGGTTTAGATCCTTAGATCAGGTAATTCAAATCCTATTTGTTTTGTGAATGTGTAGCAGATCCATCATGGCTGAATTGGAGAATGCCTTGTAGGTTAGGCATAGATCACTCCTCAGTAGTCTATAGGAGACTGAGTACAGGGACACGGCTTTGAGGCAGTAAACATAGGACATATTCTTTACACCCTGTATTTTTTTAGTGAGGAACCTCTGTGGCTGCTCCAGCTGTTGCAAATGTCTGATCAGGTACATGCCAAAGGGTGCATTAAATGTGATTATTGGTGTAATGAGAGCTGAGTATAATGGGACTATGATATCTTTAGATCTTGATGCCATGCCCTTACTTATAATCTGTGCCATGTAGAAGGATTTTCTCACCACCATGAACACATAGTGATCAGAGTTCAGGTTACTGTTAACCTGAGTTCCCACATCCCTTACCTCTAGGTCTACTCTTAGAGGGTTGTTATCAATGCTGTAATTTGCAGGGATGGTCGTCATCCTAAAGGATATCACTATTTTTGCACTGAATTTTAAGCCATGGTTCAGGCACCAGTCATGTTTGTGTTTCATACCCTTCTGGAAGATTTCTACATCTTTAGGGGATTCAATAATGGCACCCAGCATGCAGTCATCAGCGAATTTGGTCAGCCAAAGGCCCTCCTACATTTGTTTTGATTTTAGTGAAGTATATGCCAAACAGGAGAGGTCCCAGTACCAAGCCCTGTGGAACATTGCTAGTAGCAGGTCTCTTGGTGGAGGTGGATTCCCCCCTTCCTAACATCATGTTTCCTATCATTGAGCCATTTGGCTATCCATCAGGTTACATAGGGATTTACTCCTAGATTTGTAAGTTTGTCTATAATACCCAAGTGAGGTATTGTGTAAAATGCCTTTGCCAGGTTGGGGTAGGCAGTGTGCACTATTTTCCCCTCATCCATGGCTCTAGTGACATTCTCAAAGATGTATACCAGATTTAGTAGGCATGACTTGTCCTTGAAGAAACAGAACTGGGATGGGTCTAGCATTTGAGGATTTTCTATGCCTTTGTCTATCAGATCCATGATAATTCATTCTATGAGCTTATATATAAGACTAGTTCAACTTATGTATTTGTAGTTCCTTAGGTATTTTGATGGTCCTCTTTTGTGTAGAGGGATGACTGTTGCAGTCCTCCATTCCTTAGGGATGACTCCTGTCTCAAGGCTGTGGTTGAGTAGATATTCTAGTGGACCTGACACGCCATGTTTCAAGCTATTTAGGGGGCATCCAGAGATATTATTAGGACAAACTGATGCATAGTTTTTACATCTGGAGGGTGCAATCAGGACCTATTCTTTAGTGATAACTGGGGGAGAAATGGTAGGGAGTATTTCCAAGGAGGGTATAGTTTGTGCTAAATTTATCAGCTCTGTGACTTTGACAAGCCACAAGATACTGTCCCATTACCATAAATCCACATCTGTGTCTATGTATAAGTCGTTCCATCTCCCAGGCTCAGAAATGTGCCTATATGTCAAAACTTGCATGCCTCATACTGTTTACATCCAAGGATGCTCAAATGACTCATTTCATTTACTAACCTATTATTGTAGAATCTTTATTTTCTATATTTGTACCTTGCTCATGCAGCCATATTTTCTATAGTTTTCGGCTTGTGTCCATGGAGTAAGGGATAAAGTACTGATTCTGGACCAGATTGGTGGTTTGGGTGATGGAAGAACTGGTCAGAGGAAAATGGGTGTTAGTGGTTTACATTGGCTTTCCCATTCTGGGGGAGGAAGATGGTAGTCCCAGCTGGGTGACTGCTCCTGTGAAAAAGGCAGGTTGCACCACTCCAAGGGCCATAGAACTGGGAATGTGGGCTTTGAGGTTCCAAGATGGCAATGTTAACCCTCATAGGTGTTTGTGTAGGAGCATGCATATGTAGGGAGAGGGCATAGGATTCACACAGTGCCATGAGTATCCATGCCAGGCACCAGGGTTACACACATAAAAAATATATGCCTCCATTGCAGGTATGTCATTGAGGGCACAAACAACCACAATGGTTGCCAGTTTCACGGAACTCTGTCCAGCTCTCACCATCAATGCGAATTATCCAAGATAGCAGGAATGAATGGGACATGGCCATGGCACAGTGGGGCTTCATGGTCAGCAGTTATTGTGGAACAATGCACATAAAAATGTTTTTTTATAGTTTTTCCTTTTCAGACAGCCACTCTAGCATGATTCCTAATGCTGATCAAGCAACTGTGATACTCCTGTACTCCAGCATTTATGATTTCTTTCAGTAATGTAATCTTTATATTGTTGGCAGTTACAAAAGGTGAACAGGTGTCTATGGTCTTTCTGACTTTCATTGTAATCTGGTTAGAAGTTAAAGATATTTCTATATCATTCAGTAGTGATATCTCCTTTTTATTTTAATTTTATAGAGCTGTTGTTGTGTCTTTCGGCTTTTCCCGGTTAGGGGTCGCCACAGTGGAACTCAACTGGACGATATTGGTGTTTTGTACTCTATGGTTAAACTTCATTATAACTTCTCTTTAGCTTCAAGTAATTCCTGTTGCAATGTTCACTTCATTTTCAGTCTTAGCAGTTCATTCTAATGTACAGCTTATATCACTGCTTCAGGATGAAGACTCTATGAAAAATAAAGTCACCTGGTGTCACCTTTATATGGTTAGTAGCAAATACTTCCATATGCAGTTTAGTTTATAGATTTGATATGTAAGAATAAACCTATACTCATATTAGACTTACAGGTGAATTACCCTATTATTATTATTACTGATAATTTCCACATTTTTTGCTTGATTTGTGTCTTTTTATCCATACAAACAGGAGAGCTTCTGTAAAATAAAAATACAAAACAAGATTTTCAACGAAATCATTTTTATACACGTTTTTTTTTTTATTCTTCCATGAATAGGTTGACAAATGGTGGGCATAATCTGCTGCATTGGTATATGCTGATCTTGATAGAAAAAAATTATTTTCAAGTGAAACAGTTATTTGAAAGACTAACGTGCAGCAAGTTAAGCTAATATAAACTATGTTGTATTCCTTTAATAGTTTGCTTTTATCTGCATGAATAAATAGCTGGTAAGATTTATTCACAGTGTCATCAGCTAAAGTCCACATGTTCTACCATACAGACTTTGTAGTTTTTGTATTTAATTTATCACATATGTATTTTAAGACTGCTGGCAGCTAGGAAGCGCATGCAGTAGTAAACAGCATTCAGTATTTTCTAACTTTTTCTAAAATTGGTCTTATTGTCCCTGTAACAAAGAGGGAGGTCAGTGCATGCTATTTTGGAGTTTAAATAAGACATAAAATGTACTCATTTCATATTATTTTCTTGTGCTAGTGGTCTAGCATAACATTTATTGAAAACATTTTTCCTACCAGTGTAGTAACAGTGTTTATTAAATGCCACCTTACTTCAATGAGTTCCTCCAAACTTTCATAATAGCCATACTCAAAGGCAATGTGATTGCACAAAATTTCAATTTTTAACTCATTGTAAACATCATATTCAAAGATTATTTTTATATTGTTACAGGTTTCAAGTGTTAACTCGGTGTCTTGTGTCCTAAACTGTAGTAACTTATACTTCCTAGACTGCACAGTTCCTTAATTAATTACTGTAGTAAATAATGTAGTCACATATGAATTGTCAATATGAGAATGCAAGTCTACAAATTTAGTGGGAAATTCTGTTGCATCTTTAGTACTATAAGTTTGTTTTTTAGTAGAATTTGTCTTTTTGTATTTAAATATGTTTCAGTGGATGCTTTTTGTATTTGTAAAAGCTACAAGTTGAAGTACACTGAAAAAGTGTGATAAAGAAATAATATTCACAGTACCATTTACTTTTGAATTATGCTGCCTAGTACACCACTTCTGTACAGGTGTTCAGCTGCAAATTAGAAAGAGCAACATTATTTTCACTGTTTCCAGCAATATGTTTCTGCAGCCAACCTATAGACAGTATAAACACTATAGCTGTGGCTGTTGGATTTCTTCATAAGGTGAAGGTAAAATATGGGGTAGAACTCATTCAGTAAAAACTAATATGCTTGTCAGTATACCTTAGCTTGTAGCCTTTACAAATCTGTTCTTCTTGACTTCGTAGAAGTAGATGCCAATCATTAGCAGGCCCAACACAGAGCCCTGGGGTACTCTGCTCGTGACCAGTCTCTTGGTGGAGGTGGTATCTCAGATCCTGACTTATTGGGTCCTATCTCTGATCCAGCTAACAATTCAATGAGTTATGTAGGGATTTATGCCTAGCTCTGAGAGCTTTTCAACAATACCTGAGTGGGGTATTGTATTGAATGCCTTGGCCATGTCAAGGCAGGTAGTATGCACCATTTTCCCCTCATCCATAGCCATGGTGACCCTCTCGAAGAATTCTACCAGGTAAAGGAGGTGAGACCTTCCCTTAACAAAGCCAAACTGGGATGGGTCCAGTGTCTGTAGGTTGCCAATGTCGTTGTTGATAATTTCCATGATAATCCATTCCATGGCTTTGCATATTAGACTTGTCAGGCTGATGGGTCTGTAGTTTCCAAGGTCAGTTGATGGTCCACCCTTATGAAGATGGTTGACCGTTGCAGCCCTATATTCACCTGGTATGTAACCTGTTTTGAGGCTGTAGATGAAGAGTGCCTCAATTGGTCTTTCTAGGTCATGTTTTAGGCTATTTAGGAGGCAACTGGGGATATTGTTGGGGTCCATTGAAGCAGTGTGTTTGGCCTTAACGAGTGCCTCCAGGACCTGCTCCTTGTGGATAGCTGGGGGATATGTTAGAAGGGATTTCACAGGGGGTAGTGGGGGTGAAGCTAACGATACAGTTATTAGCCAGTAGGTTTGCTATGTTATCCTGGTCAGTGAAGGTTGTGCCATTTACCACCAGTTCTGCACACTGCTGAGTATTTCCTTTAATGTTCCTGATATAAGAGGAAGAAGGCCTTGTGATTCTTCTTTGACTTGGAGGCTATTCTGACCTCATAATTGGCCTTATTGAACTTTATTAGACCCCTTAGTTTCTTGTTTAGATGAATCAGAGAGCTCTTGTCTCTATGAAAGTTGCTCTTTCTGATTTTGGCTATTACTTTTTTTTCTTTTGTTATATTGCCTGTTAAGGTAAGGATTCTACCAGTGTGGTTTGTTTTTGGTGTTAGATCTGGTCTTACTTCTGGTAGGTAAGGCAGCCTCACAATGCAGTCATTTGCATGTTTGTACAGGATTTCTGTCACTGAAAGATCTTTCATGAGCTCAGGGGGGATGATTTTTTTAGCACTGACTTGCAGAATGCTTACCACCAGGTAAAATGTTACTCATTGTTACTAGGGTCTTACTGCTTTCGTTTCCCTCACCTGGTCTTTATGGCCTGACACTGGCAACTAATGTCTTCAGAAAGTAAGTAGACAGAATGGAGCTCAGACATTCTGGGATGTCTGTGGAGTGACCTTTGAGATGCATGAGAGGTAGCTTTGAGCTGTGTTATGCAGACTATGTGGTACTAGATTAAAACTCATTATGGAACAGTGCTGTTTTAGAATAACTGAACAGTCCTTCAGGGGGGTCATGTGATTTTTTTTAGGGGGTGACTTTTTTGTCCAGATTCCTCCAGACCATAAAGCTAACCCCAGGCCAAACTGGTGTGGAGATAAGAGCCCTATAGCTTGTTTATTTCTGTAGGGCTGAAGGTTGAGTTATTGGAATGTTAGCATCATCTGCAGAGAAGCAGACTTTTTATTAATGTAGCCTTACTCATTTATTCTGTATAAGCTGCTGAACATGCAAAGAGTGGCATGCACTGGGTACCTCTCATTTCCACAAGTGAAGTCATATCAGTAGCCCTGCTCTCTTGAAAGCAAGGACCTTCATTTATCCACAGTCTTCATTAAAGATTCAGAACAGAGTTAACACTCCAGGCATGCAATAAACCATTATGTTGACATGACAGTGAGACTGTGGGTTATCTTCCATGTCTGCTGCTACCCAACACTGGGCACCACAAAGAGACAGGAGTTGAAATGGTGACTTTGTTGATAGCAAACCTCTCTCTCTGCCTTTACTGCTGAAGCACTCAAACCTTCATGTAAGGGGTGTTATGTATAGTAGCAAGTGAGATCTTACACAGGAAAGGGTTGTCCTTATACTACAAAAAGAAATGAGCTTGCAGTCATGCCCTCCTTCCAAATATAGACTGACATGGCTGACTATAATGAATGGATTTTCCATGGAGTGCACTATGAGGCAGACTTGCAAACAGTAAACCAGCAGAGAGTTTGAAATGTTTTTTACTCATCACTGACTGATGTTACAGATTGTCCATGAATATCCAACCTAACAACTTAATGGTTTATGTCAGATGTATAAATATTTTTCTCTATTTTTGACTCCTCCACAGCTGACCGTCAGCTGCTTGGAGTAACTCTCCTCATTTATTGTGTCTACTGAACCTGTCTGCCCTCCCCTGGACTTTTTCCAACCATGTTTGTAGCTGGATGAGGAGATCAAGTTATCCTGGGGCAGCATCAGACTGCCACAGAGGGCATGTTTTCCCCTTAATGCTTAACCCCCCCACCCCATATGTGCATGCATTGTTCAAGTGGTTGGAATGCAGTAGGCATTGTAGTGTATCATTCACACCAATGCCCCTTATATATCCACATCCTCTACTGAGGATCAGCTGTGGTGGTATGCTTGATCATGCACTCCTCTCATTTTCCTCTCACCAGAATGAGTGAGCTGACAATAGATGCTCACCTCCCTTGTTCATTTTCTCCAGTGCCTAAACCATTATTTGAACTAATGTAATCTGGGTCACAGTCAAAGCTTTATCTTCTGTGCCATAGAGACACATAAGATTTTTAAATATGAAGAAATCATTGGGGATGCTTTACTAAGAGACAGGTGAATGTTTAATCTACTTTGATATAGATGACATATTAGGAGTTACCCAAACTCAGAGTGCCATAGGTCAATCAACTGACAAAAAGAACCCAAAATGGTTCCTTGCAAATGAAGTGTCTGAGAAAAATCCATGCCCCATCCTTCTGTTGACAAGTAGAACAGTAACCATCATCTCATGACAAAAGGGAGCTGCACAGTACTTGTTTGCTGACCGATTTTCTGGCACTAGGGCCATTAATCAAATCCTGGTTACTAGTGTCTCAGAAGAGAATGACAGCAGATCAGTTGTTGCACAAAAGTCAAACATTTATGAAACTATATGCTTCCAGGATGGCTTAACTCTAGCTCTCCTAATGTGAAAAAAGAAACTCAACAGAGAAGGCAGGTAGACTTTTGCATTTATTGGCACATTTCAGTAGCTGGCTAGTAAGTGTACTGCCTGGATGTCAGGAAAAAAGAAATACAGAGCACCTGAAAAAAATCAGCTACAAAAAGTGAGGAAGAAACACTGACTGGGGAAAGTTCTGTATCTGTTTAGCAAAAAGCAATGCAACCTGCAGACATGACTTCTGGCAACCTACAGGAAGATATAAGACAACTACACACATATCTGGTTTAAATAAATGAAACACTGATGGAGTATATCAACATAAACAACAAAAGTCTGGAAAAAATGGAAGAATCTTTAAACAGATATTCAGATGAGGTGATAAAGCTACAAAAAATCAGAGGCTGAAATGAGAAAAGGCTGGCTGAATATGAAACTGCTCAGGAAGAGATGTTTAAAAAATAATGAATTAGAGGATAGGGCATCTAGGGAAAACCTGTGATTTTTCAGCTATACCAGAGAAGCTGGAAGGAATAGACTGCATTAATTTTATGAAAGCACAAATAAGCAACTGGACTGGTATTCCAAAGCAGGAGTTGTCAGTTGAAAGGGTACATCATGTGGTTGCTCCAAACCTGGCTATGAGAAAGCAACCTAGTCCTTTAATAATAAAGATGCAATCCTAACAGCAGACTGAGTTGCTTCTAGCAAAACTGTGGCAGAATGACAAAATACTAAAAGTAGGAGACAGCAGAGTGTTTGTGGAGAATGATTACTCATTCTACACCAGGCAGAAGAGGAGTAAATAATTAATTTCACTGTTCAGGGAATGTCAAGATGCAGGTGTGAGATTCAAAGTGGTGTACCCAGCTGTCTTCAAGGTATTCTTCCCTGGAAGGACAAAATCATTTTTTGATGAAGTACATGCTAAGGAGGAAATGCCAAAGTTTGTCCAACAAAAAGTGAGCTGTGAAATAGAAGGGCATTCTGCTTATTGTTCTTCTAGCAATAAAGACCACAGAGAGACTGTACCTGTGAAATCATTTACACTGTTTCAACAAAAAACGTTGGAGAGAAGGAAGGGAGCACAAGAGTTGACTAGAAGATGTGAGAGTATGTTGGAAATGAAGCAGAGACAGGGTTTGGGAGATGGAGATGAACAGTAATAAAACCAGTAACTTAATGTGGGATTACAATGCAATAATTATATTTGTGAAATATGACAGAACAAGAAAATTTGGAAATATTGGACTTTTTCAGAATTTGTTGGACTTGTGGGGGACTCTAAAGTATATGCCCTACTTATTGTCATTGATGTTCAGAAAAATGCTTTGGGGAGGGAAAGAGTGGGGAGAAAGATAACTCTAAGTAAAGAAAACATTTTTTCTTAATAGTAATATTTTTGTTGTGTATGATTTACTTTGCATGCTATAAAATAAAGTTTTCTAAGTTATTTTTAAGTGTAATGGAGATTGTAAACATGTGCTGCTGTTCTTTTTTTCTTTCTCCCATCTCTCTTTCTTCTTGTTCAGTTTTAAAAAAAATGTATTCAATGCAATGTAAAAAAACCCTTGTTAAAAGAGCATGACAAAAGAAAAATGAATGTGCTTTTTCTCATTCTTGCATGTGGGAAATGACTGGTTTAAGGTCCTTAGATTGATTTAGTAACAAGTTTTAAGAGAAATCAAGTAAATGAAAATGAATATTGAATATTATGAGGCTTTTTGTTTCTAACAAAAAAGTATGCTTAGTAGCAATTCTGTATCTGACCCTTATGCCTCCATGGAAACAATCTGATAAAGAGAAATTGACTGTCTGGTTCTCATGTCTCCATGGGGGTCTATATTAAAATCATGAAGAGACATTACGTTGAATGCCTCTTCGCCGACACATAAAGACCACATGCACTAAACCGCAAACTGTGAAAACAGCGATTTCTTTCCTTGGGAAAGAAATCGCTAGTACCAAACACACACGCACACAAACGCACACACACTAGTTGAAACATAACTAAGTGGGGGGCTTTGCCCTCCAAACCCCCCTAACAAAATATACAAACTCAGAGATCACACTACAGTGGGGTAAAGGGCAATTCTACAGCTCAGACCAAGTGACTTTTTTCCTTGGGAAAAAAATTGCTGGCCTGAGCCTTCGCTATTTTCAGACTTTGCCCTTTATGTGTCGGCGAAGAGGTGTTCGATGTAATGTCTTTTCACAATTTTAATATAGACCCCCCTCCATGGAGACAATCTGATAAAGAGAAACTGGTTGTAGTCTGGTGGAGAGTGATTGGCAGGGAAAAAAAGGAAAGAAAAACTGGCTAGAAGATAATGTTATCTGAAAGCATTTGGGGGGGGGGGTTCCCAGCTGGGAGAACTATAAAGATCAGACAAACCCAGTTAGGACTTAGTAGAAGCACAGGCTGCACCACGTCTTAGCATGGATAACCTCTTTTAGTTTAATTGAAGTCTATGAGTGTGGCTGTCAGTTTCAGACATTTGTTACCATTAGAAGGGTAAAACTTCAGTATTTGAAGATCTACATAGTTTTGTGTGTTAGTATTAAATTAATAGGTTTTAGTGGGGAATTTTTTTTGAGGGGTTTCAATAAAAGAAAAAGTTTTATTTTATAAGATGTGACATAGGCTTAAATGGATACGACAAGAAACAACTATATAAAAGTTCAGCCTGCCAAACAGTTTATGCATGTAACATAAAAGCTGGAACTAGACATTTAACAAAAAAGGTATTATAGATAAAAGGTGGTAATAACTTTATAATACAATGATGCTTTCTGTAATGTCTTTAAATGTCAGTAGTCTCACAGATAAATACAAAAAGAAAGAATGGTGAACTATATTAAAAAATGTAGAGTGCAAATCGCTATGTTACAGGAGACACACTTGAAAAGAACTGAACATGTGAATTTGATAAAGAAAGGTTTTCAGGATGGTTATTCAGCAGAATGTCTGGGACAAAGGAAAAGAGAAGTACTTAATTGCAAGAGGAGCTCCAATAGTGATAGTAGAGGTTAAAAAGGATAATAATGGCAGATTTGTAGTGCTAAGGGAGCTACTGGCAAGGGAGGAGGATTAAGTTGGCATATATTTATATTCCACCTAAAACTGCTATAATGGAGCTTAAGAACATTCTGGGAGAAATAATCAGTTTTTAGCAAGGAATATTACTTATAGGTAGGGAGTGAAGATGTGTTTGGGGGGCCCAGAAGGGGAAATATAACAAAGGAGGGTAGATTTTTGAAGAAAGTTATGAAAATATTTGGTATGGAAGATGTGAATTCAGTAATAGGAGTTTGGAGTGAATTTACATATTATCCCCCAATATATAAAAACTGAGCTAGGCTGGACAGAATTCACATTTCAGAGGACCATGTGCATTTAAAACTGAAGGTTTTGATACACACCCGATAACTATTTAAGATCATGTTCCAATAATAACTAAAATAAAAACAAAGGGTAATGAAATAAAAATGAGACACTGGCTCTTTCCCACCTACCTGTTAAAAAGAGAGGAAGTTAAGGAATGGGTAGTGGAGATTATTTAAGAGGATAGAAATTACTTCTGAAAATGTAGCTAGAGATTGGGATAAAATTAAGGTAGAGTTTAAAAATAGGGTGGAAACTAAAGAAAGGAAGGTATGGTTAAGAAGTAACAAGAATTATTTAGAGGGACTGACAAATGTTAACATATTGCAAAATAGGGGGATCTCACAGAACAAGAACAGGATCAAATGCAGAATACTAAGCAGAAGATAAGGGATTACCTTGATAACATACACAAGTTTAAAAAGATTGTTGTTAAACAATTGTTTTTGATAATAACAGTAGAGCAGAAACATTTTTAGCACGACTCAGGCAACAGAAAGTAGAAAGGTCTGTCACCAAGTTTAGGTAGCCTATAACAAGAAACGTAACAAGAGATCCTGTAGAGATATTAGAAATGTTTCAGAAATTCTTTGAAAGTCTGTATAAAGCAGAGAGATATGGAAATAAATAAAAGATATAAATGAAAATGTTTATGGAAGAATTAAACATGTCAAGATTAGAGGCAGATGAGGCTCAATTATAAACGATTAGGATAGGAGGAGATGAGATAAAAATTGTGATGTATAACCACTCTACAGGAATGTCCCCATGAATAGATGCTATTCCTGTGGAAGTTTGGAAACTAGGAGGGAAAAAAATGATAAAGATCTGGAAGGTTTTGTTTAACAGTATTTTAAGAGGAGAAGTACCAACATCCTGGAAGAAAGCAGTGGTAGCTGTAATACCTAATGAAAGTAAAGATCCATCAGATCCAGCTTCATACAGGCCCATTTCAACACTAAACTATGATTATAGAGTGTTCATGTCTATAATGGCTAAAAGAATGGCAAAATAGTGCCAAAATTGATAGATATGTATCGATGTGGTTTTCTGGAGGGGAGGCAAACATTTGACAACAATAACAGTTTTTGGTGGGTCTTGATCCGGAGAAAGCATTTGACAGAGTAAGCTGGGACTTTATGAGCAGGACGATGGAAGCATTTGCATTTCCTAAAAAAATTATAAGGTTGATTAGAAGGATATATGAGGTTTTGGAGGTGAAAATTAAAGTGGGTAGGGTCCTCTCTGATAATTTCTGCTTGAGCAGAGGAACCAGGCAGGGGTGCCCTCTTTCCCCTTTTTTTGCATTATGTTGTAAGTATGATTGTAAAGTATTTTTATAAGACCCATTGCTCCTACTACTATGGAACTGTCTAGGTATCTTTCTTCCACATTGCCCACATTTCTGCCTGCAGATCCTGGTATTTTATCACTTTGTGTCTGTACGTAAGACACTGTAGTCACTGGGTGTAGCAATAACACAAAAATTCCACTGAATGCTCAGGAGGAACACAAAAATTCCACTTAATGCTCAGAACACAAAAATTCCACTGAAGGCTCAGGAGATTTTACTGGGTGTAGCAGTTTCAATGATCAATGCTAATTTTCTCTTCATTTCATTGACTACTGTATGTAGTTTTCTCACATATATTTTTTGAACTATTTGATAATGGATGATCCCATGTGATATAAACTTAATTTTCTATGATGCTTTGTGGCTCATCTTTCCAGTGTTTTTCAGCTACTTCAGTATAATAATGTTTGCACAATCCCCATTGCAACAGTCTTGCCACATTATTATGACTTTCAGTATACAGTCCTTCTGCCATTCGTATATCACCACATAAATTTCTTTTATTATCCTTTTGTTCTATTGCCATGATTCACTTTTCTTCTAAATATAAACTCTGTCAGCATCAGTTCCAGTGTATAGTTTATATGTTGTCAGAAGGCAGGTTATTGGTGTATAACTTTTAGGCTAGCTTACAGGTTCAATCTTAAGTAGGATTATTGTTTTCTATTGTTAACCAGGCTGGTATCTGTTCAGGGTGCACATGTAAATTGTACTTACTCATTGCTAAATCTTCATGTAAAGATGTTAATACTTTTAGCCAGAAGTTAGGTACTGTATCTGTGCCTGGGTTTTTCCAATTAGGAATTTTTCTCAACTTTGTTTCAATCTCTCTGGCCATTACTTCATCCCATTGTATATCCTGTATGTTTGAACTTATTTTTTCTTATACTTTTTCTATCCATTTAGCATCTTTGTTACGTTTCACAGGATCTTTATAGATGTTTCACCAAAATGTATCTATTTTTTTCTCTTTTTGTGGTGTTTCAAATTCCTTTTGCCTTGCTACCCAATTCTCTATAAAACTTTTTTGGATCATCAATAAATTGTTTATGTTGTATCTTTCCTTTATGTTTACCTACATGTTTTCTAAGCTTTTCTGGCTGTGCTGATATTTTTAGTTTATTATTTGCGATAGTGCACAATAGATCCTGATCTGTTCTAATACTGCACATTGTTTTTATCACGTCTAGCTTTCTGAGTATTTTTCTTGATTTGTTCCCCCTTCTACACTCTTCTAACAGAGCCACTTCCTGTCTTAATTGCTTTATAGTTTTCTCTATTCGCTACTTCCACGATGGCATTCAATTTCCCCCCTTCTTTTCCCTTAATACTCTGTGGTTTTGTGGTAAGACTTTATCTATTATTAATTTAGCTGCACAGTAATATATTTGATTTTCTTCTGTTATATCACATGCATCTCTATGGACAGTCTTAATTACTGTGTTCATTTGTTTTATCAAACTTCTAACTTTTTGGGTTGTATTGACTTTCTCTAGTCTGTTTCTTGTATTGATCTTAATATGTCTGTCCATTTCTATTAAATCAAGCAGCTCTTCTCTTAGATCATTTTATTGTAAACTGAGGGCACATTCTTTGTTTTCCATTTTCTTTGGGCATTCTATAGAAAGTTCCGGAGCACCTTTCTGTGCCACATTCTCTTCGGTTTCATCTTCTGTCATCTGTTCCGGTTTCATATGGGAGCTGACTGGCCTATCACTCCACAACATTGACTGTGTGAGAGTTGTCACAGTTTCCTGTTCCTTTTCCTGTTATGCAAGTTCAACTGAACATTTGTTCTGGTTTCCTGTGAAAGGCTCCAAAGTATCTTCATATGGCAACTGATCAGATGTTTCCCACTCCACTGGTTTCTCCTTAATTTGGGGATCTATTGCTCTATCCTGCTGTGATGTTATCTGAGTTAGATTTTCTACATTAAATCCTTCACTTCGAAGGTAATCCATAACCACAATTTCTATTCCTTTAACTTCTCCATTACTAATCATCTTTTCTACTTTTTCTCTTTGTTTTCTTATTTTTTGTATTGTAAAATTTTCCATGTCAGGATGCCTTTGCTGTATTTCTCTTTAAATATTTTTGGTGCTGCTCTTTTTGTATTGATTAGTTTTGCTTTCTATTTTGCATAAATATACCGTACCATACTAAATCTTTTTCTTTCTCATGTCCATATTTCTTTTACAGATGTCTCCTACTCCTCCTGTTTCTCCTTACCTTGAGGACTTGTTTCATCATGCTGTGATGTATCGTGTATTAGACTTTCTGCACTAAATCCTTCGCTTCACAAGTATTCCATAACTCTTTTTTTTAACTTCTACTTTAGTAATATTCTGTTCTGCGTTTCCTCATTGTGATTGTATTTTTTATTGTGAATTTTTCCATATCTGAATGTCTTTGCCTGTATTTCTCTTCGAATATCTTTGGGGCTGCATTTTCTGTGTTGATTAATTTAGCTTTCTCCTTTGCATAAATATTCCACCATATTAGATCTCTCTCTTTTCCATGTCCATATTTCTTTTTTTTTCTCTGTCAGAAGTCTCTAGATTTTGTTCTTTTATATTTTTGCACTTCCTCAATCACTTCTTTTTCCAAACAGCCCAAGGTTTCTTGGGCTATATAATGTTTTTCATAAATGCATTGTATTAATGAACATACATTTTTATTTGAAGCTTTTGAAAGCTTTTCTTGTGGAAGTATTTTTCTTTTCTCTAATTTCTGTCAGTCTTTTTGTGTATCTTCTGTCTGGAAATATGACATTATTGCATTATAGATGGAAAGGCTGTTCACTGCAGTGAGTGCATTATTACTTGAGAATGTGTTGTAAGCTGTAACAAGCCACTCTGAGTTACTCACTGCTAGCAGGGCATGTACTTTTTCATTAGGTAAGTTTTTTCTTTTACCTAGAAGAAGATTGAGAGTACACTCATGATAATGCTTGATTCAGGCAGACAACATCCCACTTTGCCATTTGATATGAACACCGTTTTCTTCACTTTAAGGGCTCAGTGCAATCAGTGTGTGGGTAGTCAGAATCAGTTACTCCTAGTGTATTTTCAGGAGGGAAACCATTTGGAAATAGAAGACTGATCATGTTGGCTTCTTCACTGAAAATTCTTCCTATGATCCTGCTGTCCAGTGAATTCTAATCCCAGATGCCTACAATCCAAGTTATGCAGCTGACTTAGACTTCTTTCAAACTGTAGGCATTTGGCATCAGCTTAAAGCACATTTTTCCATTAAGGGAGTGACCTTCCCAATGTGGCTTAAAGACTTAAGAATGTACAAGAAGTACATTAAGCAAGTCATTTCACTTGTGTAACAAAAGTTTGATAATATACTCTTGGCTCAACCATGTCTGAACATTATGATGGTTTGACAGTATGCTATCAAAGCTTCCAGCAACTTGGTGTCTGCACCACATGCCTGAGAGTTTTCTACTTTAATTGTGTGTCATCCTTGGCAAATAAGTACAATACTTTGCTAAACTGCACTTCTATTTGCAGTTTAAGAGGGCTGCTGTTATATTAGTTCTGCACGCTAGTGGTAGTACAGAGTTGCCTGATCTCATTCTGAGCTTGGAAATCACTCTAGTCAGCTGTAAGCATAATTTGATGATTGGCCGGGGCCAATTTGTTTGTTTAGTCAGTTTCTGTACCTGCATAAAGGGGGAGCTTTTGCATATGTTGCTCATTGCACAGTGAGGCTTGGTAGTGCCCTGAATAGGTGCAAATACTTCAAAGTGAAACTTTTGCTATAAAAACTTCCTCTGAAATCTCCTCAGTACTTGGTTGTGCATAGAGAAAAGTATTTTATGTGCTCATGTGCAGTGTCCTATAAGTTAGTTTAGATAGCTTTTGTATTCTATACTCTTACAGCATCCTAGCTAGCCAGCTAAAAAACCCTCTTTTAAAACATATAAATAGGGTCTGTAACAATGGATATGCACCATCCTGCTATCTCCACAGCAGCTGGGAATCCTGAGACAATGTAGCAGTTGCCCTTTGTATACTGATAACCACCTAATTTTAAAGCAGACTGATATGATATGCGAGAGATGTTGCTATGCAATGTCACTGGCGGTAAGGATCTCAAGGCTGATAAGGGTAAGACATATAGATTCACACATGCTGAAGCTCTTAAATGTAATCTTTCCAAACCTCAAAGGCCTCCCAGATGCTGCACTTACACTAAGTATCTTCAGCTACTTCATAAGCAATCTAGAAAAACAGCACCCACCGTGACATGTGCAGCCGCATCACAAGGTGTCTCAACTTATAAACCTATAAGGCATACCACCACAAAACTCAAGAAATGGTCACAGTCAATTACCTATCAGATGCCAGGATCCTCCAGATCATGGAAGTGCTCAGGTCATTAAAGTCATAGTCCATGTGGGTGTAAATGATCAGAGGTGTAAAAAATAAAAAACTCCACTCCCTCCAAGGCTTCCTCACCTTGGAGAATATAGACATCTGTGCAGTTACTGAGACATAGTTTAAAGCCATGGAGACACCCCAGCAATAATGCCTTCCACACATTTAGATAATCTACTATACAGAATGGCACAAAAGGTGGAGTCTCAATTTGCATCATACACAAACACACCTCAAAGGTGGTCTAGCTGTATGACACACTTGAGCTTCTACACATCCAACTTACCATAAGCAAAGTGCAATAGTATATTTTGGCAAGCTGCAAAGTTAATACCACATGCTTAAATGTTCTAGACACTCTTCCCATTTAATCTAGTACCATATTCATGGGTAACTTTAATTAACCCACTATCCTATTGACCTGATCCTTACAAACATGGGGGAATGTTTTGCCCCCTCCCAATGGAAAGAATCATCATCATGGAAATGATAAACAATGATATAGGAAACCTACAGACATTAGATTCAATCCAGTATAGTTTTGTCAAAGGCAAGTCATGCCTTCTCAACCTGGTGTACTTCTTTGAGAAGATCATTAAAGCCATTGACAAGAGTAAAATGGTGCACACTGACTACCTTGACCTGGCCAAAGGATTTGACACAATACCTCACTTATGCATTATAGATAAATTAGGCATAAACCCATATGTTACCAGATGGATAGCTGGTTGGCTCACAGTTAGGGCCCAAGAATATATGATAGCAGTCAGCTACCTCCATAAAAAGGTAGTTCACTAGCAGAGTCCTCAGGGCTTGTTGCTGTGGTCTCTTCTTTTTGGCATCTACTTCACTGAATTCAAGGCCAACATCAGGGACATCTGGTTGACCAAGTTTGAAGATGACTCCAAATTTGTAGCCATCAAATCCCCCAAGGACACAAATACCTCTCAAGATGGCCAGACATAGACAAATTACTGGTATCAGAGCCATGGTCTAAAACTCAGTACAAATAAATGCATAATAGTATCCTTTGGAAAGATGGCTACCCCTAGAAATTACCACATTGAAAATGCACCCCTAAGAGTAGACCCAGTGCTAGGGATTTGGGTATGGATGTAAACAGTAATGTGGCCTTTGACTATCAAGTGTCAATGGTGGTGATAAAAATCATTCTATTTTGCACAATTTATAAGCAAAGGGTATAGCATCTAGGTCCAAGGAATTCATTGTTCTGCTGTATTCAGCCCTCATCAGACCGAATATCGAATACAATGCATCCTTTGGTATGTATTGACAAGACTTTTGCAATAACTGGAGCATCCACAGAGGTTTATCACAAAAAGAATACAGGCTCTAAACAACATGTCCTACACAAACTGCCTGAAAGCCGTATCCCTGTACTCTTTCTCTTACAGATTCTCTATGCCTGGCCTGCAAAACATAATCAGATCCCACTCTCACGGACTTGTTGCACATCTGCAAAACAAATAGACTCAGAAGCACTCAATCCAGGGACTTGCACCTTGTCTGCAACATAAATAGAACATGTTGGAGGGACAGCTATGTGTCTTAGAGACTATCTATCTTCTGCAACAGGCTTCTCATCCATGTGAAGCAGAGATCTTCCATAGCTAAATTCAAGCATAACTTGGACCAATAGATGGGGAGTTGGAAATTTACTTCTGGTCTGCATCTATGCCTCTTAAGGACAAAAGTAGCATGTAAATACATGACCAGCAAGTAGAAATGTCTGTGATAACCTTCTTTACATGATTAAAACCACCTCAAAGTCCTAGCAACTGTGATTTTACATGGTAATTAATTGTAGTTTTTTTTTAAGAGCGCTGTAACTTGCCATATTTTAAATAGTGCAACAGATTTCCACATAATCCCGAGAATAATTCCAACTGACAGTTTTCATCTTACTTCACATACCCTCCCTGCAGCACAGTGTGACAAGTTTCTAAGTGCTGCAAACTGAACTGTGCTCTGCTAAACTTTAGCATTTGTCTCTTTAGCATGAAGTTATAAAATGCTTCTAAAGGCTAGAGTACAGGCTCACAGAAATATTTAATGTACTCTGTGTATTGGTGCCCTTACATTTAGTGGGGCAATCATTTGTGCTGCATTTATTAACTAATGTATGCTGAGTTGAAATAAGCTGATGGCAGGTGAAGTGTATTCTGTTCTACTCTCAATGTAGGATGTATAATACTACACCTGTGTGCTTTCAGATTTGTGCTGCATTATGCATAGAGGATTATAATTTTATAATGCTGTACAGATCTGGAGTCATATGGTCTTTAATGATGCTTTCTTAGAGTGTGTATGAACATTGCAATTCCAACTCCAGATGGCAAAACTTTTTAAAACAAATGTAAGAACAATAGACATTAATATTACTAGCAAAATAAGAAAGTAAATAAATAATTTGTGCAGTAAGAATATGCGCAGTACATTGCACATGGAAAATTGATACATTAAATTAAATCACAAGGAACAACAAGATAATGCAGTATGTAAACGTGGAATGTTGCACTAATGTTGATGCACATTTTCTTTTCAGGTATCAAATGGGGGTCTATATTATATCATCAAATGCTTAAAAAAAGCAAACAATGGATAATCAACCCCATGTAAGCAAAAGCTTACAATCTCGAAAGCTCAGAACAGCAATTTTTTTCCAAGGGAAAAAAATCGCTGTTCCAAAAAAAAAAAAAAATTGAAAGAATACACAAAGTTGGGGGATTCACCCCCACCCCCGCTACTTACATATACCAACTCCGAGATCACACTACAGTGCCGAAAACGGCAAAGTAACGGAAGCGGCCAAGCAAATTCTTTCCCTGGGAAAGAATTAGCTTAAAACCGCTTCACTATTTTGCCTTTTCGTTGTTTTAAGTTCGACCAAGACGCATTTGATAGAATGCGTCTTCGGTCATCTAATAGAAACCCTGAAATGGCTGCTAAAAATCAACACTCTAGTGCTGATTTATGATCGTTCAATAAGTACATCCTATATTGATTTTTAACTTAAGATATGTTTGCCCATTTCCATTAATAAACAAATAATGGGAAAGTTCATTGAAAAATCAAGTATAATACACAGTGCAAAATACAGATACATAATATTGTGTAAAAAGTAGGTGACACTGAATGATTAATTTCCAAAGTAAGGAAACATGTCTTTCAAGTAGATTTTTTTTCTTTCTTTTTCTAAGGTGAGGAAGCATAGATGATTAATATATTATTTTCAGATTACTGATTTTAAATCAAAACTCAATTAAATTGCCTCAATTAAAGTAGCTGAAGGGTTTGCTGATCAAAGCTGGAACTCTGTTGTTATCATCAAGCCAGGAAACTGACAGAAAACGATTTAAGTTCAGTGGTACAGCTAGCCTCCAAATTATTTATATTATGTGCTTAGAATTCCAAAGACAGTGCTGCATATGGCTTTACTGTGAATGCTGATGAGAATCTACTGCATAGCAAGTCATGGAACTGGGTAACAAGGTCACAATTCACTTTGTAAAAAGCATTCCGCATAATGTGTTAATCTGCATGGGCAGTGTCAGCTTCAAAGGCATCCTGCCTCAGGGTGTTGTACATAGGAGAAGCATGTGCCTTAGACATCATTAAATGTCTCCTTCCTCAAACAGTGTTAACACAGTACACACAACATCAGTCTGAGACTCACCCTGCTACAGAGACTGATGTGAGCAGTTTGGGCAGAGGTCCTCCTCAAATGCTGGCTTCTTCAGTTTGTTTCTGAGTACATGGCCAATGTAGTCATATTCAAGTACATCTGACCTCAAAGATCACTAACAGTCTCTCTATCTGTCCCTCACAATGAGGTTTCAATGTTATTATCTTATAATATCTTTTTTTTTTAAGTTGTACTGCGTGTGCATTCAATGTTCATCTGATAGCTGAGAAACAGTTATATTAATGCCATTGGAGTACAAAACATTTGAATTTATAATTACCATTTAAGTACAACAGTGACCTTTTCTGCTTGTTCATTAGGGACTTGGCTCATTTGACAAACCTTTAGCTTTGACCAAAAGTCTTGACTCTTATTCTATTGCATGTGAAACAAAAAAATGCCAAGCCAATAATAGCTGGCACTGTCATACTGTTCGCACATCAAATTTGCTAGTGGTACATTTAGTTAACTGCATCCTGCTTTGCTTTAAAGCTTCTGAACACTTTGATCATGACTTTAAATCTGACATTGGTGGGTGGGAAATAACAGCAGAGGTGGAATGCATCAAAGGCATATATGCTCCAAATCATTTAATTGGATTTCACTAGGTTAATGCCCAAGAATGGACCTCTGTTACACTTTTTTGTGGTTTGTTATTATTGTTATTTTTGTGGAGACAAACACGGCAGATGTGCATGGCTGTTTAAAAGGGAGGGGGTATATGCCCGTCATGGTACTGCCGTCCATGGGTTCTGCCTGTTTGAGATCTGTCAACTGATGTAAACTCTTGATGTCATTATGGACATTACCAGCCACTGATGGCCATGTAACTTTTTATGGGCAAGAAATCTAGGCAAAGCCATAAATAATGGAGGTGGGGGAGATAAAGGCTGAAAATCAGGGACATATTTTAAATACTGCTCTTATAAACTTGGAAAACTGCTAGAATAATATGTTTTGCATTAGCGGGCATTTTGTGAAGGATGTATGCCATTATGTAGTGACTTCAATCCTGAATGATTTCACAGAAAAACACAAATTTTATGAGGAACAGATAAAAAATATGAGACAAAAATCTAGACAGTTGAGAGGTATGCTGAGCTCTGCTACATTTTACTACTGTTACTTTCACATTGATCTGTTACAGTAAGTTTTTAACTACTGTTTCTCAGTATGTTGATACTCTTTTCTTGAAGATATTCATAAACTTCATATTTAAGGAAGTACAATTTCTTCTTAAGTTTACAGGTGTTGTTTTAAACTGTGCATTATATAATCTTTATCCCAATGATATCATATGATTTGTGTTAAATTCCTTTCATTGCAGAAATTGTCTTCCAATGTTGCATTGAAATACATTTATGAGTAAAATGCCGAGACACTGTGCCCCACCATGTTCTAACTCACATTTTTAATTTATAATATTTACAGTGTTTTATTAACAAATCTATTAAATCCACGAGCCAATTCTAGAAAGGCTCACTAAGCACTGAACCATTTGCTGGTGCATTAATTCATTAGCAGATGTTGCCATGAAAGCAGTGTGACTTAGGAAACAAATGTTTTTTACATTTCTACTTATTAGCTCATAGATAAAAAAGTTGCTAAGGAAAAACAGTATTTTTTTATGGGAGACTTGCCCTACTATCCCTTCAGTTGGCTTTGCATGTCACTCTCTCCTCAGCTAATAGGTTCATAGGTTCATAGGTTTATACTAGGCTATCTGCCCTAAGGCATTTATAAGCCTAGCCCAAAGTTTTGTGGCTTACGCCACCCCTTATATGAAAAAATACTGTGCCCATTAGTTTGTTGTGCCTCTGTCCAGCAGTGACACAGAGATGATTCCCGGGGTAAACCTACGATCTCCCATCCACAGGTCAAGATTTCTCTTGAACAGAGCCAGCAAGGTGCTCTGCCTCACATGGACCGGGATTTTATTCCACAGCATAGGGAGTCTCTGAGTGATAAATCTATCCCTCCAGCACGTCCTATTTATATCCGTGCTAAGGTTTAAGTCGCTTGCTCTAGTGGTTTTGGTGGATTTGGATTTTTTGAGGTGGAGCATGTCCATTAATTCCGGGTTGGACATGGCCTTGTATGTCAGGCACATGTCACCTCTGAGCAGACGGTATGCGACTGAATAGAGCTGGAGTTTCTTCAATCTGGCAGCATATGACAGATTTTGGAGTCCCTTTATCCTTTTGGTGAGGAACTTTTGGGGTCTCGCCAATTGCTGCAGATGTCGGATGAGATACATCCCGAATGGGGCATTGTATTCGATCATTGGTCTGATAAGTGAAGAGTACAGGGGAACAATGACCTCACTAGATCTGGATGTGAATCCCTTCATGATCAGGTGGGCAATGTAGAAGGTCTTTCTAACCACTTTAGCAACGTGAGTGTCAAAAGAAAGGCCACTGTCAACCTGGGTCCCCAGGTCCCTGATAACCTCTTCTGTGATTAGTGGAGTGCCACCTATATGGTAGCTTGGGGTTACCTTGTTTTTCCCGAAGGGTATGACTAAACATTTTTTGGCGTTTAACTTCAGGCCATGGCTCTGGCACCAGATATCTGTTTCCGTGAGTCCCTTCTGAATGATATCCGTGTCCAATGCACTTTCCACTATGGCGCCCAGTTTGCAGTCGTCTGCAAACTTTGTCAGCCAAAGTCCTCCCATGTTGGCCTGTACTTCTGAGAAGTAGATGCCAAACAATAGGGGGCCAAGGACCGAGCCCTGTGGGACACCACTTGTGACCGGCTTGGAGTCTGACATAGCGCCAGCAACTCTAACCCTGTGGGTTCTGTCCTTAAGCCAGTTTGCAACCCATCTTGTGACATATGGGTTTAAATTTAAGCTGGTAAGTTTTTCTACAATACCCGAGTGGGGTATTGTGTCGAAAGCCTTTGCAAGGTCAAGGTAGGCTGTATGGACTGCCTTTCCCTCATCAATGGCCTTGGTGACTGTTTCGAAGAAGTCGACCAAGTTCAAAAGGCATGATCTGCCCTTGACGAAGCCAAACTGGGTCAGGTCCAATGTTTGCAAGTCCCCTATATCTTTGTTTATGAGCTCCATTATGATCCTCTCCATAGCTTTGCAGACTAGACTTGCTAAGCTTATGGGATGGTAATTACTAGGGTCCATAGAGGCACCGCCTTTGTGGAGTGGGACCACAGTTGCCGTACGCCACTCCTTGGGCACGTATCCTGTGGTAAGGCTGAGATTAAACAGCTGCCTTAAGTGCAGGTTTAATTCCTCATTTAGCTCATGTAGCACACAGCTGGGGACACCATCCGGTCCCATTGATGCTGTGTTTTTAGCTTTAGAGAGAGCAGCTTTCACCTGCGCATTTGAGATGTCTGGGAGGCTACACTCCGCTGGGATAGTTATCTCTCCTTTAGGGGGGGAGAGGGGGGTGAAGTTTGCACTGAACCTGTCAGCCAGTATGTTGGCAATGTCTGTGGGTTCAGTGATTTTTGTATCATTTTGGACTAATTCTGAGCATATCTGGGAGTTTCCACCCAGATTCCTAACATAGCTGAAAAAGGCCTTATGATTGTCCTTTGAATCCATGGCAATTTTTCTCTCAAAATTGGCCTTAGTTGATTTTATGAGTGCTCGTATTTTTTTACTAATAATGATCAGGGGTGACTTCCCTTTTATGGATTTTGTTCTATCATGTAATAGCTTTCTCCTCTTATTGTAAAGTTTGTTAATGGCTGGGGTCCACCAGACTGGATGTTTGCCCTTTGTGGAAAGAGTCTTGGTTTTATTTGGGATTGCCTGATCCATGCAGTCCTGGAGGTGTTCATAGAAGGCATTTGTAAGGGCTTCTGCAGCTTGGGTTGTGGTTTCCACTGGCTCAGGGGCCTTGAAGGATACCACACCAGTCTTGAGTAGTGTGAAGTTTGCTTTAGAGAAGTTCTTCACTGTGGTCTTTTTGTTTGGGGTGGGGCGGGATGTGGATTTCCAGTGAGATTAGTTTATGATCAGATCTCACCAATGAGGGATATACTTCGGTGTGGAGCATTTTGTCCCCATGTTTGTGATAATGAGATCTAGTATATTTTCTCCTCTTGTGGGAACAGTGACTAGCTGTTCCATGGCATTTGAATTTATGAACTCCAGGAACCATTGGGCTAGAAAGTTAGGGCTTGAGTAATGTTCCCAGTCTATATTTGGGTAGTTGAAGTCACCCAATATGATAGTGTTTGGAGATACATTTATACCCTCCAGTGTCTTCAGGAAGGCTGTGTGGGGTTCCTGAGTTTGAGAGGGTAGCCTGTAGCATGGTACAATTTGTAGAGCAGTTTTGCCTATGGTTAGCTGCACCTGGATGGTTTCCGAAGCTTCATGTGTTGCCACCAACCTGGAGGTGTGGGTATCCTTTATAAATATGGATACACCCCCTCCTTTTGTGGTGTGGTCCGGGTTTTGGGGCCGGAACGCATGATATGAGGTAAAACCTAATATTGCCGGGGTGCTCTCAGGAGCCTTGAACCAGGTTTCAGTTACAGCACAGACATCGATGTTCTCCATACTGAGAAGGGCCTCGAGTGCGTGCATTTTGAGATTTAGACTTCTGGCATTGAGCAGCATTACCCTCAGTTTCTTCCCATTTTTGTTTTCTAGGGTGGTAGGTTTAGAATTTGAGCCTTGCCTAAAAAAGGCACTATGGGGGTGGCAAGAGCCTTAGCCAATATCCGGAATCCCAGGGGTGACAGGTGCAAGCCGTCCCTTGCGAAGCAGCGTGGTTTGTCAAGCATGTCATCCCAGGCAGACAGACACTGGATCCCCTTTGAATGACACCAGACATTAAGCCAATTGTTAAAGCTGATCATCTTGTCTCTATATTGTGGCATCATTCTTGGTGAAGTACAGGGAGGTGCGTCTCAGGTCATTCACACCAGCATGGACAATGACTGTGTCATATTTGTACTTGCCGTGGAGTGACCTGAGTGCTTGTGTTATGTGGCGGATTCTAGCGCCCGATAGGCAGCTTACTGTGACCCTCTCCTTGTTCAGCCTGGTGAGTGGGGCGTCAGTGTGTCTGACTATGGATTCACCTATGACAAGTATGTTTGGTGTTGTATTTGGCCTTAAGGGCTGTGACTGCTTTGCACACTGATTTTGTGGTTTATGTGTTGTTTGTGGGGTGTCTTGAGGTAGCAGTTGTTTGGGTATCTGCTTTGGAGGCCTCTGCTGTTTAGGTATATTTTTACTCAGAGCCTCCGAGTATGTCTTTGTGTGTTTATGTGTTTGATTCAGTGGTGTGGTAGCATTATGTGAGGCTGGTTTTGTGGTGTGTGTAGTTGCCTTCTCCTCCTGTTTGGTCTTGCCAGTCCTGAGTTGAGAGAGCTCAGCCTCCAGTTTGGCTAAATAGCTGCATCTCTCGCAAGTATTTGTGTTATGTGGGAGGAGGAGAGGGTTGTCTGTGTACATGAGGCAGTTATAACATTGCCTCAAGATTCCCAGATTCACCAGCTGGACTGGAGAGGAGATTGACAGCTGACCTTTGGACATGCTAGAATAATATTGGGAATTCCTTAATAATTGAAAACATGGGCCAGTGGGGAGTGAGGGTGTAGTGATTTTAATTTTTAGTGCTGACTTATATAATTGCTTTAGTGAGCAAGTGCCAGGTAACTTGAGTGCAATGTGTTACAAGTAACTAAATGCAAAAACGACAAACAGTAACTTTCTTTCAAGTGAAACAAGGAAATAAGTACAGTAAACAAAGCAGATATCACTAGTGATCCACAGAAGCACTGAGAAGCCGTGTATTAGGTGGAATTAGCGTTCCAGGGAAATAACAAGCAAACAAACAACAAGCATATAAACAAAGCTAGATTCAGCAGGCCTGGATCTAGTCTATGCTACAGCAAACAAGGTGTACCAATTTCAGTAAGATACAGTTCAAATATTCAGGCGCTATAAACCTTTAACCAGAAATTCCCAGCTCAGAAGGGCAGAGTCCAACCTCTTCTCCCACAAGAGTGCAGACCACGAACCTTCTTAATGTAAAATAACTGGCCTGAAGCCCAAGTGCTTAAACCAGAACTAATACACTTGGACACTGGGCTCTCAATCAGCAGTTCCCAACTTAGAAGGATGAAAGCTACCTGTCCTGCCACCACAGTGCTTGCCACAAACCTTCCTAATGTAAAACAACTGGTCTGAAGCCCAAGTGCTTAATCCAAAAGACTTAGAATGATAGCTACACTTTAATCAAGTTACAACCAAGCAGTAATAAATACAATTGAATACTTTAGAGAATGTCTGGATTAGTGCTCAAGTTACACAAACAAAGCTAGATCCAGCAGGCCCGAATCCAGTCTATGCCACAGCAAACAAGGCGCACCAACTTCAGTAAGAAGCAGTTCAGATATGCATGCACTATAAGCCTTTAACCAGAAATTCCCAGCTCAGAAGGGCAGAGTCCAGCCTCTCCTCCCACAAGAGTGCAGACCACGAACCCTCTTAATGTAAAATAACTGGCCTGAAAGCCCAAGTGTTTAAACCAGAATTAATATACTTTTAGAATAACAGACACTGAGCCCTCAATCAGCAGTTCCCAACTTAGAAGGATGTAAACTACCTGTTCTGCCACTACAGTGCAGACCACAAACCCTCTCAGTGCAAAACAACTGGTCCGAAGCCCAAGTGTTTAAACCAAAAGGCTTAGAATGAGTTACACCAAGCAGTAATAAATACAATTGAGTATTTTTAAGATGATGCAAAAGTAAAATGAAGTAGGTAGAACACAAGTACAGTAAAAGCAGATGAAATTTTTTTTTTTTTTTTAATCTGAACAAGTGCTGGGATCAGAGAAACAGATTTGAGTGCTGAAACTAGAAAACTGGCTAGTTATAAGAAAAAAAACAAGCTAGAAGGCTTCCCTCAAACACAGAAGGGCTTGGGGGCTCAGAAGCCTACAAATAGTCTATACCACTTAACAGGAAAGGCAGGAAATAAGCTTAATTTTTTTTTGTCTGTTTCCCAGATGCTCTCTTTGTACACAGTAGGAGTGCCTGAAATCAGAACATGATCTCACTGCACTCAGTTGAGTGAGCAAATGAGATGGGCCCAGAGGCAGGCTGAGGGGCGGGCAGTTTCAAGGCCACTAAGATTAACACCAAAACAAAAACAGGGAAGGTGGGTGGAAATAACTGAAGAGCAGAGTTAAAACTGCCAGTTCAGTTAAATGTTCTACAACACAGTTTAAATCAAATTAAATGCTGTATTTTTTTTTAAAAAGTGCAGATAAAGGTACTTAAATTCTCTTATACATCCAGTTGAATATAACCAAGTTCTTACAGATTGCTCTATTACAAAGTTAACTATTATCTTACTTTGCTACTCTGGAACTTACCACTCATCTTCTAAACACAATCTAGACAGAGTCTAAAATAACAGGGGAACAGAGGCCCAAAAATGGGGACAAGTTTTAAACACTGCTCTTATAAATTTTGAAAGTTGCTAGAATAACACGTTTTGTGTTAGCATGTATTTTTCTGAAAGATATGAAGTCTTAACCTCAAATGTGTGTCATTGTTTAGTGAGTTCAGTCCTCAGTGATATGTCAGAAAGCCACACATTTTATGAAGAGCAGATCAAAAATATGAGGGGTAAATATGAACAGTTTAATTTTGTAGTGGTGTTTTGTCTATACAATAAGATGAGGGGAGGGAGTGTCTACCAAAAGTAATGATACTACACTTTTTAGCATTTAGTCTGATCTCATTTTCAATACACCAAGCTTACTAGTGAGAGTTTATTCTAGTAGGTTTGGGTGTTAAAGGTGACTTAACTACAACCCCCATTTGCAAACATCAGTAACCGGAGGTCTTGGCTGACTGCTTGGAGATATGATAAATAAAGACCAAAAAGGGTAGTTCCCAGCACTTATTCCTGAGAGACACTGCTGATCACTTTCATACATTTTGATGAGGTGCCAGCAACTTGCAGTGTTTGGGCTCTGTCTTTCAGACAGTTTATTATCCATCTAATCTCAAATAGGTTGATTTTTAAAGCATTTATGTATGATGCCAGTAGAGAATGGTGTCAACGGCCTTGGCCAGGTAACATATATTGTGTGTACTGCATGGTAACTGTCTACACACACTGTAAACTTTTTGAAGAAATTCACCAGATTCAGTAGACAGGATTTACCCTTCACAACTGGACTGTTAGGGGAAGTCAAACAAGATTCCTGATGCCATCCTTTATGAGGTCAGTTATAATACATTCCATGTCTGTGCAAATCAGATTTGTAAGACTGATGGGTCTATGTTTACCTGGGTCAGTTATAATGCCATCCTTATGGATGGGGTATTTCATCTCCAGCATGCACTCATTAGAGATGAAACCAGTTGCTAAACTTCGGTGAAACAGTTTAAGGTGTAGGTCTGCAAGGGCATGTTTAACACTATTAAGGAGCCAGGTATATTGTCAGGTCCCATGGAGGAAATATGTTTGGTCTTGGTTAGCACTTAATAAATGATAATTAGAGATAATTGAGGAGGAAGGTATTTCAGGGCTTTGGGTAGAAGTCTCAAGGTGAAGTTGGGATTGAATATGTTTGCAGGGTTGTTCACAAGGTCTACTTGGTCAGAATATAAGGCATCATTATGAATAAGTCCAGAGTAGTGCAGAGTATTGTTTCTTAGTTTGCCAACATGGCTAAATAAGGATGTATAGTTATCTTTGGCTTCAGAGGCCAGCCTATCTTCATGGACTCCTTTAGTGGACCTGATAATGCTTTTCATTTTTTTATGCTAATGCTTTTAATATTTTCCTAAGGGAAAGGTTCTAAATCTGCAATACAATTTAAATATTTTTGTTGTTGTTGTTGTAGAGTTTATTTATAGTATTGGACCACCATGATGGTCTATTTTTGGATTTCTTAAGATACTTGGTAGGGACTACTAGCTTTATGCATTTTTCTAAATAGGTGTAGAATTTCTTAGTGAAGCTTGCTGCTGTTACAAGATCAAGGGTGTTGCAAATCATCAGCTAGTTTTGATATTTCATCATATGGTAGGCTGAGGTTGGCACATTTATAGTCTTTAACCTCAGTGGGGTTTCCTTCACTAAGGAAGGAGATACCAGAGGAGCAGTGCAAGAGGCAGCCATATTTGTAAAAATCAGGTTGAGAATGCTTTGTCTTACATTAGGCTTACCAACTGCTTATGGGAGTTTTTGTTTATAAAGCCTAGGAATTTTTGGGCATATCCTACATTGGTATAGGTAACCCAGTTTATGAAGGGTAGTTAAAATCACCTCAAATAATGGAGTTTTTGCTAATAGCGAGATCATTTAAAACACTTATGTGGCTATCTGGGGACAAAGATAGTGTTCAAAAACAAGCTATTAAGTAATGATTAATCCTATCTAGAGTGATCTATAGTTCAAAGAGTTCTGTTTGTGGGTCCCTAGGGATCTGTCTAGAGATAACATGTTCCTTGAAAATACTGAGACTCCATCACAGTTGACATATGGTCTGAAGGCATGAAATGTGCAAAACCCAGGTAGAGGGAATGTTGTCTTTACATTTAAGCCAGGTCTCAGTAGCTTTGCAAACATGGATGATTTCCAAATACAGGAATATCTCAAGATCAGGCAATTTATTGTTTAGACTGCAGGCATGCAGGAGAGCCACCTTAACATGATCTGATGTTTGGGACAGATATGTTTGTTTCTTTGGAATGTCCATCAACTGGACTCTGTCTCAAAATGCAGTGGGGGCCGCAAAGTCTTTAGCAGTATTTAAAAGTATTTAACATGAGGTGCAGGCGATCCTTAATTAAGCAAGCTGGACTTTTGAGCATCTCTTCCCATGCTAAAATATATGGAATCCCCCTGGAATGACACCAGCTATTTAAAAAATATTGAAACAAATTATCTTTTCTTTTTATGTAGCTATCATTCAGGTAAAGGAAGTATTCCACTCAGGACCCGTATCTTACCTGCATTTGAAATATGAATATAAAGTTCTAATATGTATTTCAAGTCATTCACTACATCATGAATTGCCACCAAGTTGTAGTTACATTTGTCTGGAGGTAGAATCCTTAGGGCCCTTGTGTTGTCAGAAATCCTAATGTCTGGAAGACAACCTAAGGTATGCCTCTCCTTATCCAGCCTTGTTAGTGACAGGTCAGTGTTCCTGAGTAGTTATCTATCACTAAAGCATTTCTGTTGCAGCTGTTCTGAGAGGTAGATTTGGAGTACTGTTGCTTAGGGTAACTCTATATGGTAGATATGTATGAGGGGGATGAGTGGCCTGATTTCTGCTGAAAATTAATATTCTTTGTTCTAGGTGGTTTAGGAGTGATTTCTGTAGCCTCAGCATAACATATTTTGGTATGATTAGTGAAGGATTGTGGTGGAACTGTATGAAGTTCACAGGGCAACTTTTTAGTGAGAGGTATGTCTTCAGATTAATTAAGTATTTATACCTCTTATAGGTTCATAGGTTAATAGGTAAGTACTAGGCTATCTGCCCAGGGACATTTATAAGCCTAGCCACAGAGTGATGGCTTTCGCCTCCCCATTAGATTAGTAACCTGGGCCTCTGTCTAACAGGGCTCCTGAAGTGATCCCATGGTAGAACTTACAATTACCCATCCACTCATCAAGATTTCTCTTGAAGAGGGTCAGAAAGGAGCTCTGTCGAATATGGATTGGAATTCTATTCCAGAGTGAGGGGAGTCGCTGAGACAGGAATCTATCCCTCCAGTATGTCCTGTTTATTGTTGTGCATAGGTTCAAGTCACTAGAATGAGTGGTTCTGAGGGATCTCGTTTTTTTGAGGTGAAGCATGTCCATTAGTTCAGGGTTTGACATGGCCCTATAGGTCAGGCATAGGTCACCTCTGAGCAGACGGTAAGTGACTGAGAAGAGCTGGAGCTTTTTTAGTCATGCTTCATAGGGTAATTGTTTAAGGCCCTTAATCCTCTTAGTGAGGTACTTCTGTGGTCTTTCTAGTTGTTGCAGGTGTCTAGTGAAGTACATCCCAAATGGGGCATTGTACTCTATTATGGGCCTAATGAGTGAGGAGTAAAGGGACACAATCACCTCCTTGGATCTGGATGAGAAACCCTTTGTGATCAGGTGTGCCACAAAGAAGGATTTCCTGACCATTTTGGCTGTGTGGTTCTCAAAGGAGAGCATGCTATCTACTTGGGTACCCAGGTCCCTAATTACTTCTTCTGTACTTAGTGAATTCCCATCTATGTGGTAGTTTGCATGTACTTTGTTTTTCCCAAATGGGATTACTATGCATTTTTTGGCATTTAGCTTGAGGCCGTGACTTTGACACCAGGTGTTTGTTTTTGAGAGACCCTTTTGCAGGATGTCTGTGTCAGCTGAAGAGTCAATTATTGCACCCAATTTACAGTCATCTGCGGACTTGGTTAGCCACAGTCCCTCCGCATTTGCCTGTACTTCAGAGAAATATATACTGAACAGGAGGGGTCTCAGGACTGACCCCTGTGGGACTCCGCTTGTGACTGGTTTAGAGTCAGACATGGCACATGCCACTCTTACCATGTGGGTTCTGTCTGAGAGCCAATTGGCAACCCATCTCGGGGTTGATATTTAAGCTGGTGAGTTTGTCTATGATTCCTGAGTGTGAGATGGTGTTGAACACCTTAGCGATGTCCAGATATGCTGTGTGGATGGAATAATTTGCGAGAATAAGTTCTTTATCTGTGCACATAAACAGTTAGTACACTGGAGGAGACATAATGCTAAAAGGCTGGCAACAGATATAAAACTAGGTCTCAGAAGGCAGGAAAATGTGAAAGAGAGGGTAACTCATGCTTAATTGGTGTAAGAAGTAGAACTTTCCAGTTTTACCTTCTAGTGCTCACTAGTGTAAGCAGAGGAGTTGAGACTGGGAGGAACTTACAAACAGAAATTGTAGTAAAGTCAGGAAATTCATGATCCACTAAGTACAAAAGAGCGACCCAGGATGACTGGGTGGGAACTCAATATTCTAGATGTATGGAATACAGTGGGAGGGTAAAATGATTTAAATAGCTTAAAGGAAGTGACTTTATAAAATAATTTTTTGTGATTACTGACAAAAGCAATGGAAGAAGAGAGCGACATAATTTTCTGGTCAGATTTGATAATTGTGAGTTACGAAAGATGAGAGGGAGAAAATTTTGTGGTCAAATATTATGGTTGTGATTATTAGTTTAATTATTTATAATAACTAGACTCTGAAATTTACTTGCAGCGTATGTTTTTTTTTACTTACAACATATATGTTGAGAAAAAATTAATTACTTAGATGTGACTATTTCTAAAAATTATGATTTTAGCATGTTATGACACTACTGTTTTTAGAAAATCTACTTTTATTAATGCTTTTCTCCATTTCAATAGGAATCATTCACTTAAAATGAAAAAAAAAATTTGGTTAAAGGGCAATTAATGACATGTTGTATGTTAATTTGGTATAGCACCATATTTAATTGAAATAGAAATGTTGAGAAATATGTTTGTTGCTAGAAAATGTTCAAAAACTTAGCTGATGATATATCATTAAAGAAGCTGGTTCTAAAAGATATTTTTTTCCTATTATAGTTAAACCGTTAAAAAACAAAACTTGTTCAGTGAAAGTAAGAATGATTACAAATAAACGGTTTTAAATTTCCTGTTGATAACATAGCTGTAAGAAAAATTTAAATGAACAACAGAATAGTTTAAAAAGTATTGATAAAGTGAAATCAAAATTTGGTGAGAGACCTAGGTTTATATATATAAGGAACGTATGAATATTAATAATAAAGTTGAGTTGATCACTACTTCAATTAATACAAATTATTAATTTGGTATGTACAAGTCTGGTTCATGTAAGTTATGGAGAGTTATTCATACTGGTAAACAAACTAATTTTGGGTAGCATGGAAACAATATTCACTTGTAAATGTTACTAATTGTATAACCTCTGGTGTTGTTTATTGTTGCAACATGTTTGTCTTGCCCTGGTTTTCATGTTGGTGAGACTGTTACATGTCATAGACAACAGATTTATGAACATAATTGCAAAATTAAAACAGCTGATTCAGATAATGCATTGTCTAAGCATAACAAGACATGTCCAGCATTTTATACATTTTTATATTTCATTTTAGAGAAAGTTCAAGTCAGTCCTATGTGAGGTGCTTGGGAAAATGTTTTATTATATAGGGAATGGGAACCTATCTGTCAATGCCATCAACTTTATAGGTTTAAATGACAATATTTCTACAAAAAGTGTTCTTAAGAAGAAAGTTTCTGAAATCTAAACTAGAAGATAATATATTTTGTTTGTATGTTTCAGCTGTTTTCTTGTCATGAACTATATATATATATATATATATATATATATATATATATATATATATATACACACACACACACACACACGTGTGTGTATATATACATATATAATTATTTTACATTAAGTAATCATGTGATGTGTTGCATCTGGGTTAATCTATTTATGCAACTCCAGTTCATTTATTCATTTACTCTGGTGAAGTCTTTTACTTTTTTGAAGAAAGCACTTAATGAGTGATACTTAAATACAAAGTGAAATTCTGGGCCTTTGTCTTTCTCTGAAGGATTTCAAGCCTGCATAAGGTATGGCACTGCTGGTGATTCCCTGCTTCCCACCCCCCTCTCATTTGTTGGTCTCCTTTTTAAACCTGGTGATATTAATCTTCCCACCTTCACTAGAAATTTAGCTTAATAAGCTCTTCCCTTTCTATGCTGCTGCTAGCTTGAATTTTTTTATTTGAATTATTTATCTGCCTTTCCTTGTGTTTATATAAAAAGTGCATTTTGCCACTTATTGCCTGTTGTACTGATTTATTAATTATCTAGGTAACTGTTGGATAAAGTAGTGCATTTTACACTCTAGCAAGCAGTTATTTTCTCATCATGGTCAGTGGATTTTCCTTTTAGTTCACTGGGAGGTAGCCTGGTCTGTCTACATTGAGGAAACACTTGAGATTTCTGCATGTAGTTTTATTAGCTCGAGAGCGTATTAATCAGCTTATATTATTTTTAGTGCATTTATAAATTCTGTACAATTGAGTGGCTTTTGGCTCATTTATATAACGCAAAGTACTTTTATTGAATAATCACACCTTTATGAGCTGTTTAGGTACACTGTTGTATCCATATCATAGGATCATAGGAGGTTACTAGACTATTGGCCCTGAGGCCCTTATAAGCCTAGCCAAAAGTTTAGCCCATGTTTAGACAAGTCAGCACCCAGAGCCCCTGTCCAGCAGGGACACAGTTAGAATCCCAGGAGTGTATTTTCTGTTTCCCATCCAGTTATCCAGGTTATGCTTAAAAAGGGATAATGAGGTACTCTGCTTGACATGGAGAGGGAGTCTATTCTACAGATGGGGGAGTCTCTGGGACACAAATCTGTCCCACCAACAAGTCCTATTGATATGGGTTGCTTCAGTGGAGCTTGACTTGCAAATATGCAGCAGTCCCATCAAGGCAGGGTCTGAGATTGCTTTGTGTGCCAGACAGAGTCACCTCTGAGGAGTCTGTATGAAACCGAGTAGAGGGACAGGGCTTTTAGCCTATCTGTCTAGGGTAGGTGTTTGAGGCCCTGGATTCTCCTGTTGAGAAACCTCTGTGGTCTCTCCAGGTGCTGCATGTGCTTTGCGAGGTACATGCTGAATGGGGGCATTGTACTCAATAATTGGTCTTACTAGGGAAGAATACAGGAATCTTATGACCTCTTTGTCCCTGGAAGAGATACTCTTACTTATGAGGTGGGCCATGTAGAAAGCTTTCCGTACACCAGAAGCAACATGGTGGTCAAAAGTCAGGTTGCTATCAACCAGGGTGCCCAAATCCCTCACTACTGATTGTGTACTTAGGACATTGTTATTAATGTGATATGTGGGGACATCACTCTCCCCAAAGGGGATGATGATGCATGTTTTGGTATTTAGCTCAAGGCCATGTTTCTGGCACCAGTCATTTGTTTGGGTGAGAACCTCTTGGAGGACGTCCACATCACTTGGGGATTTGATGACTGTGCCCAGCTTGCAGTCATCTGCAAACTTGGTCAGCCATAGCCCACTGGTTTTGGCCTGCACCTCAGAGAAGTATATCTTGAATAACACAGGCTCCAAGACCAATTCCTGGGGTGTACTGCTCATTACAGGTCTACTGCTTGAGGTGGCTTCCCCTATTTTGATTAGGTGAATTCTATCAGTGAGCCAGTTTGCTACTCATCTAGTAACATATGGATTGATGCCTAGTTGAGAGAGGTTATCTACTATGCCTGAGTGGGGAATAGTGTTGAAGGCTTTGGTCAGGTCAAGGTAGGTGGTGTGCACCATCTTCCCCTCATCCATGGCTTTGGTTACTGTCTCAAAGAAGGCGACAAGATTTAACAGAGAATGACCTCCCCTTGACAAAGCCAAACTGTATGGGGTCGAGTGTTTGGAGGTTGCCAATGTCCCTGTTAATGAGGTCCATGATAATCTGTTCCATGGCCTTGCAGATCAGGCTAGTAAGGCTGATAGGTCTATAATTTCCCAGATCGGTGGACACTCCACCTTTATGTAAAGGGATGACAGTGGCTGTCCTCCACTCGCCTGGGACAAAGCCGGTACTCAGAATTTGATTGAATAGGGTGCCTAATGGTGCTGCAGGTTCATGCCTGAGTTCACGTAGGATGTAGCCTGGGATGCTATCGGGTCCCATGGAGGCTGTATTTTTTTGCCTTTGAGATGACCTGTTCCCTAGAGATAAGGGGTGGGGATCTTTAAGTTTGTTTGTGGTAGCACTTCATTCCAGACACTCTCTTACTGTGCTTTTACCTTAGGAAGAATGGGATTATTCACCTGGTGGCTGTAGGTGTTTACCTGGTCTTTCTGAGCTGGGAAGCCCACAAAAGTGCTCTATGTATTTCTTTCTTTGCACTTCTCTTATATACTGTGGCTGTACTTCAGCAGTTTAAAAAATGTACTGTTTGCTGCTGTTTTGTACTTATTTACTACTACATTTGTTGCACTTTGACCGTATTTCATACCATATCAAAACCAATGTAATCAAAACTGGCCAAAAAAAAAAAAAAAAAAACAAAAAAATAAAATTAAGCCATGCACAGGTAAAAATGTTTATTATCCTGGTACCTCGCTTTTCACCTTCAAGGGATAACCAGTTCAAGTTAACAACGCATTAATTAGTAACAATAATTCATTTCAATTAATCAATTAACATCCAATATTTAAATTCCCACACAATTTTTTTTAAAGTGACCATGTGCTACCAAAAACAAAATGAATATAAAATAACTGTAAACAAACGGGCCAAGGTACCAGGATAATATACATTTGTACCTCTGCCTGGCTTAGTTTTTTTTTTTTTTTTTTGTATTTCACACCAACTGCTGCTTTTATTTAATCTAAGAAAAGATCTATTTGCTGCTGTAATTCAAGAAAAACTGTGCTGCTTTTTACATTGTTGCTTATTTAAAAAAAATATCCTGCTTTTTTCTTTTGTTCCATTGTATTCTGTTGGCTGTAGTATAGATTGGATTCAGACCAGCTGAATTAAGTTCTGTTTGTAGACTAAGCACTAAAAATCAGGACATCTTTTTTGGGAGAAGACCCCTTGTACCCTCGTGGCAGGATACAGTAGGACTATTTAATTGAAGGTTACTGGTTCAGGGCTCAGTTTGAGCTATTTCATTGGTGCAGGGCTCAGTTTGAGCTTTTTCATTGGTTTCTTTATGTTAGCTGCTTTGCTCTTGCTTGCATGTAGTGCACTATCATGCACCACCGTGCAGAGGGGGTAACTCTTGCTGGTTATAGACGCCAAAGTGCCAGTAGAAGTATTTTCCCTTATAAGTGTTTTCTATCTAGCAGAGCAGTTATTGAATAGCTCTCAGCTGTTCAGTGAGCTACCCAGCTGAGATTTTTAACTCTAACTATCAACATCAGACCCTATAGGTCCCCTCTTTTACAGATCTCCTACTGTACAACCCATTGGTTAGTCACCCTAACATAGCTTCCTGCCCGATACCCCATCTTTTTCTCCTTATCTGCTGAGCTACAAGGTTCAAACCTTGCATGATGGACTGTCAGTTTCCCTCTGTTTATCCTGCCAGCCTGGTGAACATGTTTTTTTTTTGAGGCATTGTAGTAACTGCCTTATGTAGACTGATGATCCCTTACTCCTAAATCACTCAAGTACAATTTGCTGGAGATGCTCCTACACTAAGAATCTGGAATCACTGCTCTCTTGCATGCAGAACAGCAACACTAAACAGGTTGTCAGCACACATACCACAACTCCTGTTAGTAATATATACCCAAGACATAGGATCATAGGAAGTTACTAGGCTAATGGCCCTAGGGCCCTTACAAGCCTAGCTAAGTTCTTACCCTTATTTCCACAATCAGCACCTATCGCCCCTCTCCAAGAGGGACACACATGGAACCCCCGGGATGAATTTACCATCACACATCCAATCGTCCAGATTGCTTTTGAAGAGAGCCAATGAGGTACATTGTTTGACATAAAGTGGGAGTCTGTTGCAAAGGTGTGGTAACCTCTGGAAGACAAATCTGTTCCTCCAGCAGAGTTTATTAATGTCACATATCAGGTTGAGATCTTTAGAGTGAATAACCCATGTACCATTTGACTTATGAATATGCAACATTTCCAATCAATCAGGGTCAGAGATTGCCTTATATGCAAGGCAGAGATCACCTCTGAGTAGTCTGTATGAAACAGAATAAAGTGACAGTAATTTGGATGATCCCCATAGGACAGATGCTGAAGACCTTGAATTTTCCTTGTGAGGAACCTTTGTGGTTGCTCCAATTGCTGCAGGTGATTGGAAAAGTACATACCAGAAGGGACATTGTACTCAATTATTGGCCTGATGAGGGAAGAGTACAGGGAGGTTATAACTTCTTTTTTTCTAGAGGCAATGCCCTTACTTATGAGATGAGCAATATAGAATGTCCTTCTTATCCCTGCGGAGACATGTTGGTCAAAGGTTAGGTTGCTGTCAACTTGTGTGCCCAGGTCTCTCACCACTGACTGCAGATTTAAGATGTTGCTATTGATGTGTTAGTTAGCAGGAGCATTGCTTTTACCAAAAGGAATGATAATACATTTTTTTGCATTGAGTTTAAGGCCATGACTTTGGCACCAATCATTTGTTTGTGTAAGACCCTCTTGTAGGATGTTGACATCATTTGAAGAGTCTATGACTGCTCCCAGTTTGCAGTCATCAGCAAACTTTGTCAGCCACAGACCTTTAGCTTTTGCTTGTACTTCAGAGAAATAGATTCCAAACAGTAGAGATCCCAGGACTGATCCCTGCGGAACACCACTGGTTACAGGTCTGCTGTTGGAGGTGGATTCCCCTATTTTGACATATGAGTTCTGTCAGTGAGCCAGTTAGTGACCCATCTAATGATATAAGGGTTGATACCTAGTTGGGTGAGTTTGTCAATGATGCTTGAGTAGGGGATAGTGTCAAATGCCTTGGCTAAGTCCAAGTAGGCTGTGTGGAGAGATTTCTCCTTGTCCAGGGTCTTGGTGACTGTCTCAATGAGGTCTACTAGGTTTAACAGACATGATTGCCCTTTGACAAATCCAAACTGAGTAGGGTCAAGTCTTTAGGGATTACCTATATTTTTGTTGATAAGGTCCATGATGATTCACTCCATGGTCTTGCACATAAGGCTAATCAGGCTAATATGTCTATAGTTTCTGGGGTCAGTGGAAGCACTGCCTTTGTGCAAGGGAATAACAATGGCTGTTTTCCATTCAGCTGATATGAAGCTGGTGCTTAGACTATGATTGAAAAGAGTACCCAATGGTGTTGCTAATTCATGTTAGAGCCTATGTAGGATGCAGCATGGGATGTTATCAAGTCCCATAGATGCTGTGTTTTTGGCCTTAGAGAGGGCATTTATGACCTGCTGTTTAGAGATACAGGGTAGGGGACAGGGATGTCATGGGGTACGTGTGGCGGGGACAGGGGAGTAAAATTTTCACAGAACCTGTCGGCCAACAGGTTAGCTATGTCCACAGGCTCAGTATATGTAGTATCATTAACTGTCAGTTCAGTACAAATCTGGGCCTTTCCTTTTAGGTTACAGATGTAACTATAGAATGCCTTGTGGTTGTCCTTTATTGAGGAAACTAATTTGGACTCATAATTTGCTTTGGAGGACTTCACAAGAAGTTTTATTTGCTTGTTTAAGATGACGAGGGAGTGTTTCCAATTTAGGAGGGCTTACTCCTTCTTACTCTTAGACAGCAATTTCTTCCACTTATTGTAAAGCCTGTTAATGGCAGTTGTCCACCAGGCAGGTTTGCTCTTCCTTGGGGTGCTTGTTTTGGTCCTATCAGGTACGGCCAAGTCAATACGGTTATACAGGTATTTGCATAAAGCATTGGTGTAGAGCTCTGCATAGTTGCCAGGTTCATCTGATGGAAGAGGTGCAGTGAAGCTATTTATATCATCCTGCAAAAGGTTATAATCTGCTTTGGAGAAGATTTTTAGTTTAGTTGCAGCTGGGGGGGGGGGGGGGTCAGGTGTGACGGTTGCTTCTAGTGAGACTGATTTGTGGTCAGATCTCACAAGGGAGGACCTTACAGTGGGGTTGCTACAGTGGTCCCCTATATTGGTAAGGACCAGATTCCAGAATATTGGCACCCCTTGTGGGGGTGTCAACCAGCTGGTCCAGGGGATTGGAGTTAACAAAGTCAAAGAACCTTTGGGCAAGTGAGTTTGAGCATGAGTAATTTACCTAGTCAATGGATGGATAGTTAAAGTCGCCCAAAACTATGGTGTTTGGATGTATCTTGATAGACTTAAGTAGATCCAAATAGGTACAGTGGGTGTCCTGATTCATGGAGGGGGTCCTGTAGCTGACAATGACTTGAACAGGTGTCCTACCAACAGTTAATTGTACTTGAAGTATCTCCAGGGAATCATACTGTTTAACCAATCTAAACCTTCATATGCAGCGGTACTCTCCAGAAACCTACCTAAACACCAGAGACCTTCAAAACACAAACATGCTACACCTAACACAACACCTAAAGCACCCAATACACATAGAAACACAAGTGCCTGTGTCTCACTAAATAAGCCCTTAAGGCAATGCACAACTATTCCAAATGTTTTATTTATAGGTGATTCTATAGTGAGACATAAAGATGCCTCCCTCACTAGAGTGAACAAGGAGAAGGTTACTGTCAACAGTGTCTGGTGCAAAGATTCACCAGATTCAACGTGCACTCAAGTCTTTCAACAACAAGGACCGTTATGACTCCATCATAGTTCATGTTGGTGTGAATGACTTGAGATGTACGTCTCTGGACTATATGAAGAGAGACATGATTGAGCTCTCTGAATATGTATCCCACACAGGTATGTCCTTAGCTTTGAGCAGCATTTTACCCTCACTAGGATGATACCACAGTATAAACAGAAAATGATTGCCTTCAATAATTGGCTTAGTTTCCAGTGTCATTCTAAAGGGATCCAGTTCCTGTCATTCTGGGACATGGTGGATAGACCATGCTGCTTTGCCAGAGATGGTCTTCACCTGGCACCTCTAGGCTTTTGGTTGCTGGCTAGGGCACTTGCCTCCCCCATAATACCTTTTTGGGAACGTCGCAACAACAAAATTCCCACCGTGAAAATATCAAACACAAAGAAACTAAGGGTCATGCTAGTAAATGCTAGGAGTTTAAATAAGAAACTGCACTTTCTGGAAGAACTGCCCTCCTTGGAAGATGTTGATGTCTGTGTAGTCACAGAAACCTGGCTGAAGCCTGCAGAAAGTACCCTGGCCTTGCAAGGCTACAATGTCTTCCACACTTTCAGACTGCAAATTGAAGGTGGAGTATCTATCTTCATTAAAGATAATTACACCACTAGACTGGTTAGACAAAAAACTCTATGGAGCTACTCCAAGTCCAAATTAGTATGGGTAAGACCCTCCTTTAGGTCATTGTCAGTTACAGATCCCCTTCTAGGAACAAACATGTCCACACAGCTTATTTAAACCTACTTGGGACAATTAAGGTACAACCTAACACCCTAGTCATGGGTGACTTCAACTATCCTTTCATTAATTGGGAAAATTACACAAGCCCAAGCAGCCTTGCACAAAAATTCCCGACTTTGTTAACTCAAAGGCCCTGGAACAAATAGTGCACCACCCCACAAGAGGCTCCGATATTCTACACCTGGTTCTCACCAATATGAGTGACAGATGCAACACCTCAAGTGTAGGGCCCACACTGGTCAAATCTGACTATAAATCAGTCATTTTGAAGTAGCAATAGCACCAAAACCGCCCAAGGGAGAAGTCAGGCTAAAAAACTACACCAAAGCTAACTGTTCCTAAGGGAAGGTATAATTGACTTTATTGCTCCAATTTTCACAGATGGCATTGATGGCTATACTAAAGTATACTGTGATGTCCTGTATTAACATAATCACAATTGTATAGACACAGCCATGTCAGATAGGATTAAAGCAAGATCCTCAAGAAAAAAACAAACCATCCTTGTGGATGTCTAGCAATAAGTGAAAGAAGTTACTGTCTAAAAATACAAAAGTGAGATCCCAGAACTGGAAGACCACACTCCTCAGCCTAAACAACCAAATAAGACAACTTGTAAAATTATCAAAGAGCAACTATGAGAAGAATTTAGCAACCATAGCCAAGGATAACCATAAGGCTTTCTTCAGCTATGTCTGCAACCTAAAAAGTAAGACTCAGATGTGTGCTGAACTAATTGTGGATGGCATCATACACATATACCCTATGGAAATTGCAAACCTGCTAGCAGACACATTTGGCGAAAATTCCCTCCCCCTTTCCCCCCAAGCATACCACAATCCAGGTCATCATCATCTCCTGTTCCCATCTCCAAAGAGCAAGTCATCAATGCTCTCTCCAAGGCTAAGAACACAGCCTCCATATGACCAGATGGCATTTTGGACTGCATTCTTAATGTTCTAAGACAAGAGCTAACTACTACATTAGGCACGCTATTCAACCACAGCCTGAGTACTGGCTTTGTCCCCACAGAATGGAAAACAGTGACTGTTATCCCCCTCCACAAGGGTGGCTTGGCAACAGACCCGGTTAACTATCGACCCATAAGTTTAGCCAGCCTAATCTGTAAGGCAATGGAACGAATCACCATGGACCTCATAAATAAGGATATAGGTGAGTTCCAAGCCCTGGATTTGTCCCATTTTCGGTTTTGTCAAGGGCAGGTCATGCCTGTTAAACCTGGTGAACTTCCTCAAGAATGTGACCAGAGCCATAGATGAGGGAAAAGCCATGCAGGCAGCCTATCTTGACTTGATCAAAGTCTTCGACCCTATCCCACATTTGGGCATCATTGACAAACTAACCAAGTTGAATATCAATCCCTGTGTTGTCAGGTGGGTTACAAACTGGCTCACAGATTGACAACACTCAGTCAAACTGGGAGACTTTACCTCTACCAACAGACTTGTCACCAGTGTGGTCCCACAAAGGTCAGTGCTGGGACCCCTCTTGTTTGGCATATACTTCTCAGAGGTCCAGGCCAAAATGGAGGGACTGTGGCTAACCAAGTTTACGGACAACTGCAAATTAGGTACTATCATTGAATCCCCTAGTGATGTCAGCGTACTTTAAAAGGGGCTTACACATTTCAATGATTGCTACCAAAGCCATGGTCTTAAACTAAATGCTAAAAATCATTTCCTTTTGTAAAAACAATGTTCCTGCTGATTATAAAATAAACAAATAATACCCTAAGTATCAATTCAGTAGTAAGATACCTGGTAACACAAGCTGACTGTGACCTCAACTTTGACCACCATGTGTCTACTGTGGTGAGGAAGGCATTCTACGTTGCTCACCTGATTAAGAAAGGCACCGCCTCAAGAGCAAAAGAGGTTGTAACCCCCTTGTACTTGTCCCTCATCAGGCCTATTATTGAATATAATGCCCCTTTGGTATGTACCGTACCAGAGACCTCAGAGATTTCTAACTAAGAAAATTCAGGGTCTCCAGCACATCTCATATGGACAGACTGAAGTTGCTGTCACTGTACTCAGCATATAGACTACTTATAGGTTCATAGGTTGGTACTAGGCTATTGGCCCTAGAGCCTATATAAGCCTAGCCATAACAATTCCCTGGCTATTTCTTCCAACACTATTTACTTCCCTGGACCCCTGTCTAGCAGGACGACTGACATGATTCCCCAGGATGAATTTCCTTTCTTCCATCCAATCGTCAAGGTTCCTTTTGAAGAGGGCCAAAGAGGCACTCTGCTTGACATGTATGGGCAGTCTATTCCAGAGTCTGGGAAGTCTCTGGGTCAGGAACCTATCCCTCCAGCATGTTTTGTTTATTGTGATGACAAGGTTTAGATCCCTGGAGCATGTGGCTCTGAGGGATTGGGATTTCTTTAAGTGTAGCATGTCCAGCAGCTCTGGGTTTGACATGGCCTTGTATGTTAAGCAGAGATCGCCTCTGAGTAGACAATATGTGACAGAGTATAGCTGGAGTTTTTTAAGGTGTTGAGCAAAGGGCATCTGCTTTAGGCCTGTGATTCTTTTAGTGAGGTATTTCTGTGGCATTTCCAGTTGTTGCAGATGTCTTGAGAGGTACATACCAAATGGGGCGTTGTATTCTATAATAGGTCTAATGAGGGATGAGTACAGTGGGACAATGACCTCCTTTTTTCTGGATGAAAAGCTCTTAGTGATGAGGTGTGCCATGTAGAAGGATTTCCTGACTGTTGTGACGATGTGGTTATCAAAGGTGAGACCACTGTCCATCTGTGTCCCTAAGTCTCTTATCACACTTTCGGTGTTTAGTGTAATGCCACCTATGTGGTAATTCATGGGTACATGTTTTTTCCCAAAGGGGATAACTATACATTTCTTGGCATTGAGCTTGAGCCCATGGCTCTGGCACTAAGCATCTGTTTCTGTAAGGCCCTTTTGTAGAGTATCCACATCATTTAGGGATTCAATAATGGCTTCCAGTTCGCAGTCATCTGCAAACTTTGTTAGCCAGAGTCCCTTAGTGTTGGCCTGTACTTCAGAGAAGTAGATGCCAAACAAGAGCAGTCCCAGGACTGAACCCTGAGGTACTCCACTTGTCACTTGTCTGGAGCTGGATTTGGAGTCAGCTACTTTTACAGTGCGGGTTCTGTCAGTAAGCCAGTTGGCAACTCATCGAGTGACATAGGGATTAATGCCCAGTTTAGTAAGTCTATCTAAGATTCCAGAGTGGGGCATGGTGTCAAAGGCCTTGGTGAGGTCCAGATAGGCTGTGTGGACTGCCTTACTCTCATCCATGGCTCTGGAGTCTAATTTGAAGAAGTCAATCAGGTTCAGGAGACAAGATCGGCCCTTCACGAACCCAAACTGGGTTGGGTCTAGTGTTTGAAGGTTGCCAATGTCTTTGTTTATAAGTCCCATGACAATACATTCCATGGCCTTGCAGATCAGGCTCGTCAGACTGATGGGGCAGTAGTTACTGGGATCCAAGGTGGTAACTGTAGCTGTGCACCACTCAATGGGCACGAAGCCTGAGGTGAGGCTATGATTAAACATGACACTTAGGTGAGGTACCAGTTCATTTTGTAGTTCATGTAGTACACAGCCTGGGATGTCATCTGGTCCCATGGATGCTGTATTCTTAGCTTTGGAGAGTGCGTTTTTTTACCTGTGTGGCCATTATTACCGGAATTTGGCAGTCTTTTGATATTAAGATGGGCCATTTAGGGGGTGAGAGGGGGGTGAAGTTGGCACTGAATTGATCTGCCAGGATATTGGCAATATCCTTGGGATCAGTATATTTAATGCCATTCTGTTGTAGCTCAGAGCAGATCTGAGCATTGCCATTTAGATTCTTAACATAGTTATAGAATGCCTTGTGGTTGTCTTTGGAATCTTTGGCAATTTTATTTAGGTAGCTAGCTTTGGAGGATTTTATGAGGGATCTCAGCTTCTTGCTGAGGCTGGTAAGGGAGTTTTTTGCATCCTGGGATTTTCCTCTTTTCTGCAACAGTTTCTTCCTTTTGTTGTAAAGTTTGTTTATGGCAGGGGACCACCGGATTGGCTTCCTTTTTTTGGAGGAGAGCATCTTGGTTCTATTTGGGATAGCACGATACATGCATGAGTGGATGTGCTCATACAGTGCCTTAGTGCAGGATTCAGCAGTCAAACTTCCAGTTCCCATATGCATGTGTGTCATGAAGTTTGTCACTTCTGACTTGAGTAGCATGAGGTTGGCTTTGGAGAAGTTTTTTATGGAGGTTTCCTTACTGTGGGGTGGGGATGGGATGTGGATGTTAAGCGTGATTAGCTTATGGTCAGACCTGACCAACGAGGGGGTGACCATAGGTGTGAAGCATTGATTTCCCATATTGGTAATGACCAGGTCTAGGATATTGGAGCCCCTGGTGGGACTATGGATTAGTTGATCCAGGGCGTTGGAATTTATGAATTCCAAGAACCATTGGGCAAAGGTGTTGCTACACGAGTAGTTTTCCCAGTTAATGGCAGGGTAGTTGAATTCACCCAGTATTATGGTGTTTGGTTGTAGCCTAATATTTTCTAGTATGTTTAGAAAGGTGAAATACAAATCTCAAATGGCTACAGGTACACTGAGGAGCCAAGACTGCAACAATAAGAATTAGAACGAGGCACCAGAGTTACACACTGAAAACTATCCACAGTAACTTTATTAGAGAAAAAAAGAGAACAGTAGGTTATTTTTTTCTCTAATAAAGTTACTGTGGATAGTTTTCAGTGTGTAACTCTGGTGCCTCATTCTAATTCTTATGTTTAGAAAGGTGTAGTGAGAATCTTGGGGCATGGTGGGGGATCTGTAGCAAGCTATAATTTGGATTGCAGTCTTACCTAGTGTTAGTTGCACCTGGAGAATTTCAGACACATTGTGTTGGGCAACTAGCCTTATGGTGTGAATATCCTTTGTGCATATGGACACTCCTCCACCTTTAGTGTTTCTGTCCTGGTTTGTTGGCCGAAAAGTGTGGTAAGAGTTGTAGCCTGGTATTGCAGGGGTGCTCTCTGGTGCCTTGAACCTGGTCTCAGTTACTGCACAGATATTGATGTTCTCCATTTTTAGGAGTGCCTCGAGAGAGTGCATTTTGAGGTTTAGACTTCTAGCATCGAGTAGTTTTACCTTCAGAATTTGCATGCTTGTACCTGTTATGGTGGTGGTTTTGTCCTTTGAATTTTGCCTAAAAAAAGGCACTATAGGGGTGGCAAGAACCTTAGCCAGTAACCTGAATCCCAGGGGCAACAGGTGCAGACCATCTCTGGCAAAACATTGTGGTCTGTCGATCATGTCATCCCAGGCAGACAGATACTGGATCCCCTTTGAATGACACCAGAAGCTTAGCCAGTTGTTGAAGTCAATCATTTTGTCCTTATATTGTGGTATCATTCTGGGTGAAGACAGGATGCTACTCAGGGCTAGGGTCATACCTGCCTAGGCCACATAATCCAAGAGCTATTCCATGTCTCTTTTCATGTAGTCCAGGGAGGTACGTTTCAAGTCATTCACTCCAACATGGACAATGATAGTCATATTTGTACTTGTTGTGGAGTGACTTGAGTACATGCATTATGTGGTGGATCCTGGCACCCGACAGGCAGTTGACTGTAATTTTCTCCTTGTTCAGCCTGGTGAGTGGGACATCAGTGTGCCTGACTATAGTCACCTATGACTAATGTGCTAGGTACATTGTCTTGCCTTAGGGGCTATTGCTGGGTGGCACACTGGTGTTGTGAGCTATGTGTCACTTTGGTTATGATTGGTGTTTGTTTGCATTTCAGCTTTGGAGGTCCTTGTTGCTTGGCAGGTTACAGTTAAGGGCCTCTGCATATGTGGATTTAATGTTGCTATGTGTGGGTGTTGGTGGTCTGGGTTTAGAAGGGTTATGTGTTGCTTGAGGTGTAGTGCGGGTGTTAACCTTCTCATCTTGACTGTCTAGCACAATCTTGGGTGGAGAGAGCTTTACTTCCATTTTGGCTATATAAGTGCATCTCTCACAGGTTGTAGTGTTGGGTGGTAGGAGGAGAGTGTTGTCTGTGTACATACGGCAATTGCTGCATTGCCCCAGTATGCCCAGATTCACCAGGTGGACAGGAGAAATCACCAGAAGCTGACCCTTGGACATGCCTGGTTTGGTGCTTTTTTTGTAAAGTACAGGAGCTGTTTTCCCTTGCCTTAGCAAGGTACCTTGCAATTATAGGCTGTTTAGTGCCTACAATTAATTTCTCCTTATTAACAAGGAGAGTTGAGTGCTTGTATCAGTTTAAGGCTTCCTGTAGCTTTCCAGCAGGTATTAGAGCAAGTGCTAGTCACAGGGATGCTTAAAGGTAAGATGAAAAAAAATGGTTTATCCTAAACACTGTAGTGTGCACTTGATAAGTTAGATGTGAAAGAAGGTAATTTAAGTTTTACCTGTCTAAAAAGTTAAGTTTTAGTGGAGAGTCACTATTTTTAAAACAGCAACATAGATTGAAAGAGGGTGGTCACTTTTGTATTCTGGTACTATGGAATACAGTAGGATGGCCCATAAATTTAAATAGTTGAAGGGGAGTGATTTCACAAAATGATAATTCTGTGCTTACTCACACAAGCCAGTGAAAACAGAGAAGAAATGAGATATATGGTCAAATTAACATAAGAGGCAGGCAACTAGAAATACAGTGGTATTTAAGAACTTGACACTGACCGGGTGGGTGGGTGAGAAAAAATTTCTGCCTGACTCACAAGAGACAGAGCCATGGTCTCTTTTAAAGTTTTAATATGCAGTTAAAAGCAGAATACAAGTAAAACACAAGGTAAAGCAAACCAATCACAGTATTCAAAATATAAAAAGGCAATAAAGTAATACAAAATACAACAAATAAAAAGCAAACTAACATTTCCTTTACAGCAAACTGTAGCAGAGTCTGGTTTACATGGTTATCTCTGACCCAAATCTAATGTAAATGCTGCACATCTTAAGTCAAATGGAACTAGAGTCACCTGTTCCAGGGACATCAATCTAGCCTGTGACATAAACAGAACCTGCTGGAGAGACAGATACATCTCTCAGAGGTTGCCACTCCTCTGGAATAGGCTAATAATCCATATCAAGCAGAGCACCTCCATGACCCTGTTTAAGCGCAACCTGGATGACTGGATGGGAAACTGTATATTTCTGCCGGGAATTGCCCCAGCTTCTATGGACTTGGGTAGTCCTTGCTAGAAAAACCATGAACATAGACTATATCTCTCATCTAGCATTATATTGGGATTTAACAGCTAGGCTTGTAAGGACCCTCGGGTCAATAGCCTAGTAACATCCTATGAACCTATAAATCATTTTTATTTTGCATTGGTGAATAGCTGGCGTATTTGGATGATTACTGTTTTTATTTGTGATTTATGTGATGCTTTTTTTTCTGATGGCCTTATGTCTTCTAATGACTTGGTTAGTAAGAACCATCACTCTTCTATGAATACAAATACAGAACCATTAGTTGTACTTCTAAGTTAATTAACAATTTGATTTTGTGAATACAAATACAGAACCATTAGTTGTACTTCTAAGTGAATTAACTATTTTACTCAAAAAACTATTTCAGTATGTGTCACACCCTGGTACTGTTGTTCATGGCTTGATAACAGAGTCTGGTATTCCAACACCTCACCAGGGAGTGAACACAAGAAATGGTTTACGGAGTACTAAAGATAATGATTAGCATATGAGCCAGTTTCATGTTTATTCAAAGATATGCAACACTGACTGGCCTTCCACCTTCTTTACATCATCAGGTATGGTCCACACTACAATTACTTTAGCTAAATAACTTGATGAACTTAAAACAAATATTTTGAATATAAATCTCTGCAGCTGAATAATCTATATTTTCACAAATGTATTAAGATGGGAAAGATCAATGGGTGTCTGAAATTTTGGAAATTTCACAAAAGATTGAATGAAGGGTCAGGATTAAATTATGGATTGCTATCATCTTTTGACAGGGTGGGGTGTAAGGGTCTATATCAGAAGATCAAAGTTTCAAAACTTCAAATCTGATATGGTCGACATCATATGATCAAAGTCTTAAAACTTCAAATCTTTTAATGGAGATCTCCGTACAGTGCAGATAGGGAAGATTTCCCTTTTCTGCACTGTAGTGCGATCTTGGAGTTGATATATTTAAGTAGCGGGGGGTGTGGGGGGTGCAGAGTGGCTTGCCCCCCTGCTTAGAGCATTTAAATGGTTTATTTTTGTAGGTTGTGTTTTATTACATTTTCGATGTTTCAAAACTTGAATTATATGGTGTTGACCATATCAGATTCGAAGTTTTGAAACTTCGATCATGTAATATAGACCCAGGGTGTAATTCTGTATGAAGCATGACAACAGAAATTTGGAAATCTTATCTAATTATTTCACAAATTTAAATCATTCCATAAATAAAGACTTATTTTATTCTTAAAGATTGAACATGATTCAGTTTTCAACAAACCAGAAGATGATATCAAAGTTGTTAGGAAAGAAACTGAAACATGACATCAAACAATATATTAATAACTTGGCATTAAAAAGACTTTTGACACTAAACATCATGATTATAAAAAATTCACTAAAACTAATTTTTGATGAACAAATTATGAAAGATGTTTGTGGCATATCTACAATTTATGTGAATATTTTGCTTTGAGACATTCCGGTTTTGGTAATTCAAATCACAATTATGCTTAAATTCAGCAAAATGATAAAAATGTTTTAGAATTTCCATCTTTATGCAGAACAGTGAGGTTAATCAATGTGAAAAAACACCAGATATATCCAACCTCTTCACTTCATCAGTCATATGATGTCAGCATTCCAATATTTCATTTCTGTAACAGAGTGTAAAAATACAGATGAATGCAAAGTAGATTTTTTTGTTACATGTTTGTTCTTGTAATATGGTATTGAGCAACTTGGAGATCTGTGTCCCTCAAGTTACAGTGTATTCACATTATTTCGATACTAAACATGTTTATATTTTCAAGTACAGTGATATTACAGTTACTGATACACATAAGAATTTGTTGCAGAAGGGATTTGCTTTTGTTCCAATATGTTGTGCTAATGGCACTGACGTTCTAATAAAGGTGAAACTATGCATTAGAAAAATATTATTTCATGTGTCTTTCCATAGGTTCATAGGTTCATACTAGGCTATCTGACCTAGGGCATTTATAAGCCTAGCCAGAGTGTGTTTGGCTTTCGCCACCCATTTTAAATTAATTTTGCTATGCCCTTTTTCGAGGTTAGTATACTGTGCCTTTGTCTAACAGTGACACAGAAGTGATACCCGGGGTAAACCTATGATCCCCCATCCATTCATCAAGATTCCTCTTGAAGAGAGTCAATGAGGGACTCTGCCTAACCTGGACTGGGATTTTATTCCAGAGTGAAGGGAGCCTCTGGGTTATGAATCTGTTCCTCCAGCATGTCCTATTTATTTCAGTGCTGAGGTTCAAGTCTCGAGCGCGTAGCTCGATGGGATTTGGATTTTCTGAGGTGCAGCATGTCCATTAATTCCGGGTTGGACATAGCTTTATACATCAGGCATAGATCGCCTCTGAGCAGGCGGTATGCCACTGAGTAGAGCTGGAGTTTCTTTAACCAGGCAGCATATGGCATCTGTTTGAGCCCATTGATCCTCTTGGTGAGGTACTTTTGGGGTCTTTCCAGTTGCTGCAGGTGTCTGGTAAGGTACATCCCCAAAGGGGCATTGTACTCAATTATGGGCCTGATGAGGGATGAGTAAAGAGGCACGATGACCTCCCCTGATCTAGATGTGAATCCCTTCATGATTAGGTGGGCTATATAAAATGTTTTTCTAACCACTTTGGCCACGTGGTTGTCAAATGAGAGATTGCTATCAACTTGGGTCCCCAGGTCCCTAATTACTTCTTCCGTACTTAATGGATTACCACTTATGTGGTAATTTGTGGGCACTTTGTTTTTGCCAAAGGGGATGACTATACACTTTTTGGTGTTTAGCTTGAGGCCATGGCTCTGGCACCAGTTGTCTGTTTCTATGAGGCCCTTTTGGAGGATGCTTGTGTCAGCTGGAGAGTCGATTATGGCACCCAGTTTGCAGTCATCTGCAAACTTGGTCAGCCACAGTCCTTCCATGCTGGCCTGTACCTCTGAGAAATATATACCGAACAAGAGAGGTCCCAGGACTGAGCCTTGTGGGACGCCACTTGTAACTGGTTTGGAGTCTGACATGGCTCCAGCAATTCTAACCATGTGAGTTCTGTCCTTGAGCCAGTTTGCAACCCATCTAGTGACATAGGGGTTTATATTTAAGCTGGGTGGGCTTATCTATAATGCCCGAGTGGGGTATTATATCGAAGGCTTTTGCGAGGTCCAGGTAGGCTGTGTGGACCACCTTCCCCTCGTCAATGGCCTTGGTGCCTGTTTCAAAGAAATTGACCAGGTTTAACAGGCAGGATCTGCCTTAACAAAGCCGAACTGGGTAGGATCCAGTGTCTGTAGGTCCCCAATATCTTTATTTATAAGGTCCATGATGATCCTTTCCATAGCTTTGCAGACCAAGCTAGTCAGGCTTATGGGGCGATAGTTTCCAGGATCCGTTGAGACACCACCTTTGTGGAGAGGGACCACTGTTGCTGTACGCCACTCTTTGGATGCATATCCTGTAGTAAGGCTGAGATTGAACAGTAGTTTTATGTTTGGGTTTAGCTCTTCTTGGAGTTCATGTAGGACACAGCCCGGGACACCGTCTGGTCCCATTGATGCTGTGTTTTTTGCTTTGGAGAGGGCAGCTCTTACCTGAGCATCTGAGATGTCAGGGGGGCAGCACTCTGCTGGGATAGATATTTGTCCTTTTGGTGGGGGGGGGGAGAAGTTTGCGCTGAACCTGTCAGCTAGGATGTTGGCATTGTCTGTGGGTTTGGTGTATTTTTTGTCATTTTGGACTAATTCTGAGCATATCTGGGAATTCCTACCCAGGTTCCTAACATAACTAAAGAAAGCCTTGTGATTATCCTTAGTATCCTGTGCAGTTTTTCTCTCAAAGCTGGCCTTAGACGATTTTATGAGTGCCCATAGTTTTTTGCTAATACTGATCATAGATGCCTTCCCTTTTTGGGATTTTGCTCTATCATGTAGTAGCTTCCGCCTTCTATTGTATAGTTTGTTTATGGCTGGGGTCCACCAGACAGGACGTCTGCCTTTGGAGGATTGGGTCTTGGTTTTATTTGGGATTGCATGATCCATGCATTCCTGAAGGTGTTCATAGAATGCGTTTATAAAGGATTCGGCTGTCTGGGCCATATTATCCACAGGCCCGGGGGCTTTGAAGGATTCCACTTCAGTTTTGAGGAGTGTGAAATTTGCTTTAGAGAAGTTTTTCACTGTGGTTTTCTGGGCAGAGGCTGGGGTTGGGATGTGAATATCCAGTGAGATTAGTTTATGGTCTGATCTTACCAGTGAGGGATACACTTCTGGTCTGGAGCATAGAGTCCCCATGTCAGTGATGATCAGGTCCAGTATGTTTTCCCCTCTTGTGGGAGTGGTAACAAGTTGTTCCATAGCATTTGAGTTTATAAATTCTAGGAACCTTTGGGCTAGGGTGTTGGAACTTGAGTAATGCTCCCAGTCTATGTTTGGGTAGTTGAAGTCGCCCAATATAATGGTGTTTGGAGAGACCTTCATATTTTCCAGTGTTCTCAGGAAGGCTGAGTGGAGTTCCTGGGTTTGGGAGGGTGGTCTGTAGCAGGCTATAAACTGGAAGGCAGTTTTACCCACTGTTAGTTGCACATGGATAGTCTCTGATGCTTCGTGCTGTGCCACCAACCTGGAGGTGTGGGTATCTTTGACGAATATTGATACTCCCCCTCCTTTTGTGGTTCGGTCCAAGTTTTGGGGCCGAAAAGCATGGTATGAGGTATAACCTGGTAGTGCTGGGGTGCTCTCGGGAGCCTTGAACCAGGTTTCTGTTACTGCCCAGATATCGATGTTCTCCATGCTAAGGAGAGTTTTGAGTGCATGCATCTTGAGGTTTAGACTTCTGGCGTTGAGTAGCACTACTCTTAGTTTCTTATCCCTTGTGATACCTATGGAGGTGGGTTTGTCTTTTGAGCCATGCCTAAAAAAGGCACTATGGGGGTAGCAAGAGCCTTTGCTAATATCTGAAAGCCCAGGGGTGATAGGTGCAAGCCATCCCTAGTGAAGCATCGTGGCTTGTCGAGCATGTCATCCCAGGCTGACAGGCATTGGATCCCCTTTGAATGACACCAATACTTAAGCCAATTGTTGAAATTGATCATCTTGTCTTCATATTGTGGCATCATTCTTGGTGAGGGTGACTCATATTGTGGCATCATTCTTGGTGATTCCAACTTGCAATACTTCTACAGTTCCTTCTCTGCAACATTAGAGTATTTACAGCTTTCAAGAACTATCTGCTCTGACATTATTTGAGCAACTTTTTGAAAATAGACTTAAACACAAGTTTTATAATTTGTCAAAGCTGAAAATTGCTTGTTTGTTGAATGAACTGTCAGATGACTGAAACAGGTATTAAGAAGCCTATGAAAGGTGGTTGTGGTGTTAAAAACTTGTTTGATTACATTACTAAAAATTACTACTATGCTTAGTAATTATTCATTTTATGAATTAATATTGAAGAGTGAAATGCTAATTGCATATTGATACACTGATACTTTCTTATAAGATTGAATAAATGACTATCTCAATCTGTCTAAATTTTCTTAATGGTTAAGTAACTTTTTATACTGTCTATGTTTGGGATTCTGAAGGTATACATAAAACAGCTTCAACCTACTATTTAAGACCTGTTATTTTTGTAAGTTGCGGGGGGAGGGGGTAGAAAATTGAACCGTTTGCAATTTATATACATATGTTTGGATACATATTTTTTGGCGTGGGTTCCGCCTTGTTTGGGACATTTGTGGCGTTGCTTTTTTATTGTTTCCAGTTCACAATTGTAAAATTGTTTTGGACTCCATGCTTAGTATAGGGTTGTGTAAGAACATTTATCTGCCCTGAGGCTCGATTTGAGTTTGGGCAAAGATAATTATTGTTAACTTTCATTGGACATACTATTTCAAGTCAATTCTGTCTTGTGTATTAGATGTTTTGGGACATTTTTTTCCAGGACATTTATGTATATACTTCACATTTCAGGTCCGACATTGACAATATGTTTTTGATTAATATTGTTTAGAGATGTGAATTATTTGAGTATGTTGGTTGGATGGATTTATGCAACAGTTGTTGCTATTACTTTTTAAGGATATTGCCACTCGTTCACACATGGGCCAACTTTTTGTCTAAGTTGAACTATTTCATATGACATGACAGATTTTCTAATACTATTATATTGCTTCATTGTTCACTATTTGATTGTTATTTCTGGGCCGATATATGTATCCCTTAGGGTGGGGGGTGGGGGGCTGCAGATTTGGTTGTGAGAGCCATATAATTTGGACACATATTTGTTTTTTTAGATTTATATATATATTTTGGATTTTTTTCCAATATTTTGGGGTTGGATGTAATTTTATGCTGTATTTTTTACAGCATTGTGGTTATATTGGTCATTTACACGTTCGGTTATGTATACCTTTCAATATAAGGGGCCTACTTATTATCGGCTGTTATGAGAACCAGGGCCAGATTTTGTTTTTGGCCTTCTAAGCATTATTTATAAGATATCTGACGACGGTGGGACATTTATTGTCAGTTATCTTAAACTTTGTGGTTCTTAAAATTTACACATGATTTGTCTGTTTGCGACGCTTGGCGTTTATTGCAACTATTTTTCCATATGGCTTAGGGTGGACTAAGACCATCAATTTACCGAATTTATATAAGTTGGTTCTTTTGGCCTTTTGGGGCATGTAACTTTTCAGTCTATGTTGACAGGAGCATTTAGGCCAATTGCTAATCATCTAACCTCAAAATAAAAATAATAAAAACTATATAACTATACTCCGCTCCCCTACCCTGCCCCCAATTCCCACCTGCCCCCAGCATCTCTACACTTATACCCTCATAAACACACCCCTTTTTTTCCTCAAACCAATCATAACATCACTAGCATCCACACCCTAAATTTTTTATCTCCACTCCCCTCTAGAATAATCTCCTCCCACTCTTACCTGCCTAAGCTTCCAAACGTCAATCCCTATTCTTCTCCTCCAAAACCTATTATACACTCCTTTGCCATGTCTTACCAACACCAATTTTTACTAGTACTAACTCTCCTAACTACTCTCACCTCTACCTACTTCTTAACCTCCTATGAACAACCCCTCTTTTTTAGTCTTACCATCCCTTACAAACAAACCCTAACATCTCCTCCAGCTCCATCTACAAGCTATCTCAATGCCATCTACAAAACCAGTTACTTTCAAGCTAAATATCACCGTCTTATTTATATTAAATACTCTATTCTTAACAACAGAAAATCATTTGACTACCACTGCAAAACTCCACAATACTACAACCTTATATTACTCCACTCTTTAATAGATGGAGACATTCACCCCAACCCCGGCCCAAACCCTCCCCCACCATCCTCTAACTGGAACCAATACAAAACAATCCCATCATCATCAACCAAACCCTCTAAATCACTCTCAATAGCCCATCTAAACATATGTAGCATTTGCAACAAAATACCACAAATTCATGCTCTTCTAGATGCTCAGCAGTTCGACATCCTCTGCTTAACAGAAACATGGCTCAAACCCACAAAAATAAGATAATGAATTTATCCCCCCAGGCTATAGTATCCTTCGACAAGACCACTTAAATAAAAAAGGTGGAGGGGTAGCAATTCTCTATAAAACTGGACTTCAAATTAGCAAAACAATTCATAACCTACCATCAGACAACAATGTAGAAATAATTATTTCTAAATTGCAGCTTAACTGTCATAAAACAGTTAACATTATCTGCACCTATCTTCCCCCAGGTAAAAATCCTACTATACTAGAAGACTTATTAAACTGGCTTTCTTTAAATCTCCTCCAAGAAACAATACTATTAGGAGACTTTAATATTGACTGGAATTTATGTAACCACACTAATCCATCCACCCTTATTAACCTGCATGGCTTCTCTCAAGCTATAAACTCCCCAACTAGAACAAATAAACTTAATAATAAAGAAAGTATCCTTGATTGGATACTTACAAATAGTCCACAGCAAAAATATACAACAGGAACTCTCCCAGATGTCCTTAGCGACCACTCTCTGATATATATTATCAGACATAAAACAAGTTTTACTATCCCTACTTCAGTCAGAACAGCCCGTAGCGAAAAAACATTTTTACCCTATACTGTTTCAAACCGAACTTAAGCAATGTAACTGGTCACCTCTTAAGTCTCTCCCTATAAATGAAGCGGTTAATTACTTCAATACCACTTTCCTGACAATCCTAGAACATCATGCCCCAATGCGTTCCATCAGAATGAAAACTAAAACAGCCCAATGGCTCTCAAACAATACTAGGAAACTAATCCTTAGTAGAAATAAATCTTGGGCAAAATGGCGTACCACAAAGAATACAACTGATCACCAAACTGTTAGAGAACAAAGAAACATGACAAAAAAAGCTATTCTACAAGATAAAAAGAACTTTTATACACAACTACAACAATCATCCCTTCAACAACCACAAAAATTCTGGACTGCTATTAACACACTATTATCCCCTGGAAAAGTAGCCACGCCAAATCCACTAGGTTCTAACCCTGACTGCCCAATACAAACAGCTAATGCCTTTAATACTTTCTTTACTTCTGCTATACTAAATCTAGCAAATCAACAAAACCCTGATACCTCCAAATTACCTACTCCAAGCTCCATTCCTCCCCCCTTCCACCTCGAACCTATACTCACCTCCTATATCTCTTCCTTGCTTCAAAAATTAAAACCTACTACCCCCTCAGCTGATAAACTACCAGCAGAATGCCTCCAAATAGATGCTAAAGCCATTGCCTACCCCATCTCCATACTGATCAACAGAACCATAGAAGAAGGCACTATCCCATCTATCTGGAAAATTTCACACATTATTCCTCTTTATAAAGGTGGTGACTCCATTGAGTTTTCCAACTTTTGCCCCATAGCTTTACTATCTCCACTCACAAAAATAATGGAGAAATGCATCCACAAACAATTACTAAACCACCTACTCCACCATAATCTCCTAGCTAACTGTCAACATGGTTTTCAGCCATTCCACAGTACTACCACAGCCTTGCTATCCTTTACTGACTGTATCAACAAAAACTGCAACGAAAATATTCTTTCTTCAGCATTCTTTGTAGACCTGTCTAAAGCCTTTGACATGGACAATCATCAGCTCCTCCTCCAGAAGTCCCTCTCTCTTGACAATCCTACTATAAACTGGTTTACATCCTATCTGGAAAACCAAAAACAAGCAGTTCTCTGGCAAAACCATCTTTCAGACCTCCTCCCCACCTCCATAGGTGTCCCACAGGGCTCTATTTTAGGTCCACTACTGTTTTCCATTTTCATAAATGACCTTCATCTCGCTACCCCACATTCAACCTGCATTCAATATGCAGATGACACAACCATCATTTGTTCTGGCTCATCCCAAACTGAACTTCATTTATTCACACAAAAAGCCTTTGCCACTATAGAGCAATGGTTCTCTAACCACTGTCTCCTCCTTAACCCAAAAAAACCCAAACTTTTGCTCTTTACACCCACTCACTTGTCTCCCTCCCTTCATTTCACACTCAATCCAGCAATGGTACCCTTATCACTCCAGACCCCACCACCAAACTCCTAGGAATTACAATTGACAATCAACTAAAATTTGACACTCACATAAACACAACAATAAAATCTACTAACAGAAAACTCGGATCTCTCTATAGAATCAAATCTTTCCTGACACCAGAAGCCAGAACCACAATAGCTAGAACCCACTTAATCTTTACCCTATTATATGCTTCCCCCATATACACCAATCTTTCTAAGCATAATCTTAACAAACAAGCTATATCATATAACAATATTGCCAGATTTGCTACAAACTCTCCATACAGGACTCATCACTGTCTGAATCTTAAACAACTAGGCTGGCTTGAATTACCTCACCTAATACAATTTAACCAACTTACATTTGCCCACAAAGCCCTATACCATCCCGACAACACTCCAATGCTCTCTATCCTCATAAGACCATATAATAACCTGATGAATCTATGCTCCTCTAATAGAATGCTGATTCATACTTCCTTATCAAATAACTTAGCAGGAGACACCATATTCTCTAATTCAGTTGGCAAAATATGGAATCTCCAACCACAAGACCTTACAACCCTAACCTCACTCCCACTATTTAAAACTAACCTTAAACTTTTCCTCTCTAACCACTGGCTATGCTCTTGCAACAACCCTGACTAAATGTTTTTTTCTCTATTTATTTGATTTTTAAACTAACCTTTTTTTCTTAATTCCTAACTCTGTCACTCCTGAGTACTACTCACCTTGCTTGATTGTACTAGTCACTTTTTTATACAGTCATTTTTTCTAAATTTTACTTCATCTGATGCTGTAATTCTCTATCTAAGTGCCTTTCTCAAATCTTTCTACTTTTTTAGTCTTTTTTTAAACTATTTTCAAATTTTACATTAGATGTTTCTGTATGTTTACAGTGTGTTTATTATTATTTAGTATGCCGTTACTGGAGCTTTTCTTCCCGGGCCTCCACTGAAAATGGACATGTATCCAGTTGGACTAGCCCGGTCAACAAATGTAAAATAAAAAAAAAAAATAATAAAAATGTGCTTAAGGATATTTTCATTCACTCCAATGGAGCTCAGAAAGCTTGCACTGTAACTTCCAATGGGCGGAGCTTAAGCTTTTTGGCAGAATCAAATTTTGTCCTTACATTTCAAACAAATGTTCATATCTCTAGAACCATAGCAGTTATGAAAGAAATATAAATGGCAAACAATTGAGCACAAACTATTTTTACAGTGGTAGTAGTCTTTAGTTTCTAGGTCTTAAACTGAATTTTATAAGTCACAGTAGTAACTATTACATTTGTCATATTTTATAAAAAGTCTTTTGGCTTTCCCAGTTAGGGGTCGCCACAGTGGAACTCAGGTCCGCTAATGATTGGCAGTGGATTTTTGCAGTGCTGAATTGCCAGCCCAACACCCAACCTTCAAAGAAGGTGCACCCATTCACGCACACACCTACCTGCATGTCTTTAAACATCACTTGACCGCGGGGAGGACATGCAGACTCCACACAGAAGGCGCTCCAGCTGAGAATCGAATGGGAGAACCTCTTGCTGCAAGGTGACAACACTAACCTCTGCACCACCATGGCCCCTACATTTGTCATATTTTATAAACAACTTAAAATATCTCTGCCACCACTCAAGTTACACACATACTGTCTACAGCATTTTAATCATCTCAATGAGAGCTTTCATATGAGGCTAAGAAGTTTTGTCTGTGTAATTTGGTTGTTGAGATATTTAGAAAAATGTAAAAATTATATCTATATAAATTAATATCATAAAAACAACAGTTAATATCTATTTGCCTGCATTAGGCAGAAGTCAAATATTAATGTGGTTGAGTTTGCCACTGTGTAAGCTTTAAGATGAAATATTTTAAAACCTTGTATATAGCATGTTTTTAGAATTATTGATGTAAATATGAACAAGCAATATTTGACGCCTAGAGATGTCAGTAGGATTTAACTGCTGATGCACCTGGAGGCATCACTCGGATGTAATTTCCTGCAGTCTTGAAAGAGTCTTGGAATTTTTTTATATTCCTGGAAGAACTTACTTTCATATTGTTTTTTTTTTTTTCTTTTGGTTATTACTGATATTCAAAATGTATTCACCATGATTCCTTGGGATATAGATTAGGATTGGTTAGACACATTGTGTTAGAATCTAATTTTACATCTGGCAAAGATGTTAATTTAATTTGTTCTTTTATAGAAATAGCCTTGGCTAGCCACTTTTTCTCCTTTGAAGGTGAATTTTATGGACAGTGTTCTGGTATGGCAATGGATGCTGCTTCAGTAATACATATGTTAACCTAATTTTATAACATTGGGAGAAAATAATTAATTTTTTAAAAGTGCTTATTCAATGTCATTAAATATCTATTTGTGATACCTGGGTGATATTTTCATTCTATGGCTGGGCCATAATAATGAAATATGCGTACTTTTTGATTATTTTGAATCAAAAATTCTTTTTTAAATTTTACTTTCCAAATATATTTTTAATAAAATCAATTACTTAGACATGACAATTTCTAAAAAGTATGCTATAGCATGCTATCAAACAACCATTTTAGAAAGCCTGCTTTTACTAAAGTTTATCTGCATTTATGCAGCTACCATCCACTTAGAATGAAAAGGATTGCAGTTGAATGTTAGTTACTGAGGCTTTCTTGATTAATTTGTAATAACACCACATTTTTAAATGAAGCAGGCATTTTGAAAAGTATGTTTATTGATAGATAATGCAGAAAAGTTAGTTGAAGATACCATTAAAGAGTAGCTAAAAGTGAAAATGTTTTTTCTTCTTCTACAGTTAAACCATCAAATGAACAAAACATATAGATTTTAAATAAACAGTGGAACATTTTAAACAGAGTTAATGAGGTGGAATCAACATTTTGAGAGACCTAGGTGTGTATATATATATATATATATATATATATATATATATATATATATATATATATATATATATATATATATAAAGTATGAATATTAAGAATAAACTTGAGCTGACCACTATTCTGATACAAATTATTCATTTGATTTTTGCAAACAGGTCTCATGCAAGCAATGCATATTTATACATACTTGTAAACAAATAACTTTGGGTAATATGGAAATGATTGTCTCTTGTAAAGGACACTTTAATTATGGGACCTCTAGATTTGTTTATGTTGCCACATGTCTGTCTTGTCCTAACATTTATGTTGGTAAGACTGTTAAACCTCTTAGATAATGGGTGTATGAATATAATTACACAATTCAGAAATTAGATCCAGGTAATGCATAGCAAGACACGTCCAGCATTTGTTTTCTTATTTTTCATTTTAGAGAAAGTTCTACTTACTCCCCTTGGAGGTGATTGGGAAATCTTTTATTATCTAGGAAACTTGTCTAACACTTGAATTTGAATGCCAACAACTTCTTAGGTTTGAATGACAATATTTTCATTAAAGATGTTCTTAAGAAGAAATATTATAACGTTTGAACTAAAAGATGGTATCTTTTATGTCATGATGCTTTTGGTAAGCATGTACAGAGGCAACACTAACTCGAACATTAAACAGACCAATTAGAATATAATAAGTCCTTATTTTAGGCAGGCAGTGATAATGCTGAGTCATGTGTGAGAGTCAGCCTTCAGCCCTTATATGTAAATATTTACTTACAGACCTGGTTTCTGGTAAATCTCACACACTCATAGCTGCTTCAAAAGAATAATTATATCTCATAGTTGCTGCCCCTCTCGGATTGTGAAGATTGGTAGAGTATCTACTTCTGCTTAGAAATTCCTGGGATTTCTCTGTTAGTTGTGTCTTTTAAGAGTTCTTTTTATTCAATGCCATATGGCTAGTGGAGTTCAAAATAAGGACTGTATTTTTTTTAAATCCATTTTAACATTTATATCAGTTTGTTAGACTTGCCCACAAGAAAACAGCCACAAATACAAAATAAAATAGTATTTTGTCTGACTTATGCCACCCTTCCACACTCAACGTGTTGTCATCTGGAAACGTTTGCCTTTATTAAAGCTAAGTGTACCATCATTCACACTGATATGTGATGAAACACTCCCAAGCAACTATTGCTTCAGGCAGTACATTGTCGTAGCAAGGGTGGAGTGAAAGAGACAACTCCCTTAAATGCTAGCTATTAGAGGAAAATAAAATAAAATTAAAAAAACGTACCACGGAGTAACCAGCACAACAATATACTTTATTGAACAGACATGCACTTTCATCCCTGTACAATGAGGACTTCATCAGAATGTTAAAAAATCAATGGGCAGTCCTGCTAAATACCTTTCAGACAACTGCAACTGGTTAAAATTTCACCAATGACATGCAGGTATAAAACCAGTAAGTCACACATCACAGGTTATCCCTTTTAGAAAAGTTAAAAAAAAATTATATTAAAATATGTTTAATTTTAACCTCTTATTTAAAAAAACTTTATGCTTTTCAAGCAATATAGTCTAACAACAATAAAATACATTTATTTTGCTTGTAATACAATCAAAATAAAGTAATGTATCAAGTCTTCTCAGAGCCTATTGGCTTTCTCTTTTAAGACTGAAACTATCAACATATATTCATTTAAACCTGGGGGCAAATTTGCAGCTAACCTCAGTTGCCACTGCAATTCCTTGTTATGCTTGTTACTCTGTGGTGCATTTTTTTATTTTATTTTTCCTGGTTTATTGTAAACATGCCACACCTTTTGCTTTGTTTTGTTTATTTGTGGATGCCAGAGTATCAGCATGGACTCCATGGATACCTTTGGTTTCACTCCACCTGTGGAGCAAGATGCGGAGATTTTATCTACCAAGGAAGATGTCACACATTTAAAAGGGGAGATCACCAGGTTAATTGATCTCCTTACACAAAAGGAGGTGAGAAATTCCTCCTCCTTGTTGAACCATTCCAAAATATTAGTTGGGTAAGAAACAGAAGGTCTCCATGGCAACCTGAATCAGCATGGAGGTTTTGTTCCTGTGACTCACAAGGTTGGAGGGCGTATTGACGTCAATCATCACACTGAGACCAACAGTTGTCATCATGCAAGTAATGGAATTAATACTGTAAGCTAGGTTTCAGCTGGAAAAACTATAGAGAAAGTAAACAAACTCTCTTAGGAATAGATGTAAAAATCAAGAACAAACAGGTACTGTTTCTAATTTGGGTCCCGATGTGAGACCGCGGGACAAAAATGTAAATGTTAATTTCACCTCGACTCAACAATCTCAAAGTCATGATGCTGGTGAATGTTACATTTCTGGTGGCAATGTGGACTTTTAACATGTTTTTAGACATTATGTCCAAGGACTATGGGTTTACAGTTCGGGGTACTGATAACAATGAGAACAGTATATCTAACCATAATGATTCTTTTCATTCATTGAAAGATATGATTTTTTTCTTTGAGAAGAGGTTGTTTAAATTTAAAGCTCTACAGATTGAGACTGCATATTTAAAACAATGTATTGAACTTAAAGTGGTGTCGCAGGGGTTATGAGTATTCAGATTCCCCTTTAGTCTAACATAAGATGAAAAAATGATAGATGGTTTTATGACTGTGTGATAGGTGGGGGCTTGAATTTTTGGATAAGGTATTACTTTATAATGAACGGTTGAAAATTAAAATAAAGAGTTGGAAGAATTAAATGAGAGGATAAATACTGATTTAATTTTCCCACAATACCAGGTACTGTATGAGGGAACTATAGGTATGGTGGACAAGAGGAGTAATGCTTTGTTTTAATAAAAAAACATAAAATAGACAGATATCTTAAGCAGTATATGAATAAAACTGTGTACCCGACCACCAAATTATTTATGTATAATAGCAATTACAAGGGTTACAAACAGCAAGGTAGTCACAGGTTGGATAAAGCAACCAACATAGGGAAGGAAAATGATTATGTACCTACCGAGGATGGTCAGGAGGGTATATATCAAGAGGATTTTCATGTGGTTCGACATTCTGAGAGAATAGCGAACAGGAATGGAGAGAAGAGTTATGTTCCAAACAACTATGCTGCACAGGTTTACAAGGTAAATCACTTACCAGGGAGGGGCAACAATGGGAATTAAAAAGCATTGAAGAACAAATTGGGTACACTGTTTCCAAAACTACAAAATATATAATTATACTGATAAAATTATAAATCACAATTTTTTTACCTTATTTTTAAAAGGCTTTAAGTATGTACCTTCCAGTATACCAGAAATAACATAGTTTAATTGACATGAAAATATACACAAGAAAACTGAACTTGAATATCTTATTTGCTGACAGTAAGGGTGGGGCAACTGTGGGTAATTGTCATACTTTAAAGAAAAAAAGTTTATTCAACCCCCCCCCCACTTCACCCACTAGTTAATGTTTTTGAATCCTCAGTAGTTGAGGACATTTATCACCTATGGGGACATGTGAGAAGATTCTGCAGCAATCTAATACATAGAGAATGCATTTTAATATGTCAATTAAGAGGATACAATACAATACGCATTATGGTACCAGATAAAGGGGGAGGATTGGTTATTTTCAATGCCCACAATTATTCCAGTGCCGTGCATAATATATTATTTGATGAAACAAGTTACACCCAAGTATGCAAGAACCAGATTAACATTTTATATGGTCAGATAAAGTCTTATTTAGAGGAATATATATTAGGCCAGTGTATCAATCATGACACATGGATTCCTATCAAACAACAATCCTAAGGTGCCCTCAATATTAGGAATACCCAAAATATACAAGAGTATTATTGATCCCCCATTTTTAGACCGATTGTTTAAGCCAATGGCTCAAAGACACATCCTTTGTCTGTCATGGTTGACAAAATGGTTAAACACGTAGTGGAAAATACACCCCCATTTAGTCAAAGATTCATGGGAATTCCTAAGGCTATTAAAACAAGAGATCTGGTCTAAGGAATTAATTTTCATGACAGTAGATGTTAAAGACCTTTTTTCTTCTATACATAAGATGGAGGGGTTAGAATTGTTCGAGCAGATACTTTGTACTCTTTCTACCCTTGACCATGATCAAGTTGGCTTGGTATGTGAACTGATGGCCTTGATTTTAGAGAATGACTACATATGTTTTTGAAGGCCAATATTTCCAGTAATTGAGGGGTATAGCGATGGGGGCAGCTTGTGCCCCTGTATATGCTAACTTGGTGCTGTTAGGTTGGGAACTCTGACATGTTTTTCAGTGTGAGTTTTGGAACAACATTGTGTTATACATGAGGTTTTTGGATTACATATTTACACTGTGGAAGGGCAAAGAAGATGACATACCTAGATTTACAGAATGTTTAAATGGTACTGCTAGTTTGGATGACATATTTATACTATGGAAGGGCAAAGAAGATGACATACCTAGATTTATAGAATATTTAAATGGTACCTCTAGTTTTTTTAGAATTTACATTTGAAAATAACAGTACAGAAATCAATTAATTGGACACTACCATTTCACATACTGAAAATGGATTTAAGTCTAACATTTTCCATAAAAGTACCTTCTGTAACTCCTATCTACATTTTTCTAGTTGTCACCCTATGACCCAGGAAAAAAGTCTGGTTAAAGGACAAGCTATACGAGCTGCCCGTACGACATCTGATTTCCTTGAAGTGAAGGAAGAATTGACTTCTTTAGGTAACATGTTTAAAGAAAGAGACTACCCTATAAAAATGGTGGATGATATTATAGCAGGGGTCTACAATGAATGGGGTAAAAGGTGCGTTTGCACCTTTTGGGTGTAGGTCTCACTAACAGCAAAGTAATTGATGACACCATATCACCCAAGAATTTTGAAAGGGCATGTGTCATACAATATGGCCCAATTTCAGTGGAGATAAAAAACATAATTAAGAAAAACTGGAGCATTTTCAGGGTTAACCAGGATGTCCGAAGAATGATAAGGGAGAAACCCTTATTTATCAGCAGTGTAGGTAGTAATGTTAAAAAATTGCTGGAAAACAAGGGAAATGTTAGTAATTGTCCATTTACTGGTACAAGACCTTGTGGGAGTTGCAGTCAATGTCCATTCATTTCCAAAGAAGTCAGCATCAACTTACTAAATTGTATTCACAGTAAAATTACATCTAAGAGAAGGAACTGTTTAAGTTCCAAACTGGTTTGTTTGGCTACATGTGAAACGTGCTACATACTATGTAGGAAAGTGAGCGGACCCTCAAAAATAGGATATACGAGCATACCTATGAGATCAAGAATAAAAAAGAAACCAATGCTTTATACAGACACTCAATAAATCGCATTTGTTTTTAGCCTGGTGGACTGTGATTTTATATTCTTTTCTACTGTTGTTGATTTTAAACCACGGACCTTTGCTTCCAACTCCTGGTCTGCTTTTTTATTCTACAATATGTGAACATTTTAATAAGTTTAGATTTGGTATTTTGGAAACCATTAACATAGATCCCAGGGGAGGGGACTGGAAAAATCTTTTACATAGAAAGGAGTTGCAGTGGCAACTGAGGTTATCTGCAAATTTGCCCCCAGGTTTGAATGAATCTATGTCGAGAGTTTCAGTCTTAAAAGAGAAAGCCGATAGGCTCTGAGAAGACTTGATACATTACTTTATTTTGATTGTATTACAAGCAAAAGAAATATATTTTATTGTTGTTAAACTATATTGCTTGAAAAGCATAAAAGTTTTTTTTTAAAATAAGAGGTTAGAAGTAAACATATTTTTAATATAAAACTTTTTAAGTTTTCTAAAAGGGGCAACCTGTGATGTGTGACTTACTGGTTTTAAACTGACATGTCATTGGTGAAATTTTAACCAACTGCAGTTGTCTGAAAGGTATTTAGCAGATCTGTTCATTGATTTTTTACATTCTGATGATGTCCCCATTGTAGAGGGACAAAAGCGCTCACTGTTTGTTCAATAAAGTGGATTGTTGTGCTGGTTGCTCCGTGGTGCATTTTTTTATTTTATTTTATTTTTCCTGGTTTATTGTAAACATGCCGCACTTTTTGCTTTGTTTCATTTAGCTATTAGAGGACTTGACTGCCACTGTAGGAAAACTGCTGACTGGTCCCTGTAGGCAGTATAGGAAACCATTTAAGCACCTTTGTGTAACCTGGAGAGTTTTTCTTTTTTTTTTTTTTTCTTTTTTTTGACAGTGAACTGCAGGAAGGAGCTATTACTGGTATTTACTACAGTGTAGATGGCAAATCTGACAAATCTGAGAGGACTTTTTTCCCCTGAACTCTGACAGGAACATTTTGTTTTAGCTCTCAAGTCTGGAAAACCTTTTTTTCAATTTTTACTAAAATCTGGGAGAATAATTCCTTTCAGTCCTCAACTCTGAAATGACGTTTTATTGGTTCACGTCTTAAAACGGGGTGGTAGTGCCAAATGGAGGCATTGCCTAGGCACCAAGTGACCTCACTACAGCTCTGATTGAGCTGAGAAAGAGATTGCCACTGCTGATGTTTCTCACAGTATGTAACTAGAAATAAAATTTTCTCAGGCAAAAGTTGTGTCACATTACATTAGACTATACTGAATTTTGATGTCATGTAATAAGTACAGTGTTACACTGGAATACTTTTAAATATACTTTATTAATGCATATATTCTATATAAGTTACCAAATTTCTTTAGTTACGTTATCTCATTCAGTGTTAATCATCCTTAAAATATCTTATGTTCACATTGTTCACTGTTGGTTTGGCATTTGCTGCCATATGCATACTTCTGCAAAGTTTTTATTACGTTTTTTTGTCCATATATCTGTAATTCACTTTTTTATATATGCTTTGTTAAACTTGACACACTGAACATGGCTGAAAATCTTTTCAAGCAACCCACATAACAGTATAAACATTAAATAAATAAATAACATGTTTGAAGATTACTTATTTCTGGGCTGGGAAGAAATCCATTTGTTTTATGCATTTTATGACTAAATCTTAATTACTGATCAGTGCCTTTTAAATCTAACTGTGGCTTTGATGTTGTGTACATAGCTAGCTGTCCTGTTTTAAAAGTTTAACAACCACTGAATGTCAAGTATGAAGCCAAAATCCTGCAACCAGTTCTCCTTCTGTATTAGACTTTAAAGGCCGATGACCAAACCTTCACATATGCAAGCAACATAAAATGCTTTACTGGTATAGTGGACTTAATAACAGTTCAAATAATGCTTTTTAGAGCACAATCAAACATGACTTGAGAGCAGTCTTATTTCACTTCCACAAGAAGGACTGCGGTTACAATGTACAGAACAAATAATTAACTGCACTGATGTCCTGGATTGTAGGAGGTAATGCTTTATTCCTCCACCATAGTCCTCCTGGTCGCTATGTCAACATACGAGCACTAATATGTTGGTAGACAATTTTGAGGGTCATACATACCTCCAAATGGCATTTAAGTGGAACTGGTGAAAAAGAAAATGTATCCGTCACATCAGGGACCAATGTTGGAATGTAGGCTATAGGGCCATTTCTAAATGTAGCTAAAAGAAGGTCTGAGCAGTACTATGTCCACACAGCACAACAATACTGAAACCATTATAGCATTTCTTTTAGTACTTCTGTCCAGAAATAACATGATCACTGGACAGACAGACAGTATCAAATTTTGAAATAATCATGTTACTTTAAGTGTGTCTGCATTTGTTAATGGGGTACTATTGGAATGGTAGCTGTGCATTGTATTATTGATTTCAAAACTACATCTGTTTGCAGTGTGGCTATGTTGAGTCTATAGTCTTCTCAAGATGACAGGAAGGATTGCTGACTGTCAAGCTATCCTCTTAATGGGGACAATTAACTATGGATATTGAAACACCAACCTGTAAGCTTTGTCCTTTCACTACTGTGATGAGCACTCATTCTTTGCAACAGAATCACCACTTCATATATAGGTATGCACTAGGCTAATGACCATTGGAGACTTTATAAGCTTAGCCATGCATCCCAAATCTGTGACAAGTTCTGGTACCCTTGATAGTGTAAGCAGGGGCTTGAGAGATTAAGCATTTACAAGTAGGCCTGGGAAAATGAGACATCTACAGGCTACTTGTGTCCATTAGAGACATAGGTGCCATAGTCCTGTCAGGCAGAGAATGGCTATTTCAGAGCTTATGTTAACATTGTTTCAGTTATCAAAGTTAAGAGTAAAGTTGGAAAAAAATAGTTTAGGGTAAAGTTGCTGCCAAGGAATAATTTGTTCCTAAATACAGCATTGGGACTTATCATCTAGAGTCAATGCAGGTGTGAATTTTAAGTCAATATTGCAAAGGAAAAGTTTATTGTGTTGCCAGTAATAACATTATTAACTTTATTATACATATTTGAATAGTATTAGTTAACAAGGCACAAGCAGAGCAAGGGACCACGATAATATGCTGTAGCAGAAACTGTTAGTAAAAAACATTTATTACTTTACAAATTAAAAAACACACATTAAAGATAAGCGCTTTTGTCTCTGCTGATTCAGAGACTTTTTCAGATAAACGTTTTTTTACTAACAGTTTCTGCGACAGCATATTATCATGGTCCCTTGCTCTACTTGTGCTTTGTTAACTCATTTGGTGTAATTGTTCATACTTTCTTGGTGTAATATTTGAATAGTAGTTTAAGTAAAAAAAAAATTAAGAGATGATATATGAGTACGTCAAGTGATTTTTATCATGTGACTTCAAAGTATTTTAAATGTTTGATATGAATTGTAGTATTCAGCTTGTAGTCTCAACATATTTTATAAGAGACAAAAGTCCTTAATGAGTGTTGAGGTTTTTTAAAATGAACTCACAGCAATCTTTACTTTCCACATCTTAGCTGTAGTTATCATTTTTCATTTGGTTTGTGAGATTTTATAGCTTATCCAGCAAGATTACTATCTGCTTTGTGGAAGGATTCTAAACTTACATCTAGAAGTTGGATTAAACGTATAAGAGTGGTAGGTGTAGAATGTCACTAAGATGATGGTTCTTAACTCACTCTATGGTTGTATGTGAAATAAGATGCCTCTAGTTATATGACAAAGTGAGACAGTAACTTATTTTGAACATTCCCTTGATAATTGGAGGTACTTGAATGTTTGCTCACTTACCCCAGAGTCTGCATTAAAATTTTACTTCAGCCCTAACAAAGCTGCTTTTAACTATTAACTATGAATATGCCGAGATACTGACCACTGTAGTACATTAAAGCATTAGGACCCTAAATGTTCTATTTATTTAATCAATTTGCTATCCAAAATCCAACATATGGATTGACTATGAAAGTTTTAAAACTATCTAATACACCTACTGGGGATCACATATTTATATTAATTCATTGAAGATTCACTTCATTGAACCCTAAACATCAAGCATTTATTTCAGTGAACATTGTCATTGAAAAAAAATTAAATAGGGAAAGTAAGCACTTGGCCAAAACAACACTGGAACAGATACCACAGTATGCAAACACTGGAACAGACACCACAGTATGAAAAACTCACCAAAGTGGGAGGCTGCAACCCCCCACCCCCTAACTATATATGCCAACTCTGAGGTCACACTACAGTGGGGAAAAGGGCAAATTTGTGCTGCTGGCCAACTGCTTCCTTTCCCTACATACAGTTTTTGTGGATATGAATGTTCGCTGGAATGAATGTTCGATGTAGGGTTTGATGAAGAAAGTTTCACTGAAGTGAACCTTCAATGAATTAATATAGACCCAGGAATCACAGTTGAGATGAAAAAAAAAAAAAAATACTGCTTGGAATTGATAGCAGGTCTCAAACAAAGAACAAACATGCACAGCCATTTAAATGGTTGAGGACTTTCTTCTTTAGTCACATATGTAAGAATGGTAGCGATGATGAATGCCAAAAAATAAATCGCTATTTCCACGTAAAACAAACTGCTTAATACCTCCAGCCTTGGAATAACACTGTCCATAGTCGTGTGAACACTGACAAACGTTTATTGAGTCACAATGTTTAGCACTTTCACTCACAAAAAAGTGAGTTTCTTCAGAACATTTTAACAGCTGTTCTAAGTCATTTAAATACTGCCATTGGTGCCAAAAAACGTCAGCTATTTAAAGCTAACCTACCCAAATAACAATTCACATATAAAATTTATAAAAACTTTTTCTAATACAATAAAAAAAATGTAAAAATATAAATGCAAGAAAACATACATATATACGTATAAACTGAACACCCAACAAATGCATATAAAAATGCAATAGTAATATATATAAATGTACTAATTTCTAGTGTGCTTATCTTTTCCTATTTTCTAAAATAGGTTTAATGGATATGTGTTCATTTAGTCCAGGTGGGGTTGTGGCATCCGTATGTAACTGCCACCATAACTCCTTATATAAAAGTACATTTTTGTAATTGCCCCCCCTGGCATTTGGTGTTATAATTTCTAAAATAGCAAATTTGAACATATGATTAACTCCATACTGATCTATGTGTTTAAATAAAGCATTTTTTGGATCTTGGTCTTAATACTGTACAAATGGGAATAAATTCACTCCCTTAGCTTTCTTTCTGTCTTCCCAATGTAATATCCAGCACATGCCTCACATTTAGCCAAATATATTACTGTTTTAGAGTTACAATTACCTTGTTTGAACGTTATCTTGGTTCTATTGACATTGTCCAAAAATAATCCTGTGCCTTCAAAAATAGAAGAGCACTGATTACATGCTCCACATCTAGATGTGTGTGTCTTTTGTATCAGAAATTCTATTACCAACCAATCCCTTTTCTAAAAGTGCTTTTAAATTACTCCCCATTTTAAGCACAAAAGTAGGTTTATTACCCAAAATGTTTATCTTTTCCTGGTCTGTCAACAATACATTCCAATTTTTAGTTAATATGTCTTTAATTTGGTTAGTGTGTGGTCCATATTTCAATATACAGGCCCTTTTGTAAGCCTTAACATTTTCCCTTTTATTTTCTAAATTCTAATGCAAATGATCAACCATGAACTTGGCTCCTAATAAAGGGGTATATTTACTTCCCCACTCGTTTGTTACATATTCCATAACCTCTCCCATCATCTTGAGATCGTACCCCCTGTCCTTAAATAATTCAAAAATGTAATCCAATTCCTCAATCATGTCATCATAGTCAGATGTCATTCTAAGGGCTGTAATGCATTGTCCCTTAAATATGTTGTGTAATAATTTTCAAGGGTGATTACTGTTTTATTCTATATATGAATTTGAAAAAGTGTTCTTCCTATAAATCTTGGACTTAAAACCAGTCATACTGTTGGAAATAAAGGTGTCCAAATATGCCACTCCAGTTTCACTACAATCAGAAGTAAATTTCAAATATTCACTACTTCCATTAATATATTCCATAAATGCGTAAAAGGACTCCTGGTCACCTTCCCATAAAATATAGATGTCATCCAAGAAGCGTGAGTAGTATTTAATACTACTATAGTGATGACTCTTGACCACAACCTCTTCTTCCCAATTAAGCATAACTAAGTTTGCAAAAATGGGGGCACTAGCTGCCCCCATAGCTACACCCTTCATTTGCCTGAATAAGTCACCCTCATAATATATGTAATTATGGTCCAAAACTATGGACATGAGTTCCGCAATCAAACATATTCTGTCCCATTCAAGATCACTATGTTTTCTAATGCTACTGGTGAAGGCTTCCATTCCCTCATTTCTTGGAATACATGAAAAAAGATCTATAACATCAATAGATGCAAATAAATAACCATGTTTCCAAATATCTACTGGGTAATTCATAAGGAATTCCCATGTGTCCTTGACCATATGGGGTATGTTACCATAGAGGTGTTTGAGCATGTAATCCACTGCGACTCCTAAAGGAAATGTTTTAGATTTGTTGCCAGAAATTATTGGTCTAAATGGTGGGTTGTCACTATCTTTGTGTACTTTGGGAATGTGGCCATTGTGGGATAATCTTCCCTTAAAAATTATATAAGTCCTCTGATATCCATCCGTCTAACCAAAATTCTTCAATATGCAGATCTATATGTCTGTATGCTATGTTAACTTCATTTAAGGATACAGTTTCAGAATTCCCTGAACCATGAAGAATGTCATGCATCTTAGAACTATATACTAAACTGTCATATAACACTATGCCTCCTCCTTTATCTGGCTTCATGACCCTTATATTATTATCAGTTCTTAAACTATGTAACACAGCTTCTTCCTCTAAAGATAAATTGTGTTTAAGTTTTTTATTTTTGTTCTTGTTATTAAACTGATATATCTGCTGTGTTACTAACTTGGCATACACCTGTACACCAGGATCCATTAGTGGAATGAAGATACTTTTTCTCTTTAAGGTGTCATTATAAAAAGTGTTATGATTCCCATTGTCCTTGAATAACAACGCTAAATTTACTTCCTAATAAACAGGTTAAATTTACTCAAGCAATTCCCTAGTCTGAACCGAGTAGTAGGAATAAATTTCATTCCCTTAGACAGCAGACTAAAGTGTGCTTTATCTAAAGACATTTGAGTGTGATTAAATATTTTAAACTGTTTGAAACTGGAAATAATTCCGTTACTAATGATATCAGGGTCAACTGTATAAGCATCATGAATGTCTCTCGAAATTCCAACCAACTTCTTACTCTTATTCCCATCTAATACTTATAATTGTTCTTCTTCCATTTTCCTCCCCTTTTCCAGTCCGGTTGACTGCCAACATTCCTGTCCTGATAAAAATTTCTATGATTATAGTGCTCTTCATGTGTATAAAAAGTTTGATGTTTGTTCTGGGGACCTTTCCTACTGTTACTGTGGTGTGTATCAAAATTCATATCTTCTACTTGTTGTCCCCCTTCCCATGAGTACACTGAACCTTTGTTGTATTGTTCCGTGTCCCTCTTAATTTTCTTGCATTTCCTATCATAAGCTTTTTTTGTTTTAGCATGTGCTAAATCAAACTGTTTTAAATATAACTTTTCCCAATTGTCATACTTTTATTGACAAAACAAAAACCGGTAAACCACATGCAGGGAAAAAGGACAATTTGTTGAAAAACTTTTTTGAATCGCACTGTAAATTTGACCACGTATGTGATGACAAGGGTAATAAGCAATTCATTCCCAATGAATTGAAAAATACTTTAAATGAGTTAATTTATTTATTTGGGAAAAAGCTGAACATGATTAACACCATTAAGTTAGATAATGCATATTTATTTCAATGTATTAGCAACAACTTGGTGCCAATGGGTTACGATTTTTTAAAGCACCTATGGGTTTGGATTTAACTAATGATGTAAAAAATGAATTTAATGAGTTGTTTGATTCCTCTGGAATACAGTATATGAAAAAATTGTTGAAATTTAATGATGAGAAATTATGTAAAATCATAAATGAAGTGGAACAACTGAATGATGTTATACTTAATGATCTAATGTATGACAATTGGGAAAAGTTATATTAAAACAGTTTGATTTAGCACATGCTAAAACAAAAAAAGCTTATAATAGGACATGCAAGAAAATTAAGAGGGACACGGAACAATACTAGAAAGGTTCAGTGTACTCATGGGGAGGGGGACAACAAGTAGAAGATATGGATTTTGATACACACCACAGTAACAGTAGGAAAGGTCCCCAGAACAAACATCAAACTTTTTATACACATGAAGAGCACTATAATCATAGAAATTTTTATCAGGACAGGAATGTTGGCAGTCAACCGGACTGGAAAAGGGGAGGAAAATGGAAGAAGAACAATTACAAGTATTAGATGGGAATAAGAGTAAGAAGTTGGTTGGAATTTCGAGAGACATTCATGATGCTTATACAGTTGACCCTGATATCATTAGTAACGGAATTATTTCCAGTTACAAACAGTTTAAAATATTTAATTACACTCAAATGTCTTTAGATAAAGCACACTTTAGTCTGCTGTCTAAGGGAATGAAATTTATTCCTACTACTCGGTTCAGACTAGTGAATTGCTTGAGTGAATTTAAACTGTTTATTAGGAAGTTAAATTTAGCGTTGTTATTCAAGGACAATAGGAATCATAACACTTTTTATAATGACACCTTAAAGAGAAAAAGTAGCTTCATTCCAGCAATGGATCCTGGTGTACAGGTGTATGACATGTTAGTAACACAGCAGATATATCAGTTTAATAACAAGAACAAAAAGAAAAAAGTTAAACACAATTTATCTTTAGAGGAAGAAGGTGTGTTATAAGAGCTGATAATAATATAAGGGTCATGAAGCCAGATAAAGGAGGAGGCATAGTGTTATATGACAGTTTAGTATATAGTTCCAAGATGCATGACATTCTTCATGGTTCAGGGAATTATGAAACTGTATCCTTAAATGAAGTTAACATAGCATACAAACGTATAGATCTGCATATTGAAGAATTTTGGTTAGACGGACGGATATCAGAGGACTTATATAATTTTTTAAGGGTAGATTATCCCACAGTGACCACCCTTGTGGACATTCCCAAAGTATACAAAGATAGTGACAACCCACCGTTTAGACCAATAATTTCTGGCAACAAATCTAAAACATTTCCTTTAGGAGTCGCAGTGGATTCCATGCTCAAACACCTCTATGGTAACATACCTCATATGGTCAAGGACTCATGGGAATTCCTTATGAATTACCCAGTAGATATTTGGAAACATGGTTATTTATTTGCATCTATTGATGTTATAGATCTTTTTTCATGTATTCCAAGAGATGAGGGAATGGAAGCCTTCACCAGTAGCATTAGAAAACATAGTGATCTTGAATGGGACAGAATATGTTTGACTGCAGAACTCATGTCCATAGTTTTGGACCATAATTACATATATTATGTGGGTGAATTATTCAGGCAAATGAAGGGTGCAGCTATGGGGGCAGCGTGTGTTCCCATTTTTGCAAACTTAGTTATGCTTAATTGGGAAGAAGAGGTTGTGTTCAAGAGTCATCACTATAGTAGTAGTAGTATTAAATACTACTCACGCTTCTTGGATGACATCTATATTTTATGGGAAGGAGACCAGGAGTCTTTTTATGCATTTATGGAATATATTAATGGAAGTAGTGAATATTTGAAATTTACTTCTGATTGTAGTGAAACTGGAGTGGCATATTTGGACACCTTTATTTCCAACAGTACGACTGGTTTTAAGTCCAAGATTTATAGGAAGAACATATTTTCAAATTCATATATAGAATACAACAGTAATCACCCTAGAAAATTATTACACAACATATTTAAGGGACAATGTATTAGAGCCCTTAGAATGACATCTGACTATGATGACATGATTGAGGAATTGGATTACATTTTTGAATTATTTAAGGACAGGGGGTACGATCTCAAGATGATGGGAGAGGTTATGGAATATGTAACAACTGAGTGGGGAAGTAAATATACCCCTTTATTAGGAGCCAAGTTCATGGTTGATCATTTGCATTATAATTTAGAAAATAAAAGGGAAAATGTTAAGGCTTACAAAAGGGCCTGTATATTGAAATATGGACCACACATTAACCAAATTAAAGACATATTAACTAAAAATTGGAATGTATTGTTGACAGACCAGGAAAAGATAAACATTTTGGGTAATAAATCTACTTTTGTGCTTAAAATGGGGAGTAATTTAAAAGCACTTTTAGAAAAGGGATTGGTTGGTAATAGAATTTTTGATACAAAGACACACACATCTAGATGTGGAGCATGTAATCAGTGCTCTTCTATTTTTGAAGGCACAGGATTATTTTTGGACAATGTCAATAGAACCAAGATAATGTTCAAACAAGGTAGTTGTAACTCTAAAACAGTAATATATTTGGCTAAATGTGAGGCATGTGCTGGATATTACATTGGGAAGACAGAAAGAAAGCTAAGGGAGCGAATTTATTCCCATTTGTACAGTATTAAGACCAAGATCCAGAAAATGCTTTATTTAAACACATAGATCAGTATGGAGTTAATCATATGTTCAAATTTGCTATTTTAGAAATTATAACACCAAATGCCGGGGGGGGGGGGCAATTACAAAAATGTATTTTTATATAAGGAGTTATGGTGGCAGTTACATACGGATGCCACAACCCCACCTGGACTAAATGAACACATATCCATTAAACCTATTTTAGAAAATAGTAAAAGATAAGCACACTAGAAATTAGTACATTTATATATATTACTATTGCATTTTTATATGCATTTGTTGGGTGTTCAGTTTATATGTATATATGTATGTTTTCATACATTTATATTTTTACATATGTTTTTTATTGTATTAGAAAAAGTTTTTATAAATTTTATATGTGAATTGTTATTTGGGTAGGTTAGCTTTAAATAGCTGACGGTTTTTGGCGCCAATGGCGGTATTTAAATGACTTAGAACAGCTGTTAAAATGTTCTAAAGAAGCTCACTTTTTTGTGAGTGAAAGCGCTAAACTTTGTGACTCAATAAACGTTTGTCAGTGTTCACATGACTACGGACAGTGTTATTCCAAGGCTGGAGGTATTAAGCAGTTTGTTTTGCATGGGAATAGCGATTTATTTTTTGGCATTCATCATCGCAACCATTCTTACATTTGTGGATTGAATGTCAATACAGGTTTCAGTCTTTAGTCACATAGACTTACTCAGAACCAAACAGTCAGCAACTATTGCAGACTTAAATATCTCACTCAGTCACATGACCACAAAAAAATACTAACATTTAAAATGTTCATATAAGATGATACAAAATTCATCTACATTTTTATCTTATAAAAACAGCATTCTTAAAATTCCAAACTTTTGCATCTCTTAATTTAAGAATACTGTTAATATTCAATTTAACATTCAAACCTGAATATTTATTCACTTCCAACTTAAGTTGACATTTTAGTTCACAATACTCTAAAATTTTGTCTCCCAAAGACCCACCCCCATATTAATTAGGACCTTTTCAAGTACAAAAAACAAAAAGTACTCCTGAAGCCCACATATTTCACAGCATGTCTACTTACTGCACTGTTAAGGTCAGTCGTATCAGTTTTGTAAATGTTTATAAATTCTTTTCCTTAAGCAACTGTCTGTCATTCCAACATAATATGAGTTGTGTGTTTGACAGCATGCCAAGTATACTAATCCCTTAGTACCACATTTAAAATGGACCCCTTTCTTATGGTCCACCTTTAATAAATATATTGTCCCTTCTATTTGCATTGATATGTGCACACTACTTACATATATCATACTTTAATGTTCCTGTCCTTGTACTAGAACACTGACTCTGTAGTTTACTCATATTCTCAAAAAATATTTTTAAAATTAGACGTTTTTCATGTGCACAAACTATGGATTCTTACCAATAATCTCCTTGTTTATTCCCTTAACAATAAAAATATTCCAGTGTTACTAATTACTTCTTTAATATCCTTATTGTCAACTCTGTAACTTAAAACTATTGCCTTTTAAAGTCCACACCATCACCTTTACATTTATTCTCCCCACCATATTATCCTTTGCGTGAAAATATGCATAAATGTATTTTCTCCCATTTATAACTTCCTGAAAAATGGATAGAAGTGAGTGTTCAAACTACCTAACTCTATTGTAAAGTTGTTCTCTGAAATAATTCTCAACACCGTGACCATTTGCCTCTTAAACATTATTATTTTGTGGATAGGGACATTAGATCAGTTTAAAGCTTTATTAATTAATTAATTAATTAAATCAAATGATGGAATTACTGAAGTTTTACATATTCAGTTGAAAATATTAACTACTTGGATGTATTAGTGAAAAAGGATAACAGGAATAATAGTTGTAAATCTTCTGAAAGGCCACATATTCCTTTGTGTTTTTACACTACAGCAGTAATCCCCCCTTCCATCAAACAAATAACTTGGTAAAGGGGCATTGGGAATTATTTCAGAGGACAACTTTATAACAGAGTTACTTACTTTAATTAGGTATGTTTTAGGGCAGAGAGTACACTGACTACATACTACTTTTATATGATACTTATTTGCTGACTTTATAAAAAATGTGAATAGATTCTATATGATACTATTTGAATGTATTTAAACATTTTAAATGTTAGTATTTTTTTAAAGGGATAATTGAGTTGTTGTCATGTGAGTGATTGCCATTTTTAAATGTGCAGTTGTAGATGCTCTTTTGGTTTTGAGGAAGTCCATATGATTAAAGATGAAATTGCTCATCCATTCAAATGACTGCACACATTGTTTTTTTTTTCCTTTGGTTGACTTGTGCTATAAATTCCAAGTGATATTCTTTTATTATTTTGGTCCCTGATTACACCTGCGGGTAACAGTGGTTTCAGGTTTTATTAAATGTAAGTAAATAATATTCACTGAAAGATGCGTACCAAAAGTTGCACACAAATGGACTTCCAAAATAGCTACACACTAACAGCTAGTTTCTGGCTCTCCCAGTGTGAAAACAGAAAATCAGCAGAGAAGGCCAATAGACTTGCATTTATGGGTAAACGTCAGTAACTGACTAGTAAGTGCACTGCCTGGATAGCAGGCATAAAGAAATACAGAAGACCTGAAAAAAAATCAGCTACAAAAAGTGAAGAAGAAACACTGACTGGGAAAGTTCTGCAGCTGTTCAGCAAAAAGCAATGCAACCTTCAGACATGACTTCCAATAACCTAAAGGAAGATATAAGACAACTGCATACAAACCTGGTTAAACTAAACAAAACACTGATGGAGTATATCAACACAAACAACAAAAGGCTGGAAAAATGAAAAAAAAAAAAAGCTTTAAACAAATATTCAGATGAAATGATAAAGCTGCAAAAATCAAAAGTCAAATGTAGAAAATGCTGGCTGAATATGAGACTGCTCAGGAAGAGATGTTTCAAAAAGTAATAGAATTAGAGGACAGAGCACATAGGGAAATCCTGAGATTTTCAGCCATACCAGAGAAGCTGGGAGGAACAGACTGCATTAATTTTATGAAAGCACAAATAAGCACCTGGACTGGTATTCCACAGCAGGAGTTGTTATTTGAAAGGGCACATTGTGCGTATGTTCCAAACCTAGACCTGTAATAGTAAAGATGCAATCCTAATAGAAGGAGTTGATTCTGACAAAACTGTGGCAGAAGGACAAAATACTAAAAGTTGGAGACAGCAGAGTGTTTGTGGAGAATGCTTACTCAATGTACGCCAGGCAGAAGAGGAGTAAATGCATTCTACTATTCAGGATATGTTGAGATGTGGGTGTGAGATTCAAACCACTGTATCTAGCTGTCTTTAAAGTATTCTTCCCTGGAGGGACAAAATCATTTTTTCATGAAGTGCATGCTAAGGTGGAAATACAAAAGTTTGTCCAACAAAAAGTGAGCTGTGAAACAGAAGGACATTCTGCTTCTTGTTCTTCTGGTAAGAGACCACAGTGAGACTGCACCCATGAAACCTTTTCCATTATTTCAATGGAAAATGTCTGAGAGAAGCAAGGGAGCACAAGAGTTGACTAGAAGAATTAAGACTACGTTGGAAATGAAGCAGAGACAAGATTTAGGTGATGGTGGAGAACAGCAATAAAACCAGTAACTCTATGTGGGATTACAATGCAATAATTGTATTTGTGAAATATGACAGAACAAGAAAATCTGGAAATATTGGACTTTTTCAAAAATTTCTTGGATTTGTGGTGGACTCTAAAGTATATGCCCTACTTCATGTCATTAATGTATGGAAAAATGATTTGGGGAGGGGAAGAGAAGAGAGGAGATAAAGGTAACTGTAAGTAAAGAAAACATTTTCTTTTGTTAATAGTACTGTACTTGTGGTATATGAGGGGAAGAGAGGAGAGGAGATAAAGGTAACTGTAAGTAAAGAAAACATTTTCTTTTGTTAATAGTACTGTACTTGTATATGGTTTTCTTTGCATGCTCCTTTTAGGTGTAATGGAGATTGTAAACAGGTGCTGTTGTTTTTCTTTTTCTCCCATCTTCTCCCTTTTGTCTTGTACAGTTTTGAGAACTATAGGCAATGCAATGTAAAAAAAAGCCTGGTTAAAAAGGAATGACAAAGTTAAAATGAATGTGCTTTTTTCATTCTTGCATGGGGAAATACCTGTATTGAGGACCTTAGATTGATTGGTTTTAAGAGAGAGCAGGTAAATGAAAAAGAATATTGAATATTATAAAGCTTTTTTCCTATCAAATGCATGTATAATTAGTAGTATATTGCAACTGGTCTTCATCTTTCCATGGAAACAATCTGATAAAGAGAAGCTGGCTGTCTTGTTCTCATGTCTCTATGGAGACAATCTGATAAAGAGAAACTGGAGACAGTCTGGTGGAAGGGTATTGGCTGAGGGAAAAGAAAAAAAAGAGAAATTGGCTAGGACATAGCATTCTCTGAAAGCAGTCAGGGGTTTTCCCAGCTGGGATGGCTTTAAAGATAAGACAGAAGCAATTAGACTTGAAGTAAAGCTTTCTTATTTTTTTAATGCAATGGGGATGTTAATATAAACATGTGCTTTAGTTTTTTTTTCTTTTCCCCCCTTCTATCTTTTTCTTTGTTCAGTTTTAAGAACTGCAGGCACTGCAATGTAAAAAAAAAAGAGAGAAGAGAAGTGGAGCAGAGAGGAAAGGTCTAGTTAAGAGAGTACGACAAAAGAAAATCAGTGTGCTTTTTCATATGCTTGCATAGAGAAATGACTGGGTAAGAGCCTAGGGGTTATCCAGTAACAAGTTTATTACAAAGCATGTAAATGAAAAAGAATATTGAATATTATAAGGCTTTTTTCGGGTAAACAAGGTACCCGTAACAGTTTTATGTTTGATTTGCATGTCACTAATAGACAATTTGATAAAGAGAAATGGCTTGGAGAAAGCGTTTACTGAAAGCATTCAAGTGTTTTCTCAGCTGGGAGAGCTATAAAGATAGACAAAATTAAATAGCCCTTACCAATAGCAAAGACTGTACCATGCATCTTTGCATGACTAACATTCTTTTTGGTTAACTCTAGCCTGTCTGTGTGGCTATCAACTTAGAACTTTTGTTCTTATTAAGAAGCAAAAAACTTCAATATTAGAAGATTTACACAGTTTTGTGTGTTATTATTAAGTTAATAGATTTTAGAGGTTTTTTTGGGGGGTTCTGTTTGAGGACTTTGAAAAAAAAGTTATGCAAGATGTGGCATAGGCTCAAATGGATATGACAAGAAACAACTGCATAAAAGGCCAACCTGCCAAACAGTATATGCATGTAACATAAAAGTTGGAACTAGGCATTTAACAAAAAAAACAGTTATACATAAAAGGTGGTAATAATAACTATATAAGAAAATGATGTAAAGTCTTTCAATCTGAATGATCTTACTGATAAATATAAAAAAGAAAGGGTAGTGAACTATATTAAAAATGTAGACTGCAAATACCTATGCTATAGGAGACACACCTGGAAATAACTGAACATATGAATTTGATAAAGCAAGGTTTTCAGGATGTTATTCAGTGGAGTATCTGGAGCAAAGGAAAATAGGAGTACTTATATTAATTGCAAGAGGAACTCCAATAGTTATAGAAGAGGAAAAAAGATAATAATGGAATATATATAGTACTAAAGGGCTACTGGCAAGGGATAAGGATTACACTGGCATGTATTGACATTCAACTAAAACTACTATAATGCAGCTTAAGATACTTCTGGGAGAAATCAGCTTTCAGCAAGGAGTATTACTTATAGGTGGAGACTGGAATTTGGTTTGCAACACTTAAGATGTGTTTGGGGGCCTAGAAGGGAAAATATAACAAAGGAGGGTAGGTTTTGAAGAATTATATGAAAATGTTTGGTATGGATGATGTGAATTCAGTACTAGGAGTTCGGAGTGAATTTAGATATTATTCTCCAAGATACAAAAAACTCTGCTGGGCTATATAGAATTTATATCTCACAGGAGCAGTGCATTTAATTGAAGATCTTGAAATGCACCCAATAACTATTTCAGATCATGTGCCAATAATAACTAAAATAAAAATGCAAGGTAATGAAATAAAAATGAGACACAGGTGCTTTCCCACCTGACAGCTGAAAAGAGAGGAATTTAAGGAATGGGTTTTGAAATTAATTCAGACGCTACTAGAGAAGATAGAAATTTCTTCTGAAAATATATCTAGGGAGTGGGATAAAATTAAAGTGGAGTTTAAACTAATGTGGAAATAAAGGAATGGGATATATGGCTAAGAAGTAACAAGAATTATTTAGAGGGACTGACATGTTAAAGTATTGCAAAATAGGGCAAATCTCTCAGAACAAGAACAGGAGCAACTGCAGAATGCTAAACAGAAAATAAGGTATTACCTCAATAATATGCACACGTTTAGAAAGATTGCTGTTAAACAGCTGTTTTCTGATAATAATTCTAGAGCACAAAAATTGTTAGCACAACGACTCAGGCAACAGAACTTGGAAAGGGCTGTCACCAAGCTTAGGGAGCCTATAACAAGGAAGATAACAAGAGATCCTGGACTCAGGCAACAGAAATTGGAAAGGGCTGTCACCAAGCTTAGGGAGCCTATAACAAGGAAGATAACAAGAGATCCTGTAGAAGTATTAGAAATATTTTAAAAATGTTATGAAAGTTTATATAAAGCAGAGAAATATGGAAATCAAGAAAAGGTACAAATGGCAATGTTTATGGAAGAATTAAATATGAGAGGTAGATGAGATTGAATTACTAACAACCATTTTTATCTCATTTCTTCCTATCCTATGTATAACCAATCTACAGGAAAGTCCCCAGGAATAGATGGTATTCCTGTGGAAGTTTGGGAGCTAGGAGGGAAAAACTGATAAAGATCTGGAAGGTTTTAACAGTACTTTAAGAGGAGAAGTACCAGCATCCTGGAAGAAGGCGGTGGTAATGGTAATACCCAAAGAAGGTAAAGATCTGGATTTTTCTTCATACAAGCCCATTTGAATACTAAACCTTGATTACAAAGTGTTTATGTCTATAATGGCTAAAAGAATGGTAAAAGTGATACCAAAATTGATAGACATGGATCAATGTGGTTTTGCAGAGGGGAGGCAAATATTTGACAATATTAACAGAACATTGATGATCCAGGGAGAAGCAGAATGTAAGAAAATACCACATGATGCAGAGAAAGCATTTGACAGAGTAGACTGGGACTTCATGAGCAGGGCAATGGAAGCATTTGCTTTCCCTGATACAATTATAAGATTGATTAGGAGTATATGTGAGGGATCAACAGACTAAATTAAAGTGGGTAGGATTCTCTCTGATAACTTCTACTTGAGTAGAGGAACCAGGCAGGGTTGTCTGGTTTCCCTTTTGCTGTTTGCATTATATCTAGAACCATTGGCAAAAAAATAAGGAACTTAGAAATTCAAGGAACACTACATTGTTGTGGAACATTTTAAGACAGTTTCAAATCTTCTCAGGATACAAAATTAATGAAGCTAAAACAAAGGCAATAGTGGTAAATTATGTACCCACACACTAATTGGTCCAACAATATCCATATTTACGTGGACATGATAAAATTAAGTATTTAGAAGTATGGATTAGAAATGGTTCTGTTGTTGCAGCTAAGGATATGTGGGAAGAGACTAAACAGAAGATAATACATAAATTGAGAAACTTGAAGCTTTGTTATATGGATTTGGATACTAAGATACAAGCAATTAAAATGTTTTGGTCCATTTAGTCTTATACACAGGTCAGGCACATTTTTATCAACCAGAGGAAAACCTGTGGATAGCAATTAAAAAAGAGTTGAAGAATATTATCTGGGAAGGGAAGACAGCAAGGGTCAAGTGGGATAAGTTGATTCTTCCAATAGAACAAGGTGGACCAGGATTACCTAGTTTGTGGGGGTATTTTAGAGCAACACAGTTAAGGCTCTTATACACAGCACAAACAGAAAACTATAATTCAAAGTGGAGGGGAATGATGATGATACAGGAGGGAAGCTCAAGAAATAAGGAGAGATTGGGATTTTGGATGGAGCCTGTTAAGGAGAACAAAAAATCATACAGAGTACTATATTCATAAAATAGTAGTGAGCATAAGAGCTAAACCAGCACAGGAAGGGAGAAAAGAGATTCTGCCAATAGGGATCCATGTGGTTAAGGAAACAGATAATAGAAAACAGGGGGCTGGAATTTATTGGAGAAAACTGGCAAAGGAACCAAGGTACTGGGAGCAAGTAACTAGAAAGGGAAAGGTAACAGAATGGGAAGAGGCCAAGAATTTATTTGGACTGCAGGTTAGAGATTGCCTTCCGTATCAAAGATTGATATCAGAGTATAGGCAAGAAAAAGAAATAAGGGGTCCTAAATGAAAGACCAGCACTGGTAGAGTTTTTAATAGAATCTAGAACAGAAGTTGCTTTTAAAAAAGGAATAATTAGTAGAGTATATAAAATATTGCATGATAATTATAAGAATCAATCAGAGGAGCTTAGAAAGGATTGGGAAGAGAGACTGGGTAAGCAATTCACAAAGAGACAATGGGGGATATATGTATATCTCCCAAACATGCACCAAAGTCTAGAAGATTTAGGATCTTTGCCTGGAAGTATTTACATAGGTATTTTTATACCCCAAGTAGACTCCAAATAATTTTTCCTCTGGTGGATAGCAAGTGTTGGAAGTGTGACTGGCAAGAAAGAGGTGGCTGGAAACATATTTTTTGGGAGTGTAATGAGCTGGCAGACTTTAGGGATTCCCTGCTAACCGCTCTGTCAGAGATGCTGGGTGAGCAGATTGGAGTGTCTGGGGAGATTTATTTTTTGAGCTATGATACAGAATCAGAATTGCCTAGACATAGTAAAGCATTGCTGAGTCTAATTATGGTGGCTACCAAAAAAGCAATTACTAGAAAATGGAAATCAAAGTCTAGACCAACTTTACTAGAAGTAGTGAATACAGTAACGAGATAAAACAACTGGAATCGGCGACGGAGCAAACTACATAGAAAAAATGGGAATTGCAGGAACAATATATTAAGAGAAGGAGCAAGGTTTAAGAGGCATAGTTTGAATGAGCCATATAATGCTTAACTGACAATGACTGGATAGATTATAAGTGATGTATAATGTTTACAACTACAGTTGTTTCACTGGTGTCTGTAATGTATTATGTTTGCAACTTAAGTGCTGTCAGTGTTGTTTCTTTTTCATTTATATAAATGTAAGATTGCCTATGTCATATGTGATAATTTAGTAAAGATGTTTATTGAAAAAAGTTGCACACAAAGCCAAAGTCAAGTGTAAAAATACACCTTTAATAAAAACACTACTCAAAAAAGTGCTCACATTAAATTTAATCAGTTAAATGATAACTCAACTAATTGATTAATTAAATGATAATACTGAGTTAAACCTCATATGTAAAGCCATGGAAAGACTTATCATGGAACTAATCAATCATGGCATATGAAACCTCCAAACACTGAACCCATCTCAGTTTGTATTCATTAAGGGAAGGTCATGCTTACTCATCCTGGTGGATTTGTTTTGAAAAGGTCATCAAAGCAATGGATGAAGGCAAAATGGTACACACCACATACCTTAACTTGTCTAAAGCTTTTGATGCAATTGCCCACTCAGGTATAGTAGAAAAGCTGTAATAAATTGGGAATAAGCCCCTATGTCACCCACTGGATTACTAATTGGCTCACAGATAGTACATGGGAAATCAAAATTAAATTACCACCACAAAGAGACAAGTAACCAGTGGAGTCCCTCAGGATTCTCTGCTGGGTCCTCCCCTGTCTGGCATCTATTTTTCTGAAGTAAAAGCCAATATAATAAGGGCTCTGGATGACTAAGTCTGCAGATGACTGCAAGCTGGAGCAGTCATTAAATCCAAATGACTTAGTCATTCTACAGGAAAGTTTGTCCCAAATAAAGAACTGGTGCCAAAATCATGGACTGCAACTAAACACAAAAAATGCAATATTGTATCCTTTGGGAATCTATCCCAGGAAACTACCACATTAACAATCTGCTCCTAAGAGCTGACCAGTTGTTCGAGATTTGTGAACCTATGTGGAGATCATGTATTCATTGTTGTAAGAAAGTCCTTCTATTTTTCACAGCTTATAAAGAATGGTATTGTGTCTAACTCTAAGGATATTATTTTCCCCCTTTATTCAGCCCTCAATAGGCCACTCATTGAATATAATGTCCCCTTTGGCATGTATCTGTCCAGACGCATACAACAGCTTAAATGCCCATAGAGGTACCTTGCTAAAAGGATTCATGGCCTAAACAACATGTCCTACAGGGACCGACTCAAAGTTCTGTCACTGTACTCTGTATCTTACAGACTTTTAAGAGGTGACCTGTGTCTGGCATACAATGGATCCACTGACACAGTACTGATGTATTTACTGCACATCAGGAAGTCAAATGGTATGAGAGATGCTCAGTCTAGGAATCTAAACCTCTTCTGCAACATCAACAGAACAGTTTAGAGGAACAGGTATATCTTACAGAGGATACTACTACTCTGGAACAACTTCCCCATCCATATAAAAGTTCATCCCTTTCCATATTCAAGGACAACTTGGATCTATGGATAGGAAACAGAAAATGTACCCCAGGACTGCCCCTTGTACTACTAATGGACAGAGGCAGCTCCTAAATGCTTTAATCCATATTTGGGTCCCCTCAAATTATCTATGGTATGGTATCTATGGTATGATCTCAGTTATTCTCATAAGGGGTAATACTATATAATTATCAACCATGAGATGGGCAAGGTTAATCTCCAACCAAATGAGATAGGGTAATTCAAGCACATAAAGGGAAAATGGATAGGTGTAAAATGGCCCACAAGGGCAGCCAACCTAGTTTTTACCTCTGAACCTATGAACCTAAGTGCTTTTGTCTTAAATGAAACAAGACTTCATCAGAACTCCATGTTTTTCAGCTAGACCCACATATCCTTAATCTAATCATTGCTTCTTTTGTCACAAGCAATTCATCCCATCTACTCACTTATGCTATCTCACTGCCACAAACAGTTGACCCCTGAGCCCTGTACTATGCAGCTGTATAGCCTTAAGTATTTGGCATCTTAGCTTGCACAGTCATATAAAGACTATATATTATATGGCCTGGCATTCTGTAGGATGGAAATGTCTGAAATACATACTGATGAAGCTAGCCTTATATAACTGTTTTTCATCTCATTAATTTAGCTTTCCTGTTATAACAAATAATACATAATGTGATAACTGAAGAAACAATCTTTACTTTGTAAAAAAGAAGTGAATGATGTTAAACATCGTCTGTGACATTACAAATAAGTTATTTGTTCTGTTATTGGAGAAAAGGTTCAACTGCAGCTAAGTTACTTTTTTCTTTAGAGTACTTTATCGGCTGCTTGGAAATTGTTGATCCAATAATTCAGTTTGTCCCTGACTGCATACAAGATTCCCATCAAGCCAGAAAATGAATGATATGCCATGTTTTTGCAAGTGGCAGGGGAAGATGTAATGAAAGTTATACATTTCAGTTGTGACAGAAACAGAAAAAGGAGATAGAGAGAAAATACAGCAGTGATGAGAAAACTTTCAAAGATACTGTAAGCCAGTAAAGAATCTGCCATTTATTCACCATTTTAGCTTCATTGAGATACAAGGTCCTAAAGAGGCTATTGATACATACATTACTGAATTAAGGAATCTAATCAAAGGCAAGACTAAATCTGGTGAGTTTTATGATACTTAATGTGAGACAGAATCATGTGTAGTATAGGAAACGTTCTAACCAAATTTAATTTTAAAGTGACCGATGTGTGCAGAGTACATAAAATTATCTCATCACTCCAAAAAAACTCAGTCAAGAGTCTGATATGAATAAAGTGACTTGTGAGATGGAAAAGCTACAATAAGGAAACTGAGCAAAAGTGAGTCATGATGTATTTGGCAGGAATGAGAAGCAAAAGTGGCACAGAGAAAGCTTTGTTTAACAGTTCTGGCTATATGCATGCTAAAAATAAATGTCACTATTACTCAAGTATGTACAATATGTGGCAAATGGAATCATTTGGCTAATGTGTGTAAAATGAAAGAAACAAATGGTCATTCTAAAATATTACATATATTAGAGGAGAGTCATGAAAATCAGTTATTTGTCAGGAAACAGGTTGTGTTGACAATGTGTACACTGTGAATTTTCTGCAGAAGACCCATGAACAGAAACATAGCTGAAAATCTGGGATTAAAATCTCAGCTTTAATAACTGAAGTGTGATGTTTAGGCTAGACATTGAAGCAGAATGTAACCTAAGGTCCATTCATATGATTTGAAGCAGCTGATTTCCATGAGAGCAATCTGAAATAGTCATGTAAATTGCTTACTTATTCTTGTCATAATATAAAGATAAAGGAACAAAAAGTGCTTAAATGTGACTATAATATGAGAATTGCAAGATGCAATTCCAGATAATTTAAATTATGAATTTGACTTGTTGAATCTTATCATGGAGGAAACAGTTCACATTGTAAATGCTCAGTTAAGATGTGGATCAGAAAATGCTCAGTCTGATGACTTATTTAAAATGCAAGAAGATTTATTTACTGTCTTGGTCTACTTACCAGGAGTTTATCATTGCCAGAATTAGCCTGTAATGCATGCTCCCAGGAAAATTCCAGTAGCTTTGTGATTCTAAAGCAAGGAAACATTTGCATGCAGAAAAAGGATGTGATTCAGAAACAGGCAGAGCTTACTGTATGAATCAGCACAGTTACAGCTACTGTAATAAAGACAGATAACATTAACATTTTATAGCTCCACAGTATTTGAATAAATATTTAAAAATAAATAATTATCCACATTATACAACTGAAGATATGACATCTCTCATGCATAAATTATTTGAGTTGATAAGGCTTGATGATAAATATTCCAGGTTTTGTACTTTTGATTAATTCACACGGAAGTATATCCATCTAAGATTTGTAACATTTTCTCAGCACATGAAGTGTTTTAGAGATATATTGCTCAGATAACGGGATTAATAGCATTGTTAGTAAAAAGTATGATATATTGGTATGGCAGCAAACAAAGTAACAATGCAACAATCATCATCACTGAGTTATCAAAAAAAGCTTAAACAGAATAACCTTGAGCTGAGGAAGGGTAGTTGTAACATGTAATCTACATAGCTGAGACATATGGGCCATGAGTTAGCATGAGAAGGATTAAAACTAGACAGTGAGAAATTCAGAATCATAGTGCAAATGCCTTAACCAGAAGATAAACAAGATTTCTGGTTATTTCTTGGAATGATGCAATATCTTTTCAAGTGTATTCCAAATCAGTCAGATGTATGTGCCATTAGTGTAGTTAACAGTGGATGATATGGAATGAAACTTGTTATAAAGTAAGGAAGCCACTTTGAAATGCTTAAACAGTAGTAGCTGAAGTGCCCACACTGAAGTATTTTTATGAGAAAAATTCAGTCACATCAAAAGTAGGCATTTGTTACAGTGATACTGATTCAATGATTCTGCAAGAAGATAAACCAGTTGTTTTTGAGCCAAAAGCTTTTACAGAATCCCGGGGGAGGGAGGATTTACTATCCATCATATAACTCATTAAATACTACCTGACCAGTCCCAACTCATCAAACTCACAAGTTTTGGAATGTTTTATATGCATTAGCTCTACTGCAAGGTTGCAGTTGTATTAGACACTTTTTTACCCTTACCAGGTGTTTCTTTTTCCCCACCATAGACTTAATATACACACACACACATATATATATATACATACAAACACATATAAATATATATATATATATATATATATATATATATATATATATATATATATATATGGGTCTACTTCATATGATCGAAAGTTCATTTGATAGAAACTCATTTGACTGAGACCATAACACCGAAATTTCAAAACACTGAAAAACCATTTGACTGAAAACCCATAACACCTAAACATTACAGTGAAAGATATATGCCCTTTTCCTCACTGTAGTGCGATCATGGAGTTAGAATATATAGTTGGGGGGGGTGTGGGGGGTGTGGTGGGCATAGCCCCCCCACATAGTTTAGGTAAATATTGTTTTTTGCAGAGAGTTATTCATTGCAGTTATAAGTATCCATGTGTATGGTTTAAAATGTCTGAAGTATGTGGGGGGCTCTGCCCCTCACCCCCCTCAACTATATATTTTAACTCCAGGATCACACTACAGTGGGGTAAAGGGCATAATCCTTGAAATTTCATGTTTAGATGTTATGAGTTTTCAGTGTTTTGAAATTTCGGTGTTATGGTCTCAGTAAAATGAGTTTCTATCAAATGAACTTTCAATCATATGAAGTAGAACCATATGTGTGTGTGTGTGTGTGTGTGTGTGTATATATATATATATATATATATATATATATATATATATATATATATATATATGTATATATAAAATGGATGTGGGAGTAAAGCCATGGAGTAGTGGCCTATGCAAAATGCTTTCCTTTATGACTTTTTAGAATATGCTAGTAGAAGAACTGGAAAATTAACTAAATAAGGCTACAGTCTGCACATGAAAAAAAAAAGATGAACCTTTTTTTTAACTTTACACTTGGAGTGATCCTCATTGAGTGTTTTGGGGTAGAACAGTAATAGCCAGAGCAACACTGCCTGCAAAGAAATAACTAGAAGCTTACTTTTCATTGAAATAAGAAATAAGCTATATTCAAGGTTCACTGCTCAAGGCAGAAAGAGTAATTTTGCTTAAGTAGCTACAGAAAAATGTTTTTAAGCATTCATGATTATCTTTTAGGAATTGTGAAGTGCAACGAAAGAACATGCTTTGTGTTAACTAAGCATGAAATTAGACAATGTTCTGTGTGCAATTACATATCACAACAATAATTCAAGAAAAGAGAGGCTTTCATGCACAACAATGGAAAGATCATGGATTTTAGTTCAGAGACTTTATGCATCTAATGTGTATTATTATTATTATTTAAAGTTTTCAAAGATTGTGAAGTACTTACTATGCACTACAGACATTAACATTGTCATTGCATGTAAAGGTGTGTTTTCAAGATGCAGAATAACTGATGCACTTGACTCAGATAATATTCCACAGAATGTAAGTAGAGAATTCAAATAATTTTCATAATAACAGGAATTTTGGCATGTGATCACTACTCCGAATTATCCACAGTCCCATTGTCGTGTTGAAAGTTCAGTACAAAATGTAAAAAAAAAAAAACAAGAAGAAAGTACAATGCAAAATTTGTTAGAATATATACGTGCTTCCTTACAAGGTATGTATCTATAATCATCTCAACAATGAAAGGGTTCTAGGCTTACCAATAGACTATATACCTCTAATTTTTACTTCAACCTGAAATTTAATAGCAATGCAAGAGGTACTGAAAGGATAACAGTCTTAACAAGTATTCAACTTTGAAAAAGAACAGAGCCGGACTGAGTGTGCAGCAATGTTCCAAAGAAAAGCAGTCAATAATGATTGAGAAAATATGGCAACAGCTGAGCTATTTTATTGTTAGTAGTATAAATGGAAAGTTGCTTAGAAAAATCTGAGATGAGGCAACTGTTCAAAATACAGATGACCCAAACAGACTTTGGTGAAAACAAGAGTTGTTTGAGAAATTTCTATTCAAGAGGTACTTCAGTAAGTTTTGAGAGAGAAAAAGAGAGAGGAGTCTGGATAGAATGTATCACGTAATGTTCATCTACATCCGGACCATCTTCATAGATTGTCTAAAATGACATTTCTAGTACTATTCGTAGTTCTTCAGTAGAAGTGCAGGCACTAGATTCTCCCAATATTTGTAAAAAATGTAGATAATTCATAAAATCAACAAGATACTCAAGGAGTGGAAAGGAGAAACCATATTTAAAATAATTGTTTTGTTTGAAATGTGCTGCTACTAACTATGTATGTACATGTATATGACTGTGTCTATCTATCTATCTATCTATCTATCTATCTATCTATCTATCTATCTATCTATCTATCCAGTGCTTTTTTTGTAAACAAACAGATGGTGGTACGCATATGTTGCATTTGAGACAACCCCCCTCAACTCCCCCACCCCACGCAGCCATTCCAGTGTCCCATTATTTGGCTATTTCTCCCCAGTTGCCATAAACACTGTTGAAAACTCTCAGTGTACATACTGCTTTCTGCTTTACTTCTACAATGATTACAGATAATTGGATTTAATTTAAAACTTTTATTTCAAATTTTCCAGCACAAACACTGATAGACATTTGCTAAACAAGCAATACAGTCTCACAATGAAAACAGACTTAGCATTAAAACTTCTGTGACTTTGAAACTCACATTCATTGAAACAGCATTGAAACCCATATTCAAAGAAAATGTATCTGGCCAGTGGCTGATTAAGTTTACCTTTGGGCTGTTTTCAAATCACAGACCCCCTTGCACACATTTTTAGGACCATGCAAAATTTCTTTGATTCATCTTCCTGATTGTATTAAATTATAATATATAATAATTAAATTATATCCCTTGCATAATATACCACCACTTGTTAGAGTGTATTTTAAATTTATAGCCAGTAAGCAAAGAAACAAAACATATGAACCAATAATGCCAAAACTGCCCAATTCAGAACATTTCAACCATAAAAGGCCACCCAAACGTCTGTCATTATAACTCACCAATATCAGTCAATATGCACAGTCTCTGCAGAAGTAAAAGTCATCTGAATAATTCCACATTAAAAAAAATCTAACTGTAACTAATGAAAAGGCAGCTGCTAGCAAAAAACTTTATTAAGTATTTCATCTACAAATTCAATGCCTGCTGCCCTTGAAGAATAAATTGCCTATGTTACATTAAATTGATAAGCTGATAATATTGCAATAGAGAATGGATGGCAACTAAAACAGGTTCATGGTTACTAGGCATCTTATCCAAAGGAGGACATACTCAGGACTGCAGCACCCCACCCTCTTAAAATCCAAAATAGTATCATCAATTCATCTACATGCTATGGGAATAGAACCCACATCCTTCTGCATCAAAAATAAAGTATGCTACCTGCTGTGCTACTAACACTGCTCTAAAACTCTAAACACACAACAGTGATAACATTTGCTAAGCAAAACAGTTGCATATTTGGATAGAGGATTCAGGATCTTGTTTTCTGTAGCTAAGGTACAGGGCTTTAGCCTAAGCAAATTACCAACCACCTGCTAACCCTAACTAGGGCACTAGGGCATTTCACTGTCTCTCACACACACACACCTCAACCTTTTAATGTAAGAAATCTGGACAATGACTAAAATAAATAGGAATCGATTCTAAATATTTCTCTTATGAACTTAGACAATTGCTAGAATAAAAGTATTTGTGTTAGTTTGCATTTTTCTAAAGGATATGAAGTCTAAACCTCGAATATCAATCATTATTTAGCAACTTCAATCTTTTTTTTGAGGAAAAAACAAAAATATGGGACAAAAATCTGGGCAGTTGAGGAGTATGCTACCTATCTCTTACACACACACACACACACACACACACACACACACACACACACACACACACACACACACACACACACTCAACCTCTTAGCACAAGACATCTGGGCAAAGCCTATCATAATGGGGGGACAAAGGCCCAAAACTGGGGACACATTTTAAATATTAATTTTAGAAAGTTCCTAGAATAACAGGTTTTGCATTATAATGCATTTTCTAAATGATATGAAGTCTGAAACTAAACTCAAATCCATGCCATTAGTTAGTAACTTTAATCCTTAGATCATCCTGGTGATTTCTCAAAAAAAAAAAAAAAAGACAATTTTTATGAGGAACAGACCAAAAATATAAGGCAAAAATCTCGACATTCTGTGAAAATCTGTACAGTTGAGAGGTATTACACACACATACACCCCTACCTCCCTCTTAGACCCTCCCCCATACCTCTCAATCTTTTAGAGCAAGAAATCTGATCAAAGACAGACATAACTATAAAAAGTGTTTATGTCTATACTAGATAAGAGAATGGTAAATATTTTACCAAAACATATAGTTATAGATCAATATTTTTATTTGGGGGGGGTGGGGGTCAGGGAGGCAAACATTTGAAAATATTAACAGAACAATAATGCTCCAAAGGAAAGCAGAATAAAGCAAGTAGGTGCTACTATTATTAGCGAGGTACGATGCAGAGCAATTATTTTATAAGAGTCAGAGATGTTATGAGTATGGCAATGGAAGCATTTGCATTCCCCAATAGAACAATATGGTTCATTAGGTTTGACATATGAAAGGTTTAATTGGGATGATTATATATATGAAGTTTAAACAGTAAAATTTGTACTTTTTACACTACCTGCAATAAATCGTATACTGCCACTACTGCAATAAGACTCAACATAAAGTCTACACATACTGAAATGACCCATTTTTTTATCTTTTTAGTGCATAAATGAAAGTCATGGTAGTGTCTACACTTCCCCAAAATGAGTATGTCTCCATGCACCTGTCCATTTGTAAACAGTACCAACACAACATGTTTAGGGGGTGGGGGTTATTGATATGCTTTTGTTGAGGAATGCGATCACTGAACTCCAGGCTGCGCATACTTGCGGATGTCACCAGAAGACTACATCTTGCACTTGTATCATGGCATCATGTACATATCGATAATTAATATTAACTTCCCCTTTCCCTTATTTTCAGGATACCCCACTGTGGTAATCTCCTTTAGCAGCCTTTGTTCTGTTGTACCAGTCTTTTAATAACTGTCAGTTCACAGTTAAACTCTTTCTGGGAAACAGAGCTCTAATGTTACTTAGAAAGATGACAACATTCCACACATCTTTACTTAAATACTTCTTTACAATAAAAGCATACTTGGCAAGCCAACTACTCTTCTCAAACTTGTCTTCCTTTGGTTGTCTGAAACAGAGGCAGCAATATGTCAGGTATAATGTCAGCAGCCTTCCCACTATCACGTGGTCCAACTGCTCACCTTTTTAATTGAGTACTAAAGCAAGGGACAATTATCTGAGGATTTCTTGTCTTGAGCTCCTACTGATAGAAATTATTTGAGTTACTGTGCAAGTTCTCTGAACAGTTGGTACTCTTAAGCTTAAAGGCTTATCCATATGCTATACTACTCAGTCCATTAACACTCATATCGAAAGTCATGTAATCCGGCAAAGCGATGACTATACACTTCAGAACAAAGCCAGGGAGGCAGAAACGCAAATCTACCATTCAAAGTTCACTATAAATGGCTGCAGTTGTACAAACAAAATATAATCTTAAAAGAAACATTTACAGATTAATTACACTCTGGTAATGCTGACTGTCAATGAATCTGCATCCCAGGTGGAGCATAGAGTGTAAACATTACACGTACCAGCAGCACATGGCAGAACTCCCTCCCTAAACATGCAGATCCCCAACAGACAGGGCCTATCAACATGCACACCTCCCCTTTGGTTCAGCACAATTCAAAATATCCACCGCATTAAGAGCTGTAAAACATTCAAGCTGGTGGCACTTTAAGTACAGTGTACCTTCTCCTCCCTTTGCCATGTTAAGCAACATAACAAGTGCCACAATAATCCAAAAAAAGAAAATAAAACTGAATCTCCACTTTATTACTTTACTGCGCCACCACACAAAGTGCTTAAACCAAAATCAAAATAAGGGTAAAGATCTTAAGAAGGAGGTGGGGACCACTGCATGGATCTGATGCAAACAAGCAGGGAAAAATGAGAAAAGAGTTTCTACTTCCTTTCTGCGTTTGTAGTGCTGTCTACCAAATCAATTGTCTTATGATCTCTATAAAAGAAACAGTTATAAAAACACTGTTGTGAAGTGCCCTGTGCTATGAAGCCTGCCCAAGATGCTCAAACACTCCCAGGCTTTTGCATTAGTATGAACTTTCTGAAGGATATGAAGTCTAAAGCTCAAATGTCTGCCATTATATGCTGTCTTAATCCTCAATGCTTTGCCAGGGATTGCCAGAAAAAAAACACAGTTTTATGAGAAACAGAGCATGGATATGAGACTAAAATCTTGACATTTCACACACACACACACACACACACACATGCACACATACTCCTCTTAAAAACTTAAACACACACGCACACCTACAACTCACTTGTCCAGTCACGGTTCATAGTCCAAATGTCTTCAGGAATTCAAATTCCGAGCATGTGGACCATGATCCATGTAAATGATCAGTCACACATTGCACAGATGCAGAAGGTCTTCTGTGTCTGTGCAACCCAATGCAAAGGGCGTTCTTTTAAAGAAACAGGGCAGCAGAGGTGCCGGTATGCTGTACCAACCCCCAAAAAGTCCTGTCTGTATCTATCTATCTATCTATCTATCTATCTATCTATCTATCTATCTATCTATCTATCTATGTGTGTTGTAACACAGTGGTAGCTGCTGTGCATAGATTATACTATACCTTTAAATCCAAGACAGAGCAGGCAGAGAACCTCAGCAGTGAAGAGGCGCCCTTTGGTAAGCAGAGAAACATGTTAGATTCCTGTTTTCCTGAGTTCTGGATCAAGGAAGAATTGTGTAAATGAATTTCCAAGAAAATTATGTCTAATGGAAGAAACCAGTATGAAAAATGTACTTGAAGCATGAATAGAAAGGAAGCTGTTAAACTAAAAAAGGTAAATCCTGAGGTCAAGTGCCAAAAACAGTCCAACTAGAAAACCAAGGGCACTAGTGAAGAAGAAGAGGCTCGACTCCCTTGTTGTGCTTTCAACACTTTATTGTCACTCACTGCACTCCGACACACGTATAGCACATTAGTAAAGTTTTCAAATAGCAATAATCACTCCTCAGTAAGCCTTCATTGGCTATGATATTACCACTGCACAAAGCTATACTTGTGTCGGAGTGCTGTGAGTGACAATAAAGTGTTGAAAGCACAACAAAAGAGTCGAGCCTCTTCTTCTTCACTAGTGCCCTTGGTTTTCAAGCTGTTAAACTAAATTTATACATGCCTGATTGAGTTAAAATGTATTCACTGATGGTAAGTAATTACTTGTTTTTAAGTCCTCTTTGAAGAATTTCTACAGAGATGAACTGTACTGGCTCAAGATTTAGAAAGAGATGGACTTTTTCTATTTTTTTACCCTGTTTGGTATAGTTTTGAATTGTCCCATGTAAATAAACCTATTATACCTTTTGAAAAGTGGTTTCATGTAACTGGTTTGTCACCATTAATACTAGTGATTGCTACTAAGGTGTCCAGAAGTGGGCAAAAATAATAGTTTTGCAGAAACTGACTTTTTGAAGCCAGTTGGAATGTACTCCACTGAGTTTCTTTTTCCCCACCAGAAATTAGTTTTATTTTGTGAAGTTACCAGAAAAGTACTCTGCTTGTGTTGTGTTTTTTCTTACCCAGCAGAAATGTGGGCTCTTCCCAAGGACTTAGTTATTAATTGACTGAAGTATGGTGAAAATAGCTTCTACAACTGCAATTTTGCATTAAAGCCAATACAAATAACATTTTAGAACTTTTGAGTTTGATGAGTTGGGACTGGCCAGGTAGTATTTAGTGAGTCATATGATGAATGTTATACCCCTCGGCATTCATTAAAAGCTCATGACTCAAACAGTTTATGTTCTTGCAGAAACATCGAATCATTCTAACAGGAATCTTCTTGTGATGTGAGTGAATTATTCTCATCAAAATACTTCACCATGGGCACTTCAACTGCTAATTGTTCAAGAAGTAAATGCAGTTTCTTAATGTGGAATGACCCTGGACTGAGTGGATTGAAACTTCTCCTGAAGCCATTAAACACTTCTGGCTAGACAAGAATTTACTTCAGTCTAAAGATCCTCATGGCAGGAAAATATGTTATTTATGCTCTGAAAACCGTATACCCATATGGGGATTTGTTCTTGAAATTAACCTTGTGGCAGAGAGAAGGGTTACTAGAAGGAAGTGGGACTGCTATTTTGTCATTTATCTTTATGAGAGCTGTAATTGCTGAATATACAAAATGGAAAGACTATCAAAGACATTCCTTGCAGCCATAACACTTCAGGAGAGATATGTAGCTATTGATTGGCACCTGCTTAGTCTGCAACAAGACATTTTTAACTTGGTGAATCAACAGCCCACTTCACTGGGAGTCCTAAAATCCAATGGCCCTTTAAAGACACTAAGCCAGAAAGATGATACGAAGGCCTAACTGGTAGTCTTTGAACAGTACATGGCTTGAGAGCAGTGCTGCAAAACTATATGGGCCCAGATCATCACATTTGACTGCGGACTCACCAAAAGTCTATATGGATTTAGACAATGCAGATGACCAGGACTAACAAAAACCAAAATGAGAAGTATTGGGAAGGGCTGGAGCTTCACTTGCAGTGCAATCTCTTAAATTCTAAAACTGGACCAATATTAGGCCAGTAATTGAGTATAATGCCCCCTTTGGTATATATCTGTCCAGATACATGCAACAACTGGAACACCTACAGAGATACCTTCCTAAAAGGGCACAAGGCCTAAACAATTTATCCTAAATGGACTGACTCAAAGCCCTGTCACTATACTTGGTATCCTACAGACTGCTACGATGTGACCTGTGTCTGGCATACAAGGCATCTCTGACTTAATACAAATGCATTTACTTAACATCAGGAAGTTAAATGGCATTGGAAATACTCTGTCTAGAGATCTAAATCTGTTCTGCAACATCAATGGAACAGTTTGCTGGAAAAGGTATATCTTGCAGAAGATACTGGAATACACTCCCCATTCATATAAAACAAAGCTCACCCCTGTCCATATTCAAAAGCAACATACGCAGGCATACCCTAACCTTAAATTAAGTTTATCCATGGTTAGAAGTCTGTGCTCCTAATTACAGTAATAAGTGTCTGTTCTTGTTTTATCTTTATTCTCCTCCCAGATGTGAAAAAACAGCTTGTATGTTTTCAGTAAACATTAACTTTTAGCCTTAAAGAAGTGTCCTGGCTTTTACTGTACCTTGTCTCCATGGAAATCTAAGAATAAAATGTAACTCTGCCCTCAGCTGCAAACATCTCAAAATAAACATTTAATTGCTAAAGGAAAACTTTTCATTACATTCAGTGTTATTTTTTTATTTGCTTACATAAAAATTTTACTAGATTAAGCCAATTGTCTTCATCCAGACATTCACCTATGCAAAAATAAGAGAAAACACATCAGATCTCTGTATATTATAATCTGTGTGCTTTTACACCCCATCCCCCACCTCAACAATCCATGATTATAGCATGTGGTCTGCACAGTGGTGCCTCACAATAAGAGGTTCTTTAGTTCAATTCTTGGCTGGGATGCCTTGTGTGCAGAGTCTACATGTCCTCCCTGCATTCACATGGGTTTCCTCTGGGTACTCCAGGTTCCTCTCACATTCCAAAGACATGAATCTAGAGTGTTTCTCCCTGGGCCTCTGCTGAAAATAGACTCTGTTCTATTTGGACTTTCCTGTTAAATAAATAAAAAAATAAATAGCACCTTAAATATGTTTCTGTTCAGCCTTTCTTCTCTTTTTACATTCCAATGCCTACATTTCTTACAATTAAAAAAGAGCAAAAAGGAACTTTCTTACTTTAATTTCTCTATCACATACAACAACTGAAAATGTTTTACTATATAACATGCAATTTGTACCAGAAATGTTTTATACAAATACTGTTAAGAACAAAAACTGTTTTAATTACAGTCACTTTTTTGCCCCTTCCCTCTAGTGTCCTTCCAAACATGAATGATATGAAGTAGGGTATATGTTTTTCAGTCCCCCACAAGTTTAAAAAAGTCAACATATGTCCAGTCTTTCCACATATATGACAAATGTGATTGATTCTTTGCAATCTCACATTTATTCACTAATTTTAGTGTTGCTGGTCTTCTTCCTGTTCATCTCCATTTCCCACCCCAGATGCCAATTCAAGTCCAAGGAACTCCTGATTCTACAAGTCAATTTCTGTGATTTTTTTCTGCCTCTCAAGCATTTCCTTTGGAACACTGGAAAAAGGTTTCACTGGCAAAGTCTCTTTATGAGCTTTATTATCAGATGAATCAGAAGCAGAGTCCCTTCTATTTGTTGTCTCACTTTTTATTGGACAAACTTTTGTATTTTCCTTCTAGCCTGTTCTACATCAAAATTGACTTTGATCCTACAGGAAAAATATTCTGAAGAAAGCTGGATACAACAGGTTGAATCTCATACCTGCCTCTTGATATCCAATTGCGAGGATAAATTTGCTTTCTTCTGCCTGGTGTACAGTGAATAATCATTTTCCACAAACACTGTATTGTCTCTGATTTTTAATACTTTACTCTTCTGCCACAATTTTGTCAGGACCAACTCTCTCTTCTGGAACAATTGCATCTTTACTAATATAGGTCCTGGCTGCCTTCTTATGGCCAGGTTTAGAGTATATACATGATATGCCCTTTCAGTTAACAAATCCTGCTGTGGGAATACCAGGCCAGTTGCTTATTTGTATTTTCATAAAATTAATACCGTCTATTCCTTCCAGTTTCTCTGGTGCAGCAGAAAATCTCAGGGTTTCCCTGCGTGCTCTGTCCTCTAAATCTACCATTTTTTGAAACAGCTCTTCTTTATCAGTATCATGTTCAGTGAGCCTTCTCTGCATTATAACCTTTGAGTTTTGCAGTTTTATTAGTTCATTTGAATAGCTGTTTAAAATTGTATCAATTTTTCCACCCTTTTGTTCTTTGAGTTGATACAGCCCTTCATTGTTTCATTTATTTTAATCAGCTTTGAGTACATTTGATTTATTTTTCTTCTAGATTACAGGAAGCCATTCCTTGCACCAAAGCTACAGCTTGAACTCCTTTTTGCTGAACAGCTTCAGGATTCTGCCCTATCAGTATTTTTTCTTCACCTTTTCTAATTAAATTTCTTTCAGGCTCTCTAGGTTTCTTCTTTGCTGGTATCCAGGTAGCGTACTTACTTGCCAATAACTGAATTTACTAAATCTGGCAGAGTTACTGGCCCCTATCTCTCAGTTTCTTTTTTCACTCTGGGAGAGCTGAAATTAAGATGTTGGTTAGTGTGCATCCATCTTGGAAGTCCCAAAGTACATTTTTTTATTCTAAACTTGGAGTGGTTTGCGCATACCCTAATAATATGTGTGTGCAGGAAGGAACATCTGGACAAACTTTTTCTTCTGTATTTGTTAGAAAATACAGGCAAAAACACTCTGTGAAAGTCTGTGACAGATCATATTGAAACAAATATTTGTTAGTACTAAAACTTATAATGAGCTGCAACAATATGCTAGGAAGAAATGAATAGGTCAGAACTCACAGATAGGCAAACATTCACTTTGTTAACTTGTTTAACCAATTGAAGTAAGCGTCATCACGATGCAGAAGGCAAAACATTCTGCAAGAAATGAATGGTAGTGGTTATTCATATACATAAGTTTAACAAGTTTCATTGATCAGAGATCATAACAAGTGTACACCTTTGTTTCCTCTTTTGTTTTGTTAGTAATAAATATAAATTAAATATGTAAAAACTACAGGAAAGAAGTGTATGTATCAAGTATAAATCAAAATGAGTAATATTAAGTACTCAACATAAGCCATATAGAAATGTGAATAAAAAGATGCACTAAAACAAGACCATGATTCAGTGAAGTTTTTACAATAAATATCATGGTTATCTTAATTTGACTACATGCAAATTTAATCTCATACCATAAATGCTACTATTTAAAATGCAAAAAAAATTTATGTTAGGATGACTCATTATGACATTTAAAAACTCATTATAAAACTACTGCTTTTAAACTGTATATTCAGCAGCTAAGTCCGAAGTTTTGGGGGTGGAATTTGGAAAGCAAAATACTTGTCTGCTGAGTTCATTAGCCCGATTTGTCTTGTTTCATATTTTATTCTTTATAGTATTCTCACTTTTCCCATTTTGTCTATTTTCTTATTTTTTATTTATTTTTACTGGCCTACTTTTATTTCTGCTTATCATCACCTTTCTTCTGATGTACAGGTGCATCTTATTTTTCCAATGTCTTCACCAAGATCTGGATCTGACAGCTGTTGGATGTTTCCTGTTAACATTGTCTGACATGATTATAGGAGTGGCTGTTGGTTGTTTTGAGCCCCATTAACAGCGAGTGAACTATTTTCTGGTGGATTGAGAATTAACAGCAGTTGCTTGATGCTGCTATTCGAAATTATTACATCACTCATGGTGGATATATACTGACGTGTACATTTTCTATCAAACGGGGACACTGTTTTCATTAATGATAACTGGTTTTAGAGGAATGAATTGCTATGTAGTAAATGGAATTTCCATTACTGATCATTTTTTTTCCTTTTGGCACTGTATTTTGAAAGGGTTTTCAGTGAATACTTTTATTATGGTTTAGCATTTCACAAATATTATGATATATCTCAGATACAGAAGAATAATTTCTAAACAGCTGTCTTTATTTTTCTGTGGCAATGGTATAATTTGCTTTTTATACAACATTATAAGAGAAAATACAGCTAGGCACAGAAACACAGCCAGAGGCATAGAATTCATTGCTTTTTGCTATAATTTTTTTACTAGGTTTATTAAGATTGTATTACTTGAATTTGTATTTTACTAGCTTGTGACCCCCCCAACATGTATTCTACTTATTTATCATATTTATTGCTAGTGAAATTTTACTTAATTATTTTAATTCTTGTATCTTATTTGGCACACTCAGTCCGGCTCTGTTCTTTTGGCCGATCTAATGTTGGATGCTGAGTGCCATCCTTCTCCTACAGCCCTTCCAGTGCCTGCGCCTGCAACTGAATATGGGCTTGTCTGGGGCACAATAAGGGCTTGAGCCCTCTGCTGCTATGATATTTTGGAATAAACTTGCATAACACTCATGTTAAGATCTACCTTATCAACTGTAGCAGGTCATGCACATGACACTTGCCAGATCTGGTGTAAAAGTGTTGAATTTTTTTTAAATTTTGGACAAAACTCCAAATACACATCTTATAGACCTGTACAAAATTTAAAGGGTCATTGGACCATCCTCTCTTAAAAGGTAATTTTGTAGTTACTGTCAAATTACTTTTCTGTTATGAATCACCCTCTTTGACAGATATATGCAAAGATATTGCTACTCTTCATATGCTGATACCCCACAGATGGTATTTTACAAATTTAGATTAAAATTTTTCTTTGTTAGTAATGTTATGTAGACATGTTGTCGTATTGCATGTGGATAAATAACTTATAACTCTGGAATTTAATGAAGTTTTGTGACACATCTTTTAGAATATGCATTGTTTAGGTATCTGCATTATAAAGTCTTTAAAATCCCATGGATGCATCTAGCAAATTTGGTGTAAAATATTGAACTTTAGTGGAGTTATGAATTATGTTTATCAAAGTAAATGCAGGCTCTTTACTGTAGTTGTTAGTAATACTCTGAGGCAAATCTGTCTGTAATATGAAGTCTGAACTGTTATCAAGTAATAAATAATAGTTTTACAGTCAAAAATCATATTTTGGAATAGAAATGCTAAAAAAAATCATCTTTTGGAATATAAATGGGAAAGGATGGTACAGTTGTTCATGAGGTGCACTCACAGAATAATTTTTCTAGTGAAAGAGAAGAGCCTATCAGGTTGCTGTGGACTTTGAAGAGAATCTAGATGTGAGCAACATTTCCCTTAGAATCTGCCTTTTTTGCTCCTGGTTAGGATCTTTGGATTAAACTTATGACTGATTCTCTGCTACTTACAGCTGAAGTAAGTATATACAAGCTAATTTTATCTTTTTTTAGTGGTTAACAGATATCTAGAATGCCAGCACAAGTTTGATTTGAACCTACCTTCTAACTATACTAATGACTACTTTTATGTCAATTGAAACTGTACATATTTTATTATGGCTTTTCACTTAAATTTCTCAAAGTCTTTTAGGTTTCTAATACTATGACAGGAATGGACCCAACTCCTAAGTCAAAGTATGATTAAAGTTTATGAAATTAATATTGATTCATTCTTTGATGTTGGCCAAAAGTAGTCTTCGCAGCACCTGCAATGTCCCCAGAACTGAATCCTGCAATTCATACAGAGTTACATGTATCGGTAGGATATCTAAATAAGACTGTAATTTGCTATCACTGGAACTGTCAGGGTATCCTTCTTCCACACTGCCTTCCTTTCTGTCTGCATATCCTGGTATTTCATGACTTTGTGTCTCTCTCTAAGTAAGACACTGTAATCATTGGGTGTAGTAATTTCAGTGATCAATGCTACTTTTGTCTTCTTTTCATGGACTACTATATCTGGTTTTCACACATCTATTTTTTGAATTGTTGGTAATGGGTGATCCCATGTGATATAAACTTCATCATTCTCTGTAATCCGTTGTGGCTAATTTTGCCAATGCTTCTCAGCTACTTCAATATTGTCATGTTTGCACAATCCTCAATGCAACACTCTTAGCACATTATTATGCCTACAACAGGAAGTAAGTATATACAGGTCCTACAACATTTGTGTATCACACCCAGCAACATTTATCTGTTTCTCCCACATTTTCAATGGACTTTGTAAACTAACATGTACATAGTCCACTGTCCTTGGCTGCTAATATTAATCTTTCATGATTCAGATTTTAGATTACATTCACCTCTCCTTAACCATTCCTGCATCAGATCCCAATAGATATGAGGTTGTCCCAGGATTTTTATGTGCTTGCAACTATATTTATGTCTTTTCCACATTGTTTGCCTTCTCATCTGATCTTTCTCCTTATATTTTTTTCTTTAGTTTTTTGGCACATGTCACTTGCTGCCTGATTGTTATCTACTTCTGTTTTTGTTTCCATTCCCACTTGACTCTTTTTTTTAAACACCTTTACTGAATTATCACTCGTAACACAGGCAAATTTACATCCATATAAAAGTAATTAAACTATACTAACATAAACATTATACTTCACATTTAGTGCTATATATGGAGTGTTTCTCCCCAGGCCTCTGCTGAAAATAGACTGTATGGAGCCTAGTCGGACTTTCCTGATCAACAAATGTTAAATAAATAAATATCATATAACCTAAGCAACATTATATAAACTATTCAATTCCAGCCCTTTTTTAAACAAGAAACAGCTTTATTAAACCATCACGACACAGACAATCATGCATTTATATAAATTAAAACAAACCACACTGACACAATCCTAGTCGCAAGCATTTTACATCACAAACCATACTGACACATTCCCAGTTGCAAATATTGTACACCTCTTATAATCTACCCAAACATTTTCAGTCAAACATTACGTTGCTCATTTAAGTCCTGCCTTCTTTTAAACCTCATTCCTCACCTGTATGTACTGTTCCCACAATTCCCATTTTTTCCCGTGTAGTTTGCTCCTACCCTTTTCTAAAGATCTCAGTTCCAGTTGTTTTATCTCTGTTACTATATTCACTACTTCCAGGATAGCTGGTTTAGATTTTGATTTCCATCATTCCCACGTGATTCTGATATACTTCTGATAAACTAAGCAGGGAAGTTATCTTAGATTTGTTCTCTTTTCATATTTCAAAACTTTCACTATGTTTGAATCTGATGAAGGCAGCAGATATGTATACACTCCTATGATTGTAGATCTATACATGTAATCCCATACCTCCTTCAGAACCAGGGATAAGTAATCTTGGTATACACTGATTTTTATATATCGTTTGATAAGCATGAAACACTTTTCTTGTTTTTCTTTCCAACTGACCCAATACCTTTTGGGGCCAGTCAAGTCACCTAAAACTATAAGTTGGAAGAGGAAGAACAAATTGTTTTATAGCCCGGACTTTGTTCCTAGATGTCAGGACTGTTTTCAGTATTAATTTTAGTTTTCTAAAATATTTTTCACTGAGCTTTGTTTGCATTTTTTTCATGTTTTATTGTTGAACCTTCAATTCCCAAATATTTGTACACTCCCTCCTGCTCAAGTTCCTTTATATCACATTCCTGTCCCAGTCTGACATTTTCTTTGCGCTGCAGCTTTCCTGCTTTAAATGTTCTTTTGTACATTTATCAAGACCAAGTTACATTCTTATATCACCTGAGAAAGATTTGACTGCTTCCAGTTGTGCTTTCAGCTCCTCATCTGATGAACTGTACAGTTTTAAATCATCCACAAAAAGATGATGAAAACTATTTACACTTTGTTGTTGTCTGGGAGCCAAAGTGTAACCATGACCTAATCTATTAAGTAGACAGCTTAATGGGTTAAAGGCAAGACAAAAAAGCAGCGGTGTTAAAGAGTCAGCCTGGAATATTCTCCTTTGAATTTTTATCCCTGGGATAATAATTTGGTCTTTATCATGGCTTAGCTGCAAAGTGGTTTGCCACTGTTTCATAGTCACTATAATGTAATTGATCAATGCAGGGTATATCTTATATGTCTATAAGCACTCCTTTATCCATGAATGTAAGATGCTATCAAATGCTTTTTTGTAACCTATCAATGCCATACTTAGACTTTTCCCCTTTGGACAATTCTCCATTATGACATTAATTAACAACAAATGATTTTTTGTTCTATTTGATTTTCTTATGTTACCCTTTTGTTCTATTGCCATGACTGAGTTTTCTTCTAAATGACTATAAAGTCTGTCAGCATCAATTCCAGTATATAGCTTATACATCATTGGAAGACAAGTTACTGGTTTATAGTTTTTGGGATATCTTAAGGAGGAGTATCATTTTCCTGTTGTTAACCAGGTTGCTGTCTGTTTCAGGGTGTGCATATAAGTAGTTCTTACTCAGGACTAAAGCTTCATGGCTAAATCTTCATGTACTGATGTTAATACTTTTAGCCAGAAGCTAAGCACTGCATCTGGGCCTGGGATTTTCCAGTTAGGTGCTTTTCTTAATTTTATTTCAATTTCTCTGGCTGTTGCTTCATCCCATTTTGTATCCTGAACTTCATACTGTTTCTCTTGTATCTATCCATTCAGCATCTGGGTTATGTTCCACAGGGTCTTCATATATACTTCTCCAAAATTTGTCTATTTCTTCTTTTTTGGTGGTGTTTCTATTCCTTTTGCTTTGTTTCCCAATTCTCTATAAAATGTTTTTGGATCATCAGTGAATTGCTTATTTTGTATTTTTCCTTTATATTTATCTGCCTGTGCTAATATCTTTAATTTATTATTTGTAATAGTATATGATAGATTCGGGTCCGTTGTAATACTGTGCATTACTTTTATCACAATCTTTCTAAGTGTTTTTATTTATCTGTTCCCTCTTCTATACTCGTCTAACAGTGACACTTCTAGTCTTAATTGCTTTATCATTTTCTCTATTTGATAATTCCATGATGACATTTGATTTATTCCCTTCCTTTCTCTTATTGTCCACTATTTTTGTGGTAAGACTTTATCTGTTATTAATTCAGCTGCACAGTACTATATCCTATTTACTTATGTTATATCACATGAGTTTCTGTTAATAGCCTTGATTACTCTGTTCATGTTCATTTGTTTTATTAAACATCTAACATTTTGGATCTTATTGACCTTCTGTAATCTATTTCTTTCACTGATTTTAATATGTGTATCCATCATTATTAAATCAAGGAACTCTTCCTTTAGAGTTTTTCTTCTAAAATGAGGGCATATTCTTTATTCTCCATTTCCTGAGGGCATTCTACAGAAAGTTCAGAACATCTTCTTGTGACATATTCTCTTCACCTTCATCCTGCATCATCCGTTGTTCTTTCATATAGGAACTCACTGGTCTATCACTCCACTACATTGACTGTGTCACAGTTGCAACCATTTCCAGGTCATTCCATTGCTGTGTAACTCCAACTAAGCTTTTGTATTGGTTTCCTCCTGAAGGCTCCAGAATATCTTCATGTGGTAAATAATCAGATGCTTCCTGTTGGCCTGTTTCTCCTTAATTTGGGGACTCACTGTTCCATCATGCTGTGACGTAACCAGTGTTGGATTTTCTACACTAAATCCCTCACTTTGCAGGTAATCCTTGAATTCAGTTTCGATTTCTTTAACATCACCGTTACTATTCCTTTCTTCTACTTCCCCTTTATTTTCTTATTTTTTGTATTTAAAATTTTCCATACACGGATGCCTTTGCCTGTATTTTTCTTCAAATATCTTTGGTGCTGCTTTTTTGTATTGATTAGTTTTGTTTTCTCCTTTGCCTAAATATTGCATAATATTAAATGTCTTCTTCTTTCCCATGCCCCTAATTCTTCTTCAGATCTCTCCTACTCCACCTGTTTCTCCTAACTGTGGGGACTCATTATTCTATCATACTGTGA